>NC_052156.1:107107857-107407857 GCF_902713615.1 Scyliorhinus canicula | reverse complement strand
CCTCTCGGGAAGGAAATCTGCCATCCTTGCCTGGTCTGGTCTAAATATGACTCCAGACCCACTGCAATTTGCATCTCTGGCAGAAAACGTAGCCCCTGTTTCTTCATGGTGGTTTCGTCTTGTTGTGCAATGTAAGGTTTACAAGATTTACTTTCACTTCTCTGTGGTTGTCACCAGACCTATTCTAGGATGCCTATTGTACCTAAAGTGAGAGCAGATAATGCAGTTTTCAGGCGATACGAATGTTGTGGACATCCTTTGTGCCAACAGAACCCAATATTTTTCCATTTCTAATGAGGAAAAGCTTTAATTTATTATTTTTCCTTCCTCAGGTGCAGTTAACTGAACTTGACAATCTAGTGCACAGCAAAGATGCAGTCTTACATGAGGTTTGTTGGTGGTTGTTGAAATGTATGTTTGTAAAGTTTGTTTCAAATCTGCACAACAAAATCTCTTGAGCCAATCGGGTCAGAGTGGTGGTTCTCCTGTTTTTTTTTAATGATGTAGTGTCTGAATATCCAATGTTTATTTCATATACAAATTCTCACTTCTTCCTACTTTTCAAAAATAATCCTCTTCAAAAATGAATTGCTTGTTTGATTCTAATGTGTGGCGTACTCGAGTGCAGTGTTTACCTTGCAGCTACAGTCCCTGCACCACCGCACCCCCCCACCCTACGCAAAGGTTTATTTTTGACTCCCCCTGCACCCCCCCCCCCCCCCCGCCCACCATCCAATAATCACCCTCTCATAAGGGAGACAACCAATTAACTTGATTGTTAAATCGATGGATAAATCGGTTCAGATCCTTCAATGGGCCAGTGAAGCACTTTCCCAATGCTGCCAGTGGCTTTATCGAAATGTGGACATGCATGAGAAGCTTGGAATGAGCAGTTCATAAGGCGGGCACGCAGCCTCAAGCCAAGTTCGACAAGATCGGAGGAAACCCATTGTAGTATGCAGAGTTGGGAAGTTGGCACCGTATATCAAAGTGTTAACTGACATCTGCCTGGCTGATTTCATCAGGCTGTTAAAGCCATCATAAATTCTGTTTCCTTTGGATAGAACAGTAACTTTGTTGATAAAATCTTGCAATAAGCTCCTCTGGCATCCCAAACGTCCGGAATTGTTGTTTCCACTAATTTGTGCCAGTATCTTCAAAAGGAATGTCAAAAAAACTGAGTGGTTTGTGTTTTTGAACAACCACTCCTAAGTTTTTTGCCACCAAGGCTATAGTCACTGGCACGATAGAATTTGAGTATTGCAGGGGGAAAAAACAAATGTGCTGTTGAAGCTTTGCATCTTGCACTCGGCAGGACAGGCCCAAGAGTATCACATTTCAAATGAGCAACAATTTGTCATTCTTGAGAAAAGGGTGCAATGGTTGGCAAGTGGACTCTGACTGCCCAGGGTGTTGCCATGGAAAATATAACTGGGAACTATTGTCCCTCACGTTTTTGTTTAATACAAAAATGGCACAGTGCCTGGACTTCTTCCTTTTGCCAGGGCAGGCCCCTGCATATGAATCTATGAAGCTTTTGCAAGTTTGAGTAAACGACATTGCGAGCCCAACTGACCATCTTAAATTGGTTCTTAGTATAATTATCAGCACACTCCGGATTATTCAGTAAGTGCAACCCAATCTCTGATTCACAGCAAATGTCAGACATTGACCTGTAACTTGCTGGCTCCTCTGCATTGGATTTCGTGGAGAGGTTCCCCAAAGATGCGCTGGGGAATTCCTCTTGCAAGTTTGGGGCCTCACGGTAGCATGGTGGTTAGCATCAATGCTTCACAGCTCCAGGGTCCCAGGTTCGATTCCCGGCTGGGTCACTGTCTGTGTGGAGTCTGCACGTCCTCCCCGTGTGTGCGTGGGTTTCCTCCGGGTGCTCCGGTTTCCTCCCACAGTCCAAAGATGTGCGGGTTAGGTGGATTGGCCATGCTAAATTGCCCGTAGTGTAAGGTTAATGGGGGGATTGTTGGGTTACGGGTATACGGGTTACGTGGGTTTAAGTAGGGTGATCATTGCTCGACACAACATCGAGGGCCGAAGGGCCTGTTCTGTGCTGTACTGTTTTATGTTCTATGTTCTAAGTTCCCAGCTATGGGGTTTGTGCAACAATTATCCAGAAGTGCAAACTTCCCCTGGACAACAATGCTGCACTGGGAACCATTTAACAAACCAATTTAAACCGCTAACTTTGGCTCGTTCTGTTACAACATTGAACAAGTTAGAAGAAATAAAAGCATTTCTAACTTTCTAATTTTAAAGACCCAGATCGGGCTCCACACTGGACTCCGCCCCCCGCCAACCTGCACCCCGCACCAGATTCCCCACTCTGACCTGGCTGCACACTGCCCCAACCCCTTCTCCCCCGAACTCCTTCCACTTCCTTCGGCACTTGTCTCCTTCCTGGCCTATTATTTTCAATGGGATCTTTAAACTCACCTGCTTTACAGCAGCTAGAACTATAGAAAAAGTGGGTGTCCTCCTTTGCTCCACTCTGGTGCTGACTCCGGGACCCACTGCACTGTCTGGATCTTGTTCAGCCAGAGTCAGGAAGGTTGGAAAAGACCAGCACTTAAAGAATTTTAGTGCAGATTGCCACTCTGAGGAAGTGATGGCTCACCCTGTTCTGAGTTTTACCAGCATGACCTGGCTAAATACAGTGAACACTCTGCCTATTGTGAGCAGCCAAACAAATGTACTGTTTGATACAATCTGCCAGTCATTAAGATGTATGGCCTACAAACCTAGCATTGCACTGGCACTGAAATTCACTCACCACACAACTCAATTGTGCGGGAGGCAGGCTGTCTATTTCGCTTGATAGCAGCATCCTATTGGTGGGAAATAGCACTCATTGTTACTGAGTGTGCACTGGCTAATGTCACCTAATACTCAAATGAGGTTTACTGGACGCTTTTAAAGTCATGGGGATGATAGTTCCCTGGTGCATTTGTCATGGCAACCCATTGACCAATCAGAAAGTTTCATGCCACACTTTTTCAGCAATACTGAAAGGGAACTTGATATTTCATTGACAACGAGAATAGAATCAAATCATATATGACTGTTATTCAATGAATAAGGAGAACCATGCTTCGATTGGCTAAATCCTCTGAATTTACTTTGCTATCAGATAGTAGCCACAATTCTCCACCCGTTTTGGTGGTGGAATTCTCTGGTCCCGCTGGCAGCGTATCCCGGCCTATGGGTTTCCCGGCAGCACCGAGTGGCTTCAATGGGAATTCCCATTGACAGCGGTGTGAGCAGAGAATCCCGCTGCCAAAAGAACGGTGTGCTGCCAAGAAACATGCACTGGTTGGCTGGAGAATCCCGCCCAGTATTTTTACTTAAACTGTGTTAAAACTGGAGTCCATGCAGTGCCACAGACCGATATAATCATTATATTCCTTCTTCACTTATCCAGCTTTGCATTCCCTGCATATAGGTACAAAACTTCAGCCATGTGGCAATCAAGAGTTGGACTGCAACTCTGCTTTTGGTTACTTACTCTAAAATGAAACTGCATGTCCGCCTCTCTCTGACTATTGTCCCCGACCTTCTGACTATTGTCAGGTGAGAAAGGTGGAGTACAGCAGTTCCCGGTGCCCTTGTCGAGGGCAGCTGGGGCGGAGGTAAGGATGGCATTCCCACCACCTCTCCTTTTTCAAAAAAAACAGCACCAACTGCTGTAAAGCAGCTAAGTTTAAAGGTCATTGGGATCTATGGCCTACATACCTGAGAATCCAGGGAGGAGGTAACTTTGTATGGTAAGTGGGTTGCATGTGTTTGGGGTGGTGCCAGGTGGTCACTCGGGTTGTGGGGGGGGGTGGGTGTTGAATCGTCATTGGGGGTGGGGTTGCTGGGGGGTGGGGGTCCGCAGTTGTGGGTGCTGGCAGGGGACAACTGGGAGGGTGGAGGAAACCAGTCCTGGATTCTGTGGGGTGTGGAAGAGGATAATGAGGTTGATGGGCTCTCATGGGAGGAGTGGCCATGGGGCTAGTTTGGGGGGGTGGTAGTTGATGGAGGGGTGGTGCCCCATGGAGTGTTGGGGGGGTTATGTTGGTGGTGGTGGGTGGAATTGCGTAGCAAGCCAGCAATATAGTTGCCCAGAAGTTTGAAACTGTTTTAATTCTAACTTTTTTTGAGGAACTATTTTGTACCCCCCCTCCTCCTCTCCTCTTCCCCCCCCCCACTCTCCGATTGCAACAGCTCAGTGGAGCTTATTGGCCACATGTTAATTTGGCGTATTTTTCACAGTTTTGTTTTTGACAGCATTATTGTTGTATACACCAGTTACTGTGCAAAAATACTTTAAACAGCTTTCTGGAAAGTGTTTATGCAAGGATACAATTATGATTGCACCATTAAATCCAGAATACACTCTACAGACCTCCATTTAATACACAACTATAGGCCGCCAGGCATACATTATTTTATTTTTATATTTAGTGCGACAAAGATGAACTTAACACCTTAAAAATGTTTACCAAGACAGATGCAGTAAATGATGTGGTCAAACCAGTCACAAATCTAAATGAGTCTAATAAAATGGCCACAGAAATACTTTGCAAGATTTTTCACTCTTACTCAACTTACAAGTTTTAAAAAACAATTTAGAGCACCCAATTATTATTTTTATCCCCTAACCTGCACATCCTTTTGGATTGTGGGGGTGAAACCCAGGCAGACATGGGGGGGGGGGGGGGGAATGTGCACGTTTTGTTAATTCTAAGCCATACATTGTAAAAAGAAACGCTTTTTTATAAAAAATGCAGTATTTTACACCAAACAAGGCCTTTGATCGGTGCAGTCTGGGAGGGCCGAAGGGCCTGTTCCTGTGCTGTAATTTTCTTCGTTCTTTGTTCATGAGCTGAAAATCTGAGAATTTATTTACTAAAGCAATCTCGACCAAATAGTACTGAACACATTTTTGTACTGCGTTTTGGTGACTTCAGTTCTCGTTCCCTTTCTGATGAAGCTTTCTAGATCTGCCGTTTTCAAGTTTTCTTTTTTGAAATACCGTCTTTCCACCAGCACCACCCCCCGGGGAAGTGATTCTGTTTGTTTAAATTGACTTTGAGCTCATGCTTCAGGTCAATCACTGCTGTTGTCGGGTATTCAACTGTTGGTTACTGCGAGTCAATCTGCTCTTCCTCCTCCTCTTTTATAGTTTCCCACTCTCCATATGGGTTTACTCTTTTTATTCAAGGCATTCTTTGCTTCTTGTTGGGGCTCGTTTTGGGGCAAATTGTTTCCTTTTGTGCGTCATACATTTCTCCAGGATCCTTCACTGCCATCACCACTTGGAGTGAGATACTTGTTTTCTGGTGTTGATCGGTAGCTTCTGTGTCCGCAGACGGCCACTCTTCCTGACCATCAGAGGTTTTTTTCCCAGTCATTTTCACACCTGATACCTGAGGCTGAAGGGGGCACCTTGGGTTCAGTCTCATTCTTAACAGCTGGAGCTGAGCATTCACCGGCAGTAATGAAGCCACCTGGCTTTTCCCATCGCGATTCTCTCGCTGTGACATTGTAATAGTAGGTGCAAGAGAATCACAATGGGAAAAGCCTGAAGGGGTCCAAGGCATTCAAGATTCAAACTTACAGGACCTTTCAACCTCTTCATAGATAGAAGGATTTAACTCCAGAGGGCTGCACCTGCTTTTACAATTTGGTGTATTTTAAAAATGCTTCTTTTCTTTGCAGAGAAACAATCATATCGAGGAACTTAAAAGTTCCATTGTTGAATATTCCATGGTGGTAGAGGTATGATCCCTTTCTTGATATTTAATCAAAATAAAAGCTAAAAGCTAAAAATCCTGACTCAATTCCTACCTTGAAACATTTTAGGCCTTGCGAATGGAAAAGATAAAGTTAGAAAATCAACTTGTTGTGCAACAGGAGCTAGCTTCGTAAGTAATGATCCAGAGTATCATTATTGTTATAATTAACATTCAGAACATGGCTGAATTTTGGTATAGTATTGAAAGGCTGAGCAGGAAGGGGGGTCTGAATGGCCTACACTGCTCCTAACTTGTATGTTCATAATACAGCCAGTAAATTAAATTTGAGGAGCTTGCAACCTGTTGGTGTAATCCATGTCATGTGACATTATCTTTCCAATTAATCACAGTGAGTACATTAATTTGCCAGCGATCCCGCCAGATGGACCTGACCAAACCAGCGCACCAAGTTCCTTGCAGTCTGAGCTGTTGAATGCGCAAAACGTTTTTGAGGTATGTAGATCGGGACACCCCTATTATTTGTCGGATCTGGAATCCACTGTCTGAAAGGAAATTAGACATAGACATAGACATAGAATTTACAGTGCAGAAGGAGGCCATTCGGCCCATCGAGTCTGCACCGGCTCCTGGAAAGAGCACCCTACCCAAGGTTAACACCTCCACCCTATCCCCATAACCCAGTAACCCCACCCAACACGAAGGGCAATTTAGCCTGGCCAATCCACCTAACCTGCACATCTTTGGACTGTGGTAGGAAACCGGAGCACCCGGAGGAAACCCACGCACACACGGGGAGGATGTGCAGACTCCGCACAGTCAGTGACCCAAGCCGGAATCGAACCTGGGACCCTGGAGCTGTGAAGCCATTGTGCTATCCATAATGCTACCGTGCTGCATAGTTGAAAAAGCGGGGAGAGGGTGGCACAGTGGTTAGCACTGCTGTCACAGCGCCAGGGTCCCTGGTTCAATTCCGACCTTGGGTGACTGTCTGGAGTTTACACTTTTCTCCATGTCTGCGTGGGTTTCCTCCAGGTGCTCCAGTTTCCAATTTCCTCCAAAGATGTGCAGGTCAGGTGGGGTTATTGTGAATAGGGTTGGGGCAATGGGCCCAGGTAGGGCGCTCTTTCAGAGGTTGGGTTCAGACTAGATGGGCCGAATGGCCTCCTTCCACACCTGTAGGAATTCCATGGATCTACAGCTTTGGTGCAAACTCGAGACTGACTGTTGACCTCCTTTGCTGTTTCATTCTGTGAATACTGCTGGCTGGAGTTGGGTTTTTCCTGGTCTCAGGAACCTACTGAGGGAAACAGTGAAAATCTCCATTTTAACAGACTTGTTAAAAGGCACAGACTGAAAAAAATCCCAATATGATCCACTGTGAGGTTTCCAGCTCCTGCTAATGGATTTGATAGAAGAGCAGCCTGTTCTGCATAAGATCTTGGTGCATCTGGCACCAGGAAAGTTTATTTGCCTTTATTATACCTGTAAACATAGATCATTTTCCGGTGACAATGTACAAGAGTTTTAGAATTTGAAGATTAAAATTTTATAATGTTGTGACAGTGTCTTTAAAGTAGCATTAAAAGATAGGGTTGTGCTGACCATCAGTTGAGTTTTGTTGCTATATTACAGGAAAATGGATCACGCACGCCGTTTTGAAACCTTGTGTCGAGTTATTTTTAAGAATATTTATTTTGAAATAGAAGTAGATTTTGTGCATGTTTCTTTTTCTTTCAGATAAATGGTTCTGAATGGTCCAGGGCCTCGGAACATAACACACTGACCTTCGATGAGACTTTGGATAAGGAGGTGCTAATGCTGATGCAGAGCCCTGGGACAGAGGAGGCGACTGTCCAATTCAAGATGATCACCGCCCAGATGGTAAGACTTTCACCCACACAAAACTGGAATACCGCTGATGCTGGAAATCTGAAATAAAAACAAACCGTGTTCAAAATACTCTGGCAACGTCTGTAAAGAGAGAGAAAAATGGAGTTGGCCTTGCAGGCCGGTGGTCTTTTAGCAGAATGGAAAGGCCATTGACCCGAAACGTCAACTCTGTTTTTTCTCTTCACAGAAGCTGCCTGACCTGAGTAGTTCCACAATTTCCTGTTTTCATTCTATTTAAGATCTTCACTGAATTGGTGCAGTGCAGTTTGGCATTGTGAAGAAGTTGCAATATGGAGTCTCGATCAATAGCGTCAACTATGGCTCAGTGGTAGCAGTCTTACCTGGCAGGTTGTGTTTTCGAGCCATGCTCCAGATACTTTGAGTCTTATAGTACAAATGTTAATATCTCAATGTAAAACAATAGTTTTAAGAACTTTTCGACACTTTCACAACCTTGGGATATCTCCAACGTTTTCCAGCCAATGGACGTTGCCGTTTCAGGCCGGTGCAGCCACCAATGTTGCCGCATCAAAATCCATGCTAAAGCTAAGTGGCCAGAAAATGACTTTTTCTTGGTGTTGGTTGAGGTATAAATATTGTCCAGGACACTGGTGGGGAAATTCCCCTGCTGCCCTTCAAATAGTGTCGGCAAATCTTTTACATCTGCTTCCTGGGACAGACAGGCACGTGGTTTAATTCCTCCAGCACCGTGGAACCTCAAACCTAGATTTTGCTCAAGCCATCGAGTGAGACTGGAGTTCCAAAGCTTTCTGACTCAGTGGCAACTGTGCTGCCAACTCTTCACACAGCATATTGCTTTGCTACTTTCTCAAAGAGGTACCTGGTTCCATCACCGCTATGATTGCCTGGAATTCTCCAGTCTGTGTGGTCACTTTTTGGGTAAACATTGGCAGACAGTTTTGCTTTCCGTTCCAAGAATATGTGCAATGCTGGTGAAGAGAATTTCAATGTTTGAAGAGATTTTCAATGTTTCACAACCTCGGGGGGGGGGGGGGCAGCAAGCGATATCCTGCAAGGTAATGATAGTTGCCTCCCCTTTGATCCAGAGTCCTTCCGGTGAAGGCACATCCCACAATGGTGTTTGATACAGAATTTCAGGATATTAAGCCAGTAGCAATCAAGGAATGTTAAAACATCCTGTCCCAAGATAGGATGGTCTGTAACTTGGAGATTATAATGTGGCCACAATATTGCTGCTCTTGTCCTTCTCAGTGGTAGAACTGTGGGAGTGGCTGAAACTGTCACAGTAGGGTCCCACAAACAACAAATGGGTGACAAGGTAAACTGTTTCTGGGAAGGCTCCTTGAGTAATAGGTTTATTCTGTGTGACCAGTTGCATTTGAATGGTGAATTAATGTGCTGTTTGTATTCCCATGTCAAGTTAGCCTAATTCTTTCCAATGTGGTGCATGTTGATAACAAGTTATCATGTTGTCAAATATGAAAACAAGTTTGGAAACTGCTGTGGCATGTTAATCATGAATTATTCTTTGGAGACAATATTCTGTTTGTTATCTCAACTCTTACCCCGCCTATCTTGAAGGTGGTGACACTGTCTGGGGTAGAGATCTATAACTG
Source organism: Scyliorhinus canicula (assembly GCF_902713615.1). Lineage (NCBI taxonomy): Eukaryota > Metazoa > Chordata > Chondrichthyes > Carcharhiniformes > Scyliorhinidae > Scyliorhinus > Scyliorhinus canicula. Next base: position 107,398,616 of record NC_052156.1, on the reverse strand, counting down.
ATGTGGCCACACTGTGTTGGGGGGGAGGGGGGGAGGGGGGGGGGGGGGGGGGCTGAAAAGAGACTGGTAGCAACAGAAAAATTGAATATTGCAAATGCTGAGAAGCTGAAATAAAAATAGAAAATTCTGGAAGCGTTCAGCAGGTCAGGCAACATCTGTGGCCAACAAAAGAGAGTTAATGTTTTAGGTCAATGACCTTTCTTCAGAACTGGAAAAAATTAACGATTTATAAGCAAGACCAGAAACAAAGTGTTCTTTCCTCCCCCCACCCTCTCCAAATTCGACCTTTCCCATGGCGATTTCAAAATTCAGTCAAGAAATCTCTCCTGAATGGGAGTATTTTCTCTTTCTACTCTCCCAAACCTTTTCAGAACCTTAAAAGATTTCATTCATCCCTTGGTTTTCTCTTTTATAGTTTTTGAAAACCAGGCCCCAGCCTTCTTTAGATTTGTCCTCAGCTGGGCCTCTCTTCACAATGTACAGTATTGACATTCAGTAGCAGTTGAGATCAGGAAATCTGTTCTGGATCCCCTCGCTCAGCACTGAAGCGAATATATCACTCCCGTTACTGGTCGGGTAAGACCAGTTTACTCCACCTAGAGCAGAAATCAAACTGGCAACTTCCTTCTGTATGACATCCTGTGCAACATCCTGTGTATTTACGCAATGACTTCTTCAAAGAGCTCTCAAGTTATTGATGTAAAAATTTTCCACAAATTAAGCTTTCATCCAGTCAAATAGCTGGGGCTTATTTTCTCGAACAACGCTCAAAAATAATGTATAGAATCGAGAGCTATTTATGACTAGCCAAATAACGTTGCTGTTCAAACTTATCAAGATCAGGGCACATGTGATATCAGGAAATTGTTCCAATGAAGAGAAATTAATCCCTGGAATTGAGTTTGGTAGTATTTACAAACTTGTTAAGTGATGGGCCGAGACTGTTGGCTCTTTGGGCGGGTGATTTTCCAGATCCATATTGTTTTGTGACAACCTTCCATCTTGTATGATGATGGTTTGCACCGTGTTAGTCAGCTCTTTCATAGAATTTACAGTACAGAAGGAGGCCATTCGGCCCATCGAGTCTGCACCGGCTCCTGGAAAGAGCACCCTACCCAAGGTTAACACCTCTACCCTGTCCCCATAACCCAGTAACCCCACCCAACACTAAGGGCAATTTTGGACACTAAGGGCAATTTATCATGGCCAATCCACCTAACCTGCACATTTTTGGACTGGGGGAGGAAACCGGAGCACCCGGAGGAAACCCACGCACACACGGGGAGGATGTGCAGACTCCGCACAGACAGTGACCCAAGCCGGAATCGAACTTGGGACCCTGGAGCTGTGAAGCGATTGTGCTATCCACAATGCTACCGTGCTGCCTTGTGTTAGCATCGCCTGGTATGGCTCAGGAGCCCTGCTCTGGCCCAGCAGTCTCGGCTGAATTTATGGAGAGAGACAAAAGGGGCTGAAGACATGCACGATTCACTGGCCTCTGTTTTCTCTGCGTCCTCATCTCTGCCAGCTGAACTTTCAGTTTCTGCTCACCTCTTTCAATGGCCTTCCAAACAATCGGTTTCCAGAGATCAAGGCCATTTGCGACTGTCTCTCTGTTGTTAGTGTCAATGTCTATCATCTTCATATCTCGCTTCCCATGGTCCTTATAATGGAGGTCATGACCCAGTGGCCAATTCACTGCACAGAATGTCTTTTTTGGTTTACAGTCATCAGCCATCTGATGATAGTGTCCGAGCCAGTGCAGATGTTGCTGCCTTTGCAATGAGTGTACACCCATGAATTAGCAGGCTTCAGGATCTGTGTTGGTGATCTTGTCCTGCCAAGAGATGTCGAGGATGTGTCTTGAGACAATGAAGGCCGAACCTATTCAGCCTTTTCTCCTGTAACTTCTGTGATGTGTGTATTGATTTCAACATCAAGTGACAGATTGCTGGTGATCATGAAGCTTCGATATGTATAGCTGTCAACAGCCCCCTGTGTCACATTGCCAATTCTGATAGATGGCGGTTTGGCAACATCCTGCACCATGGTATTTGTCTTACTGATGCTGATGATGAAACCGAGCTCTTTACAGATGTGAGAGAATCTGTCTATTCACTGCTGCAGGTGTTGCTCAGCATGGAGTGCTATTGTAGTGAGGACCTGGCATACTTGGATCTCGGGTAAGCAAATCTGACCAGCATTCTGTCAGTTCTGGTAGAAAACCTGAAAGCATCTGACAGCGACAAGAGGAGCAAAACACCATAAGAATATCAGTACCAGAACAAAACCCAGTTTGACCCCAGTGCAGATCTCCAAGGTTTCTGATGTTGCCCTGTCATAGCTGGCCGTACCCATCAAGTTATCGTGGAACGAGGCGATCATATTGAGCAGATTCACTGGTCAGCCAGTTGTCTCCAGCAGCTTAAATGGACCAGCTCTGGACATCCGGTGGCGGCCATGGAGTGAGTGGTCACATATTTGGTAGCTCCCGCCTGTGGTGGTCTTTCCGTCACCCTTGCCCCGGTTTGTAGCAGGAATTTTGGAGGAAAAAGATGTAGAAGTGCGAGCAGAAGAGATTGATCCCCAGCAGCAGACCAGAAGTGCCCGGAGAAAAGAAAAACAGTTGGCTGGGGCGGATGAGGTGGTGGCAACGCACGCGGTGATGGCTGATGGGCAGGGTCCGGCCCTGCCGGCTCAGTGGTCGATGGAGCAGTTGGTGAGCTTGGAGTACCTGGCCCGGGGGGCGGGCGAGCCGCTGAGGGCGATGGTGTACGGCTGCATCGGTTCCTGGGTAAGGAATGTGTCATGGGGTAGGGCAGGCAGGTGAGGCGCTGCAACTGTGAAGGTGGCGGGATCCGGGTGTACCAGGACCTGGGGCAGAGCTGGCAAAGAGAAGGGCGAGCTTTAAGGTCAAGTCGGCCTTGTGCAAGAAGGCAGTAAAGTTCGGACTACTGTACCCAGCCCGCTTATGAGTGACCTGTGGGGGCCAGGAAGTGTACTTTGGCTCAGCGGAGGAGGCAGCGGACTTCATGAAAGAGAATGGATTGGCAGGAGAAGGAGGACATTGAACTTTGGAGGAGAAGTGGAGTGAATGTACTATATTGCGAAAAACTTTGTTTTTGGTGTTCATTTTTCTTCTGTTTTTTGGCTTTAGGCTAGTTTACAGTTCTTTGTACAGGGATGAGGGGTGGGTCTCTGTTCCGACCTTGGGAGGGATTGGTTGTTTTTTTTTTAACTTTGGGACTCACTGGGACTCTCGGTAGATGTGTTTAGCCGGAATCTGCAGTCTGACCAGGCTGACGTGGGCACGTACCTTTCCCACAGTTCTTGGCAGGAGGATGCCATGATATTTGTTGTATCATTAATATCCTGCCCCCTCCCTCCAGCATAGCCAGATAGGTTTGTGCAGGTGTGCTGGTTCCCTATGCTTGAAAAGTTCAAGTTGCATAGGATCATCACCTAGTGCTTGGCCTGTGCAAAATAAATCAGTTGCTTCGATAATCACTGTTGTTCGAAATCCAGCTCTGTCATGATAAAGCAGATTGTTTAATGGTGTCGAGAGCATCCTTGGTGTATAACTCTGTAGTCTTCCATCTATCTCTGCAATGCAGTTGATGCCCTCCCCTGCCATTGTGTTCAAAGGAATAATTTTCTTTGGAGCAGTTGCCTTTTTGATCCTTTGTACAGGCCACAGATCATGCCAAAGGTTATTGGTGCACTACCCAGCTCTCTGCTAGTCTGTACTTTGAGTGGCCCTCACTTTGATCTGTGATTATCAATGAAAGCAGATCTCTTAGTTTCCGTGACCGGCCCCATTATAGTGATGTTAGCTTCAAACCATGATGTGGACATGTCGGTGTTGGACTGGGGTGAGCACAGTAAGAAGTCTTAAAACACCAGGTTAAAGTCCAACAGGTTTGTTTCAAACGCTAGCTTTCGGAGCACTGCTCCTTCCCATCTGTCAAGAGTGTGGTATGATAGGTAGTATCCTGAAGTTTGTTCGGTTTTGCTTCCTGTTATGTATTGTAATCAATGTTCTTCTATATAGTATGTCACATGATTACAGGGTGACACCTTCAGAGGCACTTGATGGATTTCCCTCTCTTCCATCTTTAAACTGTGAGCAGACATCACCTCTGCATGGGCACGCACCTTTCCAATAATTCTTGGCAGGAGGATGCCAAGATATTTGTTGTATCATTGATATCCTCTGCAATAAACTCTACCAACTGGTTAAGCAACCTATGCTGTTGTAACCTGGTTATCCATTGTTCATTCTGTAAACAAACCCTGACAAACATAAAACTGTGTGCCAGAATGCCGGAGGGCGCCTGTTCAATTGAGTCAAGGAACTATTGGTTATTATCTGTTGGACAGTATGACTGACGATGAGGACAAAATGCTGAAAAAACTCAGAACTGGCATCGTCTGTGGGAAGGGAAATGGAGTTAATGTTTCGAATCCATATGACTCTTCACAGCGCTTGCAGCAAAGTTTATGGCAGCTGTGGGCCGTCCAAACATCAGAATTCTCCTTGTGGCCTCCCCAACTGGGTCCAAAGGAAGGAGAAGCACCACCTTTGATCTGTCTTTACCAAGGAGGTAGATGGCATTGAGGACATGGTGACAGAGGAGGAAATTCTGTCTGTAGAAGGGTTCAAAATAGATAAGGAGTAAGTGTTGAATAGACTGTTGTACTGAAGGTTGACCTGGTACTCTGACCAGAAGAGATGCATCCGAGGGTATTGAAGGAATGAGAATGGAAATTGCAGCGGTGCTGACCATAATCTTCCAGTCTTCTCCAGACTCTGGGGAGGTGCCATCAGAGAGGAGGATTGCAAACATTAAGCCATTGTTCAATTAAGGTTGTAAGTATAGCCCCACAAATTACCAACAGGCTGTTTAGGATCCGAGCTGGGCAAGCTGGTGAGACCACATTTGGAGTATTGTGTGCAGTTCTGGTCACCTCATTATAGGAAGGATGTGGAAGCATTGGAGAGGGTGCAGAGGAGATTTACCAGGATGCTGCCTGGTTTGCAGGATAGGTCTTGAGGAAAGGTTGAGGGAGCTAGGGCTTTGGAGCGGAGGAGGATGAGAGGCGACTTAATAGAGGTTTATAAGATGATGAGGGGGATGGATAGAGTGGACGTTCAGAGACTATTTCCTCAGGTGGATGTAGCTGTTATAAGGGGGCATAACTATAGAGTTCAGGGTGGGAGATATAGGAGGGATGTCCGAGGTAGGTTCTTTACTCAGTGGTTCGGGTGTGGAATGGACTGCCTGCTGTGATAGTGGAGTTGGACATGTTAGGAACTTTCAAGCGGTTATTGGATAGGCCCATGGAGCACACCAGAATGACAGGGAGTGGGATAGCTTGATCTTGGTTTCGGACAATGCTCGGCACGACATCGAGGGCCAAAGGGCCTGTTCTGTGCTGTACTGTTCTATGTTCTATGTTCTAAGCTTCTAGAAGCAATTATTCAGGATAGAATTAATAGTCCCATGGAAAAATGTGGATTCGTTAGGAAGATCCAGCATGGATTTCTAAAGCGGGAATTGATGTTTAACTAAGGAAGTCAATGAGGGTAATGCTGTTGATGTGGTGTGCATTGGCCTTCAGAAGGCATTCGATACAGTGCCACTTAACGAGAGAAAGGTTATAGCTCATGGAATTAAAAGGGAAAATAGCAACACTCAAGACAAAATTGGTTGAATAATAGAAAGCAGAAGTCAATGGATATTTACTGGGCTGGGGGAAGGTTTTTAGTGGTGTTCCCCAGAAGCTAGTATTGGACCCTTACTTTTCTTGATATGTATTAATCTAGATCTTGGTGTGCAGAGGACAATTGTGAATTTTGCAGATGAAGCAAAACTTGATATTGTAAACTGTGAAGACGGCAGTGTAACACTTCAAATGGACAAAGACAAGTTGGTGGAGTGGGCAGAATGGTGGCAGATGAAGTTCAATGCAGAGAAGTGTGAGGTGATGCATTTTGGTAGGATGAATATGGAGGTGATGCATTTTGGTAGGAAGAATATGGAGAGGCAGTGTAAAATAAGAGGTAAAATTCTTAGAGGTGCAGGAGCAGAGGGATCTGGGTGTATATGTGCATAGATCATTGAAGGTGGCAGGACAGGTGAAGAGAGCAGTTAATAAAGCAGAGAATCATAGAATTTACAGTGCAGAAGGAGGCCATTTTGCCCATTGAGTCTGCACCAGCCCTTGGAGAGAGCACCCTACTCAAGCCCACACCTCCACCCTATCCCCATACCTCCGCCCTATCGTCATAACACCAACTAACCTTTTTTGGACACTAAGGGCAATTTAGCATAGCCAAACCACCTAACCTGCACATCTTTCGACTGTGGGAGGAAACTAGAGCACCCGGAGGAAACCCACGCCCACGCGTGCAGACTCCTCACAGACAGTGACCCAAGCCAGTAATCGAGCCTGGGACCCTGGAGCTGTGAAGCAACTGTGCTAACCACTGTGCGGCCGTGCATATTGTATGCTGGGTTTAGTTAACAGTCAAGAGCAAGGAGGTAATGCTGAATTTATAAAGACACTAGTTAAACCTCATCTAGAATATTGTGTACTGTACTGAATCATGAAGCACAGAAGGCCATTTGGCCTATCACATCCATGCCAGCTCTCTGAGAGCTATCCAGTTGGGAAGAATGTGACTTCATTGGGAGTGAGAGGAAGTTTACAAGAATGGTCCAGCGATAAGAAACTTCAGTTTTGAGGATAGGTTGGGACTGTTCCCCCTGGACAGAAGGCTAAAAGGAGATTTGATAGAGATGTTCAAAACCCAAAGGTCAATCTCCAGGACACGGCAGTGTGAAACCCTGGGGAGGATTAATGGCGACGTTGTGTTTTTTTGCCATTTTCTTTTAACATTTTTCTTTACCAGATGCAAAAAAGAAAGGCCGTTACCAATCGAGCATAATCCAATTGCATAAATGAATAGTCTTGCTTTTCAATTGGTGTAGGAAGGCAGTACGTGACGAGGATGGGTGTTAGCCGACTAATGGCTGGAGTATGTGAGTCATGTGACAGCACCACCAAGAAAACAGTTAATCGCTGGAATTCCCTTCCTAAATTTCTCCTCGTCTAGGATCACAGGAGTACACCATTCAGCCCCTGCTCTATCATTTAACTAGATTATGACTGATCTACCTCAATGCCATCTTCCGGCGCATTTCTCGTATGCCTTGATATCATTGAGATCTAGAAATCTATCAATCTCTGGTGTGAACATACTCTGACTGAGCTTCCACAGCTCTCTGGGGAGGGAGAATTCCAAAGATTCACCATCCACTGAGGGAAGAAATCCATCCCCACCAGGCCTAAATGGCCTACCTCTTATTCTGAGATCTTGTCCCCTACGTCTAGAACCCCTCAACCAGGGGAAACATTCAACTAGATCACACATCATTCTCCTAAATTCACGAGAATACAGGCTCCAGTCTCCTCAGTCTTTCCTTTTAATGCAATTCCAGTTCATGCGAATGGTCTCTACAACCTAAATCTATTCACAGGTGTGACTTCTGACCTTGTATTCACGTTTATGGGCGGCACAGCAGCACATTGGTTAGCACTGTTGCTTCACAGCTCCACAGTCCCAGGTCCGATTCCTGGCTTGGGTCACTGTCTGTGAGGAGTCTGCACGTTCTCCCCGTGTCTGCGTGGGTTTCCTCCGGGTGCTCGGTTTTCCTCGCACAAGTCCCGAAAGATGTGCTTGTTAGGTGAATTGGGCATTCTGAATTCTCCCTCCGTGTACCCGAACAGGTGCCGTAGTGTGGCGACTAGGGGATTTTCACAGTAACTTCAGTGCAGTGTTAAGCCTACTTGTGACAATAAATATTATTATTATACTTTATCACAATGTAATGTCCGCTGTTTCTCCCCTCTGGGACATGAAAGTCACCGAATCTCAAAGGGTTAATGAAAATCTTTTCAGTAATTACCCTCCCTAACTATGAATGTTAATAATCTGCAGACAAAGGAGCTCTCTGAAGAAATTGAGGCACTGGTGACGTGGTTTCGACAAATAGGTGAACTGAAAATAAACTGCAGAGATCTGAATGATGCGAAGCTCGAGGTAAGTTTTAAAGTCTATTTGGGTCTCCCCTTGCAAGTGAGGTTTTCAGTCTTTGAAGTGGTGAGGAGTATTACGCACTTGTGGTTTGTTTTAATTTCAAAACAAAATTGCTCTGGGTCTGATCATAGGAAAAGATTTCTGTGTAGTGATCACAGAAGACCTGGGGTCTAATCAGTTGTGTTGCCATCATGTTTGAATTTGAATCATGATTCATTTGAGCTGTTGGTGTCTGTCCTTTGTTTCTTTTTAACATTTCAGTATCTGCGTGCCTACTTAGGAGTTGAAAGTTATTTCTGTAGCAAGCCCTGATTATGTTTGGCATGTGACATTTATGTTCAGTTCTGATCTCCATTAGTTAAAATTATAGGTTTAACCCTCTTGGTATTTAGCTCGAGATTTGGCAACAATGCCGATTTTGATTTTCGCAGCACAAATGTTTGTTGCCCTTAAGGGAGGGCTGACAACAGTGAGGCTAAATTGTGGAAACCGAGGAGATGCCCTGCAAAAAAAATTCCAAGTTTCCGAAATAATTACACTGAGCAGGAGCCAAATGTTAAGAGGAAAGAAGACTTGGGATGGAAGAAGGGGCGGTAAAGGTTTCAATATTTGGCCCTGTTGTCAAAAATCGGTCTACCAATATTACACGGTGTATTTTAATCATTGGGGTGCATACAGCGAAAACACACCACTGTCATCAAATCAGACCTGACTGTCTCCACTTGGTAGGGTAAAATGTAATGTGGAGCTCACCCTAACAGTTGACGAGCAGATTCCCAGATCCCAGTTATTGGGTAACATCCCGTAAGTGCGTAAGGGCAGCACGGTAGCATGGTGGTTAGCATAAATGCTTCACAGCTCCAGGGTCCCAGGTTCGATTCCCGGCTGGGTCATTGTCTGTGCAGAGTCTGCACGTCCTCCCCGTGTGTGCGTGGGTTTCCTCCGGGTGCTCCGGTTTCCTCCCACTGTCCAAAGATGTGCGGGTTAGGTAGATTGGCCATGCTAAATTGCCCGTAGTGTCCTAAAAAGTAAGGTTAAGGGGGGGGGGGGTTGTTGGGTTACGGGTATAGGGTGGATACGTGGGTTTGAGTAGGGTGATCATGGCTCGGCACAACATCGAGGGCCGAAGGGGCTGTTCTGTGCTGTACTGTTCTATGTTCTATCCAAGAAAAAAGTTCTCCGTTTCAGTGTCTTCTGCTCAGCTGAAATTTGTCATTTCTCATACTCTGCATTGCTGACAGTGAGAGGTGCCTCTTTTACAAACGCATTTGGGTAAACTTGATATTAAAAGCATCCATCATTTTGAAGCATGTGGTTGGTTAGTTGACATTTCTGCGGTGACTATAAATATAACCTAATTGCAGAAGCGTTTCCTCCCACTCACATCGAGCTAGAAGCTGGATTGTAACTCTCGGAGGGTGTTATGCTGTGGGCAGGCAACTTTTTAAGCACAGTTTATATTCCCTTGTACTTAGAAGAATGTGGGGTGATCTGTGATCAAGGCCTTCAAAACAATTAAAGCATTTGATGAGATAGATAACAGAGAAAATAATTCCTGTTTGGAGAAGTCCAGAAATAAGGGGGCAGAAATTTAAAATTAGCACGGAGCCATTTGAAGAGTGAAATTAGGAAGTACAATTTTTCATAGAGGGTGACTCTATCCTGTAGAAAAAGTGATGGGTGCTGGGGATTAATTTAAAATTTCAAGATAGAGGTCAATAGATTTTTGCAGGGTAAAAATATCCAGGGATATGGACTAAAGGCAGAGAAATAAGATTGAGAATTAAATTGAGCATGATCTGAATGAATGACGAATTAGGCTTCAGGGGCTAAATTACCTATTTCTGCTCCTATGTAACTCCCCTCTAATGTTTACAGAGGTCAGACCACCCCCCGCAGGGCTTCTGACTCCATTCTTGACTCCCACCATTTCACTGCTGAGCCAGGTGCTACGCTCAATTCTCACAAATATCGCATGCGTGTCCCAGTGACATTTTCAGCCCCGATGCCTAAACATTAGCAAGTTGCCTGCCCAGGGTGGTGAGTATAAAGTGTTATAATGGTGGAGGGTGCTCGCTTTCCCCTTCTCGGTCAGCAAGCAGAGTTCCTAATTGACTTGCAGCATCTCTGGTAACTTTGAAAGTGTAGCAGTTCGGATCTACATCAATTTGGAGTGGGGTCTATAGTCTCGTTATTTGACATTATCTGACATCAACCAACTATTGTTGTACCATACAACTTGCACATGAGTGGTGCAGGCCAGACCCTCTTAACAGGCTATTTAACTGCTGGCTCAGCACAGTTGTCTGCTCTGAAAACCTTCAATTAGAAAACCTTTCTGAACTTCGAAAGCGTTGCCTCAAAAAGGAAGTTGGATATGCAATTTTGCAGGTCTATGAGATGAGAGTAGAGGTTTGGGACCAATTGAATAGCTCTTTCAATACGTCACTGCAAGCATGATGGGATTCCCCTGTGTTCTGTCACTCTGATCTTTGTAAAAGGTTGGCCACTTCATCATTGATAGTGGCTTGGATGTTATCGCCTCCAGGGGGCCCAGAATAGAGGCAGCTAGACATGGAATTCATGTCACTATCTGGCATTCCAGTTCCCAATTCTGGACCCCTTTCCCTCGGGCTGAATATGGGGTGAGTGGGCAGGGCTGTCGGAGGGGGTAATGCTACCGATTGAAATGATTAACGATCACTTAAAGCCAATCATTAGAGACTGACTGGGACTTTTCAGGCAGCCTCCAGATACCCACAGATGACACACCAGGAGGCCAACACTTAGGCCGGAGTTCACCCCGGACCTGCCTAGATCAGGAGCAGCTGCAGGCTGCCCTGTGGATGTGTTCCCATGTCCCCACCATGCCAGGCTGCAAATGCCATTTTAAATGTTGTGGGGAAGGGGTGCTCTTGGAGAAGAAGTGTCTTCTCTCACTTGTCTGTCAGGGAATCCTGTTGCTGCATTCAAGCTAGTGGGCCTCCTATTCACTCTCCAGTTTGTGTTCCTCCACCTTCTGTAACTGGATGGTGAGACTACCCCTCTGCCTACTGGTTGGCCTTTTTTTGGTGGGGGGGAAATTCAAGTGAGTGACTTTTTTTCCCCCCAATGTGGGCATCCGACCTCCATTTGAGCCAGATGGGAGTATTTTCAACTTTATTGTCTAATTTTTGATTTAGGAAGTTTTTGAAGGGAGGCTTCTTAGAAAGGAATTCCGTTCTGGCATAGCCGTTCCAACAAAAATGAATTTGAGTCTTGTTCCTCAGATTGTTCTGTTAATTGAACACTTGACAAACATTTCCCTTTGCCCGTCCTGGTTTCTCCCTAGCTGCTTCTTTATTCTATTGTTAACTTTCGTTTTCATTTTAAGTTGAACATTTTATTCGCTTTTTAATAATTTAGCGTACCCAATTCTTTTTTTTTTTCCAATAAAGGGGCAATTTAGTGTGGCCAATCTACCTACCCTGCACATCTTTGGGTTTGTGGGGGTGAGACCGATGCAAACATGGGGAGAATTTGCAAACTCCACACGGACAGTGACCTAGGGCAGGGAGTGACCTCCGTGCGGCATTCTACTCTAACCATTATTTTAAACTTGTTTTTTTTTCTGACTTCAAGGTGCACTCTGCTGGTTATCTTTCCTGCATGCTAGCAAATGTTCAATCACACATCTGCTTTACAGCCAATTTAGCACTTTGAGGGTAGTCACTGCTTTTTAATGCAGGGAAAATGACTCCATACAAGATCCCACTAATAATATTGATGTAACAAACAGATCATCTATTATTAATGATATTGATTGAAAGGTGTTGGCCCAGGACAGGGGGTAAAATTTTCCTGCCGTTCCAATGGGGCGGGATATCTTGTATTCGTCCAATAATGCTCTTGAGGGCCATAGATTTTTAAGATGCCACCTGAAGTATCAACCTAAATGTTGTGCTCAAGTCCAGAGAGTTGTTCTTGAGCTATGACCTTTGAACTCCCAAGATCATTACCGACGTGACTGATCAATGTGAAGCTTGGGTGGGGGGGGGGGGGGGGGGGGGGGGTGCAATCATTCACGTGAAACATTTTGATTCCCTATTGTCGTGTTCGGTACTCTGGTATAACATTGGCTACAACTGGATGCAGCATAGATCAAAAAGATACTCCAGGCCTTGAAGATATTTCAATCAGGTTTATTGAACTAACTGTACAGTTAGCACAGTTCTCTGAGAGTTCGACTCTCTGCTAACTTAAGTGTGGTTACTCTGTCTGACTGAACCAGACTAGCTCTTAGCCACGTGGTGGAGGTGTGAGATTGTAACAACACTCTTGACTGACTCTCTAGATGCTCATCAGTGGAAAGAGGTGGAGTGTGAGTGCCCTGTGTCTTTTATAGTCAGATCCCACCCTGAGTGTCCTGCCTGCTTATTGGTCATGTCCTGTTCTGTGTCCATTAGCTGCTTGTCTGTATATCATGACATCGCCCCTTTTTTTAATGTTTGGATGACATATGTGAACATATTTACAAGAATAGGCCAATATTAACACATATACATGCAGTGGATGTAAACATATGTACATGTGAAAACAGCTGTCTAATGCGAGAACACAGAACATATCAAACAGAACAAATGTTCATAAGTCCAGTCTCTGGGGCTTGCGTCTGATCCTGGTCGACCGCCGGAGAGGTGGTGGTGGGGGACAGCGCCTTGATGGGCGGGTTTGAAACCTGACTGGTGGCCTCATGAGTCAAGGTATCAGGAGGTGGCAAAACAACAGAAGGAAACGGAGAAGAATGTGGTTGCGGGCAGGCAACTTTGCGCAGTTCGTCGCACAACAGAACCATCAGCCAGACGTACAACATATGAGCGTGGGGCAGCCTGTCGAACAACGACAGCTGCAGCAGACCAGCCGCCATCAGGGATCTTGATCCTGACAGTGTCTGCCAGGGATAACACGGGCAAATTGGTGGCATGAGCATCATAGCCCTGTTTTTGGCGGTCTCGGAGTTGCTGCACCTTCTGCAACACCGGGAGGTGATCCAGGTTGGGCACGTCTATGGCGGGAAGTGTCGTTCGCAGGTCCCTGTTCATCAGGAGTTGAGCCGGCGACATGCCAGCGGACAGTGGGGCCGCACTGTATGCAAGCAGCCTGTTGTAAACCACTGTTGCACCTGTATTAGGTGATGTACGGTAGGACCTGTATTACAGGTTCGCCGGTAGCCCCTGCCTGCTGTGTAAATATGCGAGTCCTCCAGCTAGCAGCCATTTCGCCAGCTGCTGTGGGAGGCCACACGTCTTACAGCCTCAGTTGGATTCAACTATTGTCTTCGTCCAATTGATCGTGCCTCAATGCGTGAAGTGAATGTCAGACACAGAATCCGCAGCCTTGCAGACGAGCTGCTTCACTATGTGCACCCCTTTCTCAACTTTTCGGTTTGACTGCGGATAGTGTGGGCTGGAAGTTACATGTTTGAATTGATATAGCTGGGCAAACACAGACCATTCATGGCTGCTGAAGCACGAGCCATTGTCACTCCTGACAGTGAGTGGGATACCAGGCTTGGAGAACGTCTCCTTACAGGCCTTGATGACGGTGCGAGATGTGAGGTCTGAGAGCTTCACGACTTCAGGGTAATTGGAAAAATAATCAATGATTAACACATAATCACAATCATTTTGCATGATAGAGGTTGCTGCCAACCTTGGACCATGGAGAGGTTTTGATTTCATGCTGCTGAAGTGTCTCCTTACTGTGCGCTAGCTGGAAGCGTTGATATGTCGCACAGTTAAGGACCATGGGCAGAATTCACCCCCCCCCCCCCAACGGCGGGAGGGAGAATTGCTGGGGCGCCACACGAGTCCCGCCACGCCGCCCCGGCACCCGCACGTGCTTCTCCCACCCACCCACCCCCCCAAACCGGTGCGGCGAGAATCACGGCTGGCTGCTGGACGAATCGCCATTTGTAACGGGCGAGCAGCGATTCTCCGGCCCAAATGGGCCGAGCGGCCTGCCCAACACGACGGGTTACCACCAGCGCCCTCCACACCTGGGCGCTGCCGGTGGGAACGGCGCAGGAACGCTGGGGGGGGGGGGGGGAACGGCCTGTAGGGGGGGTGGAAGGGGGATTCCTGCACCGGGGGGGGGGGGCCTCAATAGGAGTCTGGCCCGCGATCAGTGCAGTGCTGCATTTACGCGGCGCCAAGGCCCGACGCGCGTAAATGCCGTGACGTCGCTCCTAACCCCCCGGGGGCGGGAAAATAGGGGGCTGGGAGCGGCCTTCGACGTCGGAGTGAAACACTCCGGTTTTCACTCCAGCATCGGGACTTAGTCTCCCGATTGGAGAATTGCGCCCCATGTTCGCGATGTCCTGGCTAACTCCTGGCCAGTAGACAGCCTGCCTGGCTCTGTGTCTGCACTTTTCCACACCCAGGTGGCCCTCATGGATTTGACAGAGTATCAAGCTCTGGAGACTGTGTGGAAATGCAATCCGGTCCAGTTAGAGGGGGATGCCATCAACCACCGTTCTTTACATTGGAAGATTGAGGGCACTACCCTTTTCGCCAGCCATTGGCGAGGTGTTGCATAACACGGGTCATTGGCTGTCTCCTCACGGATACGAATCATCTTTTCATCAGATGCCGGGAGGGTGCTAGCACACAGCTGCACCTGTGACTCAACCTGTGACTCAATTTGCCGGATGTCGTTAATGTCAGCTTGAAGAACAATGTTGGAGGATGTCGTTGAATAAACCCACTGCACCGGGTTTAGCTTTTTACAGGCTTGCGCACCCAGTAGGGATGCCCTGTCCGGCTTGACAATTTCAAACCTTAGTTGTGCACGAGTGCTCTGGTTGGAGACGAGTAGGTGGCAGGACCCCAGTGCCGTGATGGCATTACCGTTATGGTCCAGGAGCTGGCAGGCTCCTGGAAGGACCTTGGGGCCTTTTTGATACATTTGACGTCTGCCTGTGAGAGGCAGTTGGCAGAAGCGCCTGTGCCCAGCTTGAACTGGACGGAGCAGCAGTTGACCTGTATCACCGCACGCCATTCGCCCTCCAAATCAACAGCGAGGATGGGCTGAATGCGAAATGAGTTGGGTGTGGCATGTTCACGTGTAGTAATGATGTCCACTCGGTAGGCGGACTCCAGGCACTCATCTTCTGGATCCATTGTACTGCCAGGATCAGAATCCTGTAATCGTCATTGCACATTCTGGATGCACCGTCGTCTGAATTGGGAGCGCTGGCCTCTGACTGGTGGTGCAGACCTGCACATGGCTGCATAGTGTCCAGGCTTCCCGCAGTTTAAACATCGCCTGCCTCTTGCAGGGCAGTGTCCCTTTAAGTGGGCATTGTCACAGTTCGGGCACGTCATGACAACGGCATCATGACTCCCTATACGTCGTCGCACATGTGCAGTGCGGTCGGCAGATGTCTGCACCTACGCAGTGTGGGTGTCTGTCGCTTCGTTATCCCATTCACATCGCGCATGCGTGGGGCTCCGGGAAAAGCGCGTGAGATGGCCGCTGTCTTCAATGCTGAGGCGCTCCATCAGGGAGGTGGCCTGCACACACACTCTGCCTTGTGGGAGGAAGGTTTCTCATTTTCAGCCGATTTGTATTGGGAATAGCGATTTTTTTTTTTGTGTTCGTGCACTGTACATGATTCAATCGCGACTGGCAGGGTCATATGCTGGATTTTTAAGAACTACTCTGAGGGTCAGAGTGAACTCCAAACATGATTTGGTCTCTGATCGCAGCTCCAGGGTCCCAGGTTCGGTTCCCGGCTGGGTCACTGTCTGTGCGGAGTCTGCACGTCCTCCCCGTGTGTGCGTGGGTTTCCTCCGGGTGCTCCGGTTTCCTCCCACAGTCCAAAGATGTACGGGTTAGGTGGATTGGCCATGCTAAATTGCCCGTAGTGTCCTAAAAAGTAAGGTTAAGGGGGGGTTGTTGGGTTACGGGTATAGGGTGGATACGTGGGTTTGAGTAGGGTGATCATTGCACGGCACAACATCGAGGGCCGAAGGGCCTGTTCTGTGCTGTACTGTTCTAAGTCTTCTAAGTCTAAGCCTTATTTTTAATCTGTTCAAAGAAAATGGCAAAAATAAAAATGTTTTAATGTCCCGGTGATATTTCTCCAGGGTTGCACACAGCAGTTTCCTGGAGATTCATCTTCAATTCCTGGAGGTTCCAGGTCAATCCTGGAGGGTTGGCAACCCTTCCCTCGAATGCATGCGCCAAATTGATTCCCACTTTTCGACCAGTCAGTAGAATAGGATGCATAAGGCACTGTTGTTCATTGCCACATTTACTCTTGATTTGCTGTGTATGTTGACAGTATAATAGGGGAAGTTGATGTTTGTTTGAGGGGAAGTAACTTGCATCAGACAGAACTGGAATGCATTTGTTTTGCATTTTATTATTAATAAATGGTGATAAGCATGTGGTTTCATGCAGTGTTTTGAATCTTTAATTTTCAGCCTCAATTGTGTAATTTTAACCATTTCCCCTTGACCATTCCCCTCTTCGTCGCTGGTTTGAAGTCCTGAGTATGGGTGAAAATAATTATTTGTATCTTTTTTCCAAACTCCATTTCTTGTGCTCCTCTTTTTGTTTGTGTTGCACGTGCCCCAAGCGTTTGGGTTAAGGAGCAGAAGCCAGTTGGCACATCATCCTGTGGGACCTACACCTGGGGCTCCCAGTAAAACTGGCCAAAGCATTATGGAACAAACAGATGAGCTTTGTAAATCAAGACTGTTTGTTTGATTCCTGATGCAGAGCATAAACATTGATCAAAGCCTTGCATGTGTTTAACTCCACGTTTGTGTTTCGAAGGATCCAGGTGGGGCGATTGTGGAGTTGCTGGCGGGGATTTTTTTGTATCCAATAATTCTTTGCCCTGCCCTGCTAAAGTGGCAGGCTGATAAAGGTCCTCCCAAGCCTCTGGCACTTTGATCTGGCCAATGGGGAACTTCATGGGTGGGACAAGGTGAATGTATCTGCCTCGCCTACATAAATTATTGCCCAGGACAGCATCAGGAATTTCTTTCTGTGGAGTGTGGCAGGTCAGATCTACCCTGACCCACTTGCTCCTCAACCAAACCTCTTTCTCATTGACTTGACGCTCCTGACTTTGACTTGCAACTCCACTTGTTGAAGAAATTCAGCAAAAGATGCAAGGTGAAAAGAAATGTGCTTTCTCTACAATATTTTGCTTCATCTTTGAGATATTTCTATCTTTCTGGGGCAACGTGGGCAGAGGAAAGAGAGCAAAGGGGAGAAAGCCCGATCGATCCATTCATGTTTTTGTTTCAAATGCAGAGGTTAATTTTTGTTAGTGCCAGCTTTAAAAAATGGTCAATATAGAAATGAAAGGGTGCAGGTGTAAAATGGGTGACAGATTTGCTACCTCTTTATCACTACTACTTAATTGTGTTCTCAGAAATCGTAGTCAACAATGACCTCTGCTGAGCTGACTCCTGCATGCCAATAGCTTGGAAGGAACAGAGCACCTTTAATTGAGACGGCTCCAGCAACCCTCCCAGATATCAGTGTTGCATCAGTGTTGCTCCAATACTGACCTCTGGAGCTTCCTCAATTTCCATCACTCCACCTTTGGGGAGTGTTTTTTCAGTTGCGTCAGCTCGAAGCTCTGGAAATCCTTCCCCAAATCCCAATGTGGTGGCAGAGTGGTTAGCACTGCTGCCTCACAGCTCCAGGGACCTGGGTTCAATTCCAGTCTTGGTTGACTGTCTGTGTGGAGTTTGCACATTCTCCCTGTGTCTGCCTGGGTTTCCTCTGGATGCTCCGGCTTCCTCCCACAGTCTGAAGATGTGCAGGTTAGATGGGTTGGCCATGATTAATGGGATTCTATGGTTTTTACCATTTGGTAAAGGTGCTGCGTAAGTAAGAGTTGCTTCTGGCTCTCCCATTGGTAGCATGTGGTTGAATGGGAATTATTTAGCACAGTTTGTGTGGCAGATTGGTACATGGGGATGTTGGCCGTTCCTTTCTCAACCTATACTCTGACTTGACCACCTGGTTTCTTCATAGCAAAATCTTGCTTCTGATCGTCTTCCACTTCTCTCACTGTTTCAGAATCTGAAAGATAATCTGCAGGAGAGAAGACAGCTATGGCTTCAGAGCCTCTGTGCCTTGGAGGAGCAAAGGTTGGCTGCAGACAAGGAGTACATAAGGCTGGCGAGTAACTTGCGAAGATGCAAAACTGAGCGGCTTCATCTGAAGAGGAAAGAAGCCAACAGGTGTGGGTGCTGAAGTTGCAACTGGTTTTTGATGTGTGGCTTGTTGGATAATGAAGATTGTTCTTTGGTCACAAGTGCACAGATTACATAAACTAGGCTTATATTTACTTCAGTTTAGAATATTTAGGGGTGATGTTTCTCTTCCCCTCCGCCCCCCCCCCCCCAATTTTGATGGTACAGGCATGTCAGAATCATAGAACCCCCCCCCCCCCCCGCCACCCACAATCCCTGTAACCTCATCTAACCTACACATCTTTAGACACTGAGGGGCAATCTAGCTTGGCCAATCCACCTAACCGTTGGACTGTGGGAGGGAACCGGATTACCTGGAGGAAGCCCACGGGGAGAGAATGCAAGTTCCACACAGTCACCCAAGGCCAGGATTGAATCCAGATCCCAGTGCTAACCATTGTGCCACCATGCCATCCTACTGGAGTCCTTATTTACACTTGGGTATCAGCTATTGCTGGGGGTCAGTTGAGAATATTAACAAAAGTCAATCATCTTGGCATTAAGGTCCGGGTTGAGGGACATGGATCCAAATACAAATCAACCATGCTTGAATTGAACTGAGGGATGAGACAACCTGCTTTGAGGTCCCATGTTCCTTTTGTTCCCAGGGTTGGTAATGAGTACTCCCAGCCTGTACAAAGTCCCTGCAGGGTGCTCTTCAATCCATCTGAAACTGCTTCCACCACACTTTTGCATCTCTCACCAGTCATCCTTACCTATACCCAGTGCAGTCCCAAAGGACCAAAAGTGAACTTGCAGAATGTGAATAAAACTTACTTTCATTTTATTCAAATCAATGCATTCATTATCCAACAGTACTACATCTCAATCAAATCTAATGGGGAATTCATGATTGCGTTATTTAAACTTTAATTATTATTATTTTAAAAGTATACAGCAAAGTTGTTCTAAACTTCTGGCAGTCTAAACATTAACATCACTAACAAAGAGGACATAAAGAAAAGGTAATGAATGTTGTGCGAGATGTAAAAGCAGTGGGAATTGTGTTTACAAGCTTGCCCATGACACACTTGGAAGTGCAGAGATGTGAAATGGTTGCTTGGGTAAGTGTTCTTTACTTTGTTATTCTGACGGTCGGAGGGCACGTCTTCTGAGCTTCAAAGTTTCTAAGTGTACAGTGACACCAGTGCTTTAGGAGGAACCCAGAACGTGGGGGTTTGCCACCCATTACGCAGGTGTGCGCCGCTTGAATGTCACTCTGAACTTGTGGCTTTCTGCTGCTGCTTTGTTTTTTGACAGACTGCACGAGCTTGAGGCACAGAAGCAGCTAACAGAAACAGCAGCGGCTAGCTTTGAGCTTCAGCTGCACCAAGTTTGTCAGCAGCTCGGAGATCTGCAAAAGGAGGCAAGTTTGTGTCGTCCGGGTGTCTGTCGTCATTGCATGTGTCGTTTTTTGTTTCTAGTTTGACTCTTTCAACTGATGATATCTGGATTGTTTAAGAATTCTTTCTCTGTCGAACTGTTTTGAAGTGTTATATCACTTAAGGAAGTAAGTGAGCTTGTGTGGGTGGATGGTGTGGGTGGTTAATTATGTTTAAGGCAGTTTGTGTATTTTTATCATTTTCAGCCATAAGTTTATTTTATCTAATTGGTCTATGTAAAAAGTGGCAATTTTGTTTTTGAATAAATGGAAATATATCTGGAGCTAGTTATACTCACAAGCAGCCTTAACCTGTAA
This sequence comes from Scyliorhinus canicula, assembly GCF_902713615.1. NCBI lineage: Eukaryota > Metazoa > Chordata > Chondrichthyes > Carcharhiniformes > Scyliorhinidae > Scyliorhinus > Scyliorhinus canicula. The sequence goes on along the minus strand of NC_052156.1, from coordinate 107,378,551 downwards.
AGTGTGTATGTATACGTCGACACTGTGTAATTGTTTCACAAAATAAGCCTGCATCAAACCAGTTTTTCATGCTGTCATTCAGATCTGTAACAAGGACGCTGCATTAGTTTCAGTCAGGAAAGTGACAGAAGTGTTACAGCACGAGCTGGAGGAAGCAGTCATTGCGAGGCAGAACCTCCAGTCAATAAATCAAGCTCTGTCGGGCACCACCAAAACACTCGAACAAAAGCTAAACCAGCGGCAAAGTAAGTCAACTTCAGAATGAATTTCCACAGTCTGTCGACTTGAACAAGCAGAGTTTCCTGTTTCTGTTACGGCATGTCGAGCAAGTTTAATTTTACCGAAATAGTTCCTTTTTTTTTAACAGCAGTGTTAAAGAGAGTGAGTGTGCCATTGTAATAATATTTTATTCTGTAGTCTGTTCTGTAGGAAATGAGTTTGGAGAGATTGTGTGGACACCAAATCTCTCTGAGGGATGAGCGTGTGAATGTTAAAGGAGATTAGAAATTTTTCAGAATGCAAAATTATTTTCAGTTAATGGGAATCGAGAATCAAACGTGTATAAGGTCAGTGTGTGGATTAACTGTGTGTGGGTGCAGAGTGTAAGTTTTACTTAATGTGGAACATTAAACAAGGTTCATATATATGCTATAATTTGCCCTGGAAGCGAAGTGTGAAGCAATGTATAAATAATTGAACATTAACGCACTGGATTATTATCTGAGCTACGAGCAAATTGGCATAGGGTAAATAAGATCCGAAGGTTCAATTTATGGCTCAAAGGCTGGTGTGGGAGACCTGAATTTCAATTCATGAGCCACTGGCACCAGTACTGGGGAGAGAAGGAGCTGCATCATTGAACAGCCTTCACATAACCCCCACTGAGAATAGTGTCCTGGTGAATGGTACAGCTAGGGTGGTAGTGAGGACAATAACCTAAATAGTCGGGGTGGAGTGGGGGAGGACAAGGGGGAGAGGGTTCATGTGAGGTGTGATTCGTCAAGTTACTGAGAAAAGGACAAGACAATAATAGCGCAAGGTAATGATATGGAGAATAATGACCAGAGTATGACTGGAAAGGGTCAGAGTACCAGTCAAAGGTTATGAGGGACAGATGGCAAAGTGCAGATGAGACAACCAGATCGGCCATGATCTTATTGAATGATGGTGCAGGCTCAAGGGTTGAATAGTCTACTCCTAAGTCCTATGTTCTGAGCAAATAGGGTCAGAATAGGGAAAAATGATTGACAGACCTTGGACGAAATTCTCCGACCCCTGGGGCCGCCGAAAATCCCACCCCCGCCGTGGGAGAGATTCTCCGCCACCCGGGAATTGGCGGGGGCGGGAATCACGCCACTCTGATCGGTGAGGCCCCTGCGGCGATTCTCCGCCCGCGATGGGCCAAAGTCCTGCCGTTGGGAGGCCTCTCCCGCTGCCAAAGTTTGAACCACCTCTGGTGGCAGCGGGATCAGCAGCGCGAGCGGGCCCCCGGGCTCCTGGGGGGGTGCGGGGCGATCGGACGCCGGGGGGTGCCCCCATGGTGGCAAGGCCCGCGATTGGGGCCCCCAGCTCCGAGGTCGGGCCAGTGCCCTGGGGCACTCTTTCTCCTCCGCCGCCGCCGCCACGGCCTCTGCCATGGCGGAAGCAGAAGAGAAACCCACAGCGCGCATGCGCCAGCGGTGATGTCAGCGGCCATGTCACCGCTGGCGCATGCGCCAACCGATGAAAGCCTTTAAGGCCAGCCCCGCTGCCGGGCGGCGGGCCTGAAAGGCCGCCGTCGCCAGTTTTTGCACCAGTCGGCATGGTGCCAACTGCTCCGGCGCGGGGCTAGCCCCCAAAGGTGCGGAGAATTCCCCACTTTTGGGGAGGCCGGACCCCGGAGTGGTTGGCGCCACTCCCGTACGCCGGGACTCCCCGTCCCGCCGGGTAGGGGAGAATCCTGCCCTTATTTGTGTATTTTTGTCAATGCATGCTTCATGCATAATAAGGGGGACAGTACAAATTGAAGTAAGTGGGTTTGGGCAGCACGATAGCACAGTGGCTAGCACTAGCTTCACAGCGCCAGGGTCCCAGGTTCGATTCCCTGCTGGGTCACTGTCTGTAGGAGTCTGCACGTTCTCCCCGTGTCTGCGTGTCCAAAGACGTGCAGGTTAGGTGCATTAGCCATGCTAAATTGCCCTTAGTATCCAAAATGGTTATTGGAGGGTTATTGGGTTACAGAGATAGGGTGGAAGTGAGGGCTTAAGTGGGTCGGGGCAGACTCGATGGGCCGACGGGCCTCCTTCTGCACTGTATGTTCTATGTAATGATGGCATTTACAGAGATGAAGTTGCAAAGTGACCAAAGCTGCAAACTGAATTCTGACCATTCTTAATCCATTGATGTAAAAGCAAAAGCCCCATTTGTTTAACCGGGGTCCTTGGGAAGGAAACCTGCCAATTAGTCTGGTCTACATGTGACTCCAGACTCTCAGCAATGTGGTTGAGCCTTAACTGTCCTCTGAAAAGGCCTAGCAAGCCACTCGGTAATACCAAACTGCTGCAGAAAAATTAAAAAGGAATAAAAGCAGACAAGCCATTTGGCATCAAATTGGGCACTCAAAACGACTATGACACACCCTGGCAGTCGACCCTGCAAAGTCCTTCTGACCAACATCTGGGGACTTGTTCCAAAGTTGGGCGGGCTGTCCCGCCAACAGACTAGTCCAGCAGCAACCCGACGTAGCCATTCTCAGAATCATACATAGATGATGGCCCAGGCACCATCACCCTGGCCCCACTGGCAGGAAAACCAGCAGAGGTGGTGGCACAGTAAATTAGTGAGGAGTTCCCGGGAGTCCTCAACATTACCTTTTGGGCCCTATGAAGTCTCATGATATTTGATATCAAGTCCAGCGTGGGCAAGGAAACCCCTCTTGCTGATTTCCACCTTCAGCTAATGACTCCATAGTCCTCCATGTTGAATACCACTCGAAAGAATACCACACCAAGGGCTCTGAATGTACTCTGGGTGGGGGAGTTCAATATCCATTACCCAGAGAAGTTTGGGATGATAGCGCAAATGCACTATCATCACTGACTGAGCTGGCCAAGTCCTGAAGGCTATGAACGGAATTCACAGAATCACAGATTCCCTACAGTGCCAATGGAGGCCTATTGAGTCTGCACCCACCCCTCAAGAGTGCTCCACCTAGACCCAATCCCCTGCTACACTCCCGCATCCTCACCCTAAGTGGCATTTTAGCATGGCCAATCTACCTAACCTGTACATCTTTGCACTGTGGGAGGAAACCAGAGCACTGGGAGACCAGTTAAACAAATGGGGCTTTTGCTTTTACAGCAATGGATTAAGAATGGTCAGAATCCACGCAGACGCAGGGAGAATGTGCAAACTCCACACAGGTAGTCATCCAATGTGGGAATCGAACCCGGTCCCTGGCATTGTGAAGCATCAGTGCTGACTTGTGCCACAATTCTCTGGCTTCCTAGCTGCATGTTGCGTTGTCGACGGCATTCTCTGGTCCTGCTGCTGTCAATGGGTATTCCCATTAAAACCATCCTATGCCACCAAGAGACCCACGGGCTGGGGTGCACTGTGGGTGGGATCATAATCGCCACCAGCCAACGGCTGGAGAATTCGGCCTTCTGGATCTTGTCCACTAATCCACCTGTCACAGATGCATCTGTCTATGAAGTGCGGGTAAGAAGGACCATCGCACAAGTGCTTGTGAAGGCAAAATCCCAAGGCATCCACTGCTTTGAAAATAGAAAATATCTTTGAAACCTGACTTTTAAAAAAAATAGAAGACTGAGTGAAAAATATAACAACAAAAAGTTTATAGAAAGAACAATAGCTAAATTAAACATTGGTCCCTTAAATGTATGAGACTGGGGAATCTTCGGAAAATAGGGAAATGGCAGAGACTTTGACCAAATATTTTGTATCCATCTTTGCTGCAGAAGGCACAAAGAAATCGCAAGAATAGTAGAAAAATCAAGGGGCAAATGGGAGGGGATCTTAAAACCGACCACAATCTCTCGAGAAAAAATGCTGGGTAAACTAATTGAATGAAAGGGGCCAACAAGTCCCCTTGGGCCTGGCTGGCTACATCCGAGAGTCTTAAAAGAGATGGCTGCAGAGATGGGGCAGACATTGGTTGTAATAGTCCATAATCCCCAAGATTATAGAAGATTGGAGCGGATTAGTAAACAGCAAACATAACAACCTCAATCCAAGAAAGGAGGGCAGCAGAAAGCAGGTGACTATTGGATAGTTAGCCTAGCATCAGTCACTGGGAAAATGTGAGAATCCGTTATTAAGGTAGTAATAGCAGCAGGACAGAAATCACAGTCATTAAATAACCCAGAAGCTACACAATGTTTTATAAAATGAATTGCCTTTGGCAATCTTTTTTGGAGTTCTTTGAGGAAGTAGTAAGTCGGGCAGATAGCGGGTAACCAGTAGATGTAGTTTATTCGGATTTCCAAAAGGCATTTGGGTGTCACATTAAAGGTTACTGCGCCAGATGAGAACTCTCAGTGCTTGTGGGGGCATTCATTAGTCATGGGTAGAAGATTGGCTAACTAACCGGAAGCAGGGAGATGAGGTAAATTCGTAATTTTTCAGGATGGCAAATTGTACCTCGCGACATGCCACAGAGGTCCGTATTGGCCCCTCTGCCAGTTACCATCTATATTAATGATTTTGGATGGGCATTCCAAGGTCATTGTAGGCAGAATATTTGAAAAGATAGGTGAGAAAGCAAGTTGCAAGGCAGACTCAAAAGGGAAGAATTCAATACCCCTCTGGCAGCGAGTTTGGAGGTGGGTTTGCGGCATTTAATCATCAAGGGGATTCTGCCAACTTCCTGCCTCCTGATTGAGTTCAGAGTGGGAAGGCGCATGGGGGTTTTTCCTGCCTGAAAGCTAAATGAGGCCCACTAAATAATGTCCACTTAAGGCATCCTGCTGCTGTTGATAGTGGCAGACAAGGCATAGACCACGCAAAGATGAAAAAGTGCGTTTCCAAGGTGGTGGATGGTGGACAGAGAGAGAGACCAACTACCCGATGCTGGCCAGTTAAGTGCCTGTTGGGCACCCTATCCCCATCACCCCACCTAACCTTTGGACACCCAAGGGGCAGTTTCTTATGACCAATCCACCTAACCCGCACACCTTTGGATTGTGGGAGGAAATCGGAGCACCCGGGGGAAACCCACGCAGACACGGAGAACGTACAAACACCACATAGTCACCCGAGGCCAGAATCCTCCCTGGGCGCTGTGAGGCAGCAGTGCTAACTACTGACTTTTGGAATGTTGCAAACGAAAGAAGCAATTTGTGCACAGCGCGATCCCATAAACCGCAATGAGCTCTGTTCTTGATGTTGTTTTGAGGTTCAGTATTTGTGGGGACCACAGGAGCTCTGCTTTTTAAAACATTTTTGCAGTTGAATATTTGCATGCCCATGGGAAGGCAGATGAGATCTTTCTGCTTCAGTTTTCCCAGTATATACTCTGTAACTCAGCTACAAAAGTAAAAATTGTGGATGCTGAAAACTAATAAAAAATTTAAAATACTCCATGAGTGCAAAGAGCAACAAAGTTAACATTTCAGGTCAACGGCCTTTCATCAGAACCAGAAGCCGAGTACAATTGTGAGAATTGTAACGTGTGTAATACAATAGAGAACCAAACTAAACATTTTTTAAAAAGGAAATGAGAGACAGAGTAAGTATGAGAATAGATTGGCAGCTAATATAGAAGTGAACCCATTTTTCTTTCTCGGTAACTTTATAAATAACCTTAAAGATCGGCGAGGTCGATTAGGAACGAAAGGTGGGAGGATCTTGTGTAGGCAGAAGTATTAAATAAATACATCAAGGGTGGATGAGGAAAGGATGTTTCCTCTTGTCAGAGTATCCAGAACTGGGGGGGGGGGGGGGGGGGGTGTGTCGCTGTTTAAAAATGTGTTGCTCATTTCAGACATGAGTTTTTTTGATGCTCATGAGTGTCTAAAACTCTCTTCCTCAAAAGGCAGCAGAAGAGGAGCTTTTGAATATTTTTAAGGCAATACAAGATGGATTCTTGATTGACCGAGGGTGGTGGTGGTGGTGGGGGGAAGGTCATCAGGGTTGACTGATATGGGGTGGGATTCTGTGATCCTGAGGCTAAATGTTGATGCTGTTGGAAACTCCATCGCGTTTCTCAACGGTGTCAACACGGCCTCAGGATCAGCAATTGTGGCCAAGGACGGCACTGCAGCAGGTCACGCCGCTCCATCTGCTGATCCTGGTGTCAACTGGGTGCTGTGGGATCTGTGCATGTGCAGTGGCACCGGCACCAACGCGTGCCTGTGCAGTAGCTCCCTTCAACGCGCCGGCACCGATGCAGCATGGCGCCAGGGTTACGGGGGCTGGCGCGGAAGAAAGGAGGCCCCCAGCCAAAGAGGCCGGCCTGCCAACCGGTGGGCCCCGATTGCGGGCCAGGCCACATCGGAAGCCCCTCCCCCCACCCCCACAGGCCGTCCCCCTGACCCTTCCACGCCGAGTTCCCGCCAGCTGAGAGCAGGTGTGGACAGGCCGGCAGAACTCTGCTTTTTTATCGACGGCTGCTCGGGCCATACGGGCCAAAAATCGGTTAGGTGGGGGGGTGGGGGTGGGGGGGGGGGGGGGGGACACCTGCGTAGAGCAGCCCCTGACCGGCGCTGCGCCTTAATCCAATGTGCTTTAATTTTGCTGACAAGTCTATTATGTGGTACGTTGTCAAATAACTTTGGAAAGTTGTTGTACTGAACAGCGACAGTTCCCTTCATTACGTATTAAAATTTGATTGTTAGTCAATTGCCATTTGCCTTCAACAAATCCGTTAGAATCCCAAATTTTTCTAAATATCAGTTCTATTCCGGATTATTCGGATTCCCCACCCAATGTTAAGCACAGAGCTCAAAAGCAAGGAAACTTTAAAACTTTAAGAACTGACCGGGTTTCTTAGGCTAGAGAAAGTTTAAGTTCACCTTAAGGGGTTCACTATAATGGTTCGCTCAGAGGTGGCAGCCGTTCATCGACTTCTTCAAGGAAAATTGACCGTCAGCAAGGGGGGGAAAGGGGAGGTATGGAAGTGACGTATAAGAGCAGGAAATCTAATGTATGGGTAGTGTTAGGATTTAGGGATGGGGAGAGTTGGGTGGTCTATTTGTGGGGTTTTTGAGTGTGTTGGATCTCTGTTTAGAAGGTTAAAAATGCTAAAACTATAAATGCCTCAATAAAATATTTTCTTAAAAAAAAGATGTTTTAACAGATTTTTTTTTTAAGCTGTGCATTTATATAGTGTCTTGCACGGTCAAATATAATAATAGCCGCCTATTGTCATGAGTAGACTTCAATTAAGTTACTGTGAAAAGCCCCTAGTCGCCACATTCGGGTAGGCCGGTACGGGAATTGAATACGCGTTGCTGGCATTGTTCTGCTTTGCAAGCCAGCTCTTCAAACCTACTCCGGGTTGGAGTAGGTTTCTAATCCACCCGGTGATGACTAATTTGGTTTGCCACTATGGAGCTTGTTTCTCCCAGCACCAACAGGGTGCTCCCTTCAACGCGCCAGCCCCGATACAGCATGGCGCCAGGGTTACAGGGGCCGGCGTGGAAGAAAGGAGGCCCCCTTGGGCAGACAAATGATGGAATGCAGGCTTCATTGCACACCATCTCTTCCACATCACTGCGATATGCTACCATAGCTGTAGTGATCTCTGTATGTAGTAATACATGAACAGAGACTATGTTAAGCTAGTACAGGCACTCCGGAACATTAGATAGCCACACTGTCAGGACCTATAAATGTTTTCCTGTTCGTTTCCTAGAGGAGTCTGTGTCTGGAGTGCAGAGAGTACAGAGCTAGAGAGAAGTTAATAGATATCAGTAATTATCTTTATCTTACTTAATAGTTTGATCTAAAGTTATTTATTTGAAACGTCAATGATGCATCAAAGCGGCAGTGTGATGATGTGTCACAGATGTGGCAACGCCCATTTAAAGGGAAACTGCCCAGCTTTTGGAAAACGCTGTTTAAGATGTTCCAAGATGAATCATTATGCTTCTCGATGCCAGTCTTCAGCAAAGCATCTCTCTCCCACACAAGAAAAATTACAACGTGAGAGCAGTTGAAAGAGATGAAAAAGTCAATTCACCACAAGATTTTTCCCAAGATGATGGAATTGTCTCTGGAAAATACCACCTTTGTCGGTGTGATTGATCAAAGGAGACAGATCTTCAAGCAACAAAGAAAACTCTTCAAGCAACAAGCAAAAAAATCAACAAGTCAACATTGTTAGCAATGAGTGGATGACTGCAATATGTATCAATTGTCCTATAAATTTCAAATTCGATACAGGCGTTTCAGCAAATCTCAATTCCAAAGACTTGTCAACACAGGTGACTACGAATAGTTCCTGCGGAATGCTCATTGAAAGATTACAATGGCAATCAAATTATTTTGCATGATTCATGTTATCCCAATGCCCGCAACAGGGACATTCATGAAAAGTTAAGGTTTAAAATAGGGGATGATCACCGATCTTCGCTCTTGGGTGCTCAGGCATGTAAAGATTTACAGCTAATTCTGAGAATCTTCCTGAATACTTCGGAGACATCTGCAATACAAGATGACATCCAGCAATTATTGAAAGAATACCATGATGTTTTTCATGACATGGGCACACTGCTATATCAATATAAAATTATTCTTAAAAAAGATGCCAGGCCAGTAATACATGGCCGAGAAGGTGACGCAGCCAACCGGTTGAATGAGTTCCCGAGTCTGTGTTAAAAAACCATTGGTGACATAAGGATATGCATGGATCCTAAAGATCACAACAAAATATTCCTCAAGAGCATTACCCAATACCTAAAGAGAAGAAATTACCTCCAAAATGGCCAATGCAATATATTCACTAAATTAGATGTATCTCCAGGATTTTGGCTGATGCAGTTTGATGACTCCAGCAAGCTCCTCTGCACATTCAATACACCTTTTGGAAGGTATTGTTTCAATAGAATTCCCTTCAGTATTATTTCTGCATTAGAAATATTTTATCGTATGATGGAGCAAATGACAGAGAACATTGAAAGTGTTCGTGTTTATGTCGATGACAAAATCATCTGGTCGACGACAGCAGAAGAACGCAGGATTCGACTCGGAAAGTCTTTGAAAGGATACATAAGCATGGTTTAAAACTCAACCAATCGAAGTGCATGTTTGTCACCTCAGCTCTAAAATTTCTTGGTGACAACATATTAGCTCATGGTATCACACCGGACGATGACAAAATTGAAGCCATTAAAACAATGCAGCATCCGAAAGATAAGGCTGTTTTGCATTTTCTAGGATTTGTGAACTTCCTGGGGAAATTCATATTAAATCTTTCACCAGAACTACTGTGATACAAGAAAACACTGATTTTGAATGGACTCAGCGTCACAATGAAGAATGGTTAGATCTGAAACAACTGATCCAGGCTCCAAGCTTGACATTCTTTGACCCGACTAAACCCACTAAAATTTGGATTGATGCCAGTCAGAATGGCATTGGTGCCGTTTTCCTACAACAGAACGTCCATCACAACAACTGGGTTTCCATAGCCTACGTCTCGAGGTCAATAACCTCAGCTGTGTAGGTACGCTCAGATCGAGAGAGTGTCTTGGACTTGTTACTGGAATTACCAAATTTCATGATTCTATACGGCCTACCAAAATTTACTGTGGAAACAGACCATCGTCCACTTGTCAACATTATTGATAAGAATCTTGATGATATGACACCTAGACTACAATGACTTATGATTAAACTGTGTAGATATGATTTTAACCTTATCTACACTCCAGGTAAAGAGTTAATCATAGCTGACACTCTGTCCAGATCAATTGACACAGAGATCACACCAGCAGAATAATCAATTACATTGATGCTCATCGACAATTGGTTAAAGAATTATTTCCTGCGTCCAATCGCAGGATGCCACTTTGACCAGAGTAATCCATCACCTGCAGAATGGATGGCCAAAAGGACACTGTCCACAATATCAGAGTATACAGTCTGGACTGATGATATGAGATGGTACTCTACTGCGACAGGACAGAATCATCATTCCAGCAAGTATGAAGTCAGAAATGCTAACTAGACTTAATAAAGGTCATCTAGGCATAGAGAAATGTAAACTCAAGAACCAGGCAATCAATTTATTGGCCAGGTATTAATCAAAGACATCACAAACATGATTACTTCCTGTTCCACCTGCCAGAAACAGCAAAGTCAACAGTGAAAGGAAAAATTGCAGCAACATGATATATTATCACCATGGGTGAAAGTAGGTCGCGACCTTTTTCATTCATATAGCAGAGATTACATTTTAGAGATTACTGACTATTATTCAAATTTTGTAGAAGTCATGAAATTGAATGATCTCATATCCACAACTGTTATTAAGACATCTTTGCTAGGCATGGTATATACCTCAAGCCATAATGTCAGATAATGGTCCGTATTTTAACAGTTGGGAATGGACTGAATTTACCACGACGTACAAATTCAGACATATCACCTCAAACCCTCCTTTCCCGCAATCTAACGGAAAGGTTGAGAAAGGCATTAATATAATGAAGCAGTTATTAAGTAAAGCCAGAGACACTCAATCTGACTTCTACTTAGCCTTGTTAATTTACAGATCATCACCTCTGACCACAGGATTATCTCCAGTGCAGATATTGTTTAACTGGAACATCAGATCAACACTGCCTCAGCTACATATTCCTGATCCTGACCAACATGATGTTGTGAAAAAACTGCATCATCAACGTCAGAAACAGTACTATGATCAACATGCCAAGAATCTGAAACCTCTTGAAGTAGATGATGATGTTCGCATCAGATTTCCTGAAGGAGGTTGGTCCGATACTGCTCTAGTTGTTAGACAGGTTTCACCGAGATCATATATGGTAAAAGCATCAGATGATGTGTTAAGCAGAAGAAATTGTTGTGATCTTCTACCAAGTTAAGGTTCACACACCAGTTTTTCTGATCTTGATTTATATCAATCTGTTTTAAGAAATGTTGAACAACAACATTTTGCTTCATAACTGAGCAAGAACATTAAAATTTCTTCCTCACCATTGAACTTAAGATGGTCTACAAGATGTAGAAAGCCAAATCGACTTAATCTATTAACTTTATCATCATTCTAGTGTTTGCTGTACTATGTAAACCCTGCATTTCTCGCGTAAATGTTCTTGTAGGTACACAAAATATTTTTTTTTAAAAAGGGGAGGAAATGTAATGATCCCTGTATGTAGTAATATATGATCAGACTATGTTAAGCTAGTACAGGCAACTGAACACCTAGATGGCCACACTATCAGGACCTATATAAATGTTTTCCCGCTCTTTCCTGGAGGAGTCTGTGTTTGGATTGCAGAGAGTACAGAGCTAGAGAGAAGAATTAATAGATATCAGTAATTATCTTTTTCTTACTTAATAGTTTGATCTTCAGTTATTTGTTTGTTCACTAGTTTAGTATTAAGTAAAAAGAACTCGGGATATTATTTTATATTACTCATTAATTTACTTCATAATCACTGGAAGACTACGGCTATATTTGAACAACTCGGCTAGACAAAAAGAGTAATATATATATATATAAATTAAACATCGTAATATAACAATGACCAGATAGATAATTTATTGTAAGAAAGGGGGACTAAAGAGGCAAGAAGAATGTTCAGGAAAATAAATGAGATAAAGAAAACTGCAATTCCAGGGTCAGTGATAATAACCGTGCATGCACCCTGCTGTGCATTGCCTCCTATAAATGCAGCAGTCACACATACAATCCACGCCATTGGCATTAAAGGCAGCCTTCCACTAAAGAGCGAGTTGAAAACCAGGCACCATAAATATAAGGTAATCACTAATGGATTCAATGAAGAATTCAGGAGAGCAATGAAATGAAATGAAAATCGTTTATTGTGTAGGCTTCAATGAAGTTACTGTGAAGAGAATGTGCAACTAGGGGCTGGTTTAGCTCAGTGGGCCAGACAGCTTGTTTGTGATTGCGAACAAGGCCAGCAGCGCGGGTTCAATTCCTGTACCAGCTGAAAATTCTAAATTCTCCCTCTGTGTACCTGAGCAGGCGCCGGAATGTGGCAACTAGGGGCTTTTCACAGTAACTTAATTGCAGTGTTAATGTAAGCCTACTTGTGGCAATAAAGATTATTTTTTATGGCGCAGTTGCGGTAAATTGCATAGATCCCTTTTAAGTTGGATAAAACTCTAGAAAGGACTAGCAGAATATGTTGATCGAATGAATGAAATATAGGATGGGATGAGGCTTTCATAGAGAATCAACACTGGCCTTTATCAATATTCTGTCAATATCTATATTCTGTCAAACTACAGCCATGTAATTAAGATTGTGGGGGAGGCAGAAATAGGGACAATTCCTGTTTGACATGCTTTGATGATTGGATCAATTTCAGGAAGACCGAATTGACCTTTCGTGTGTCGCTTGATATTGCACCAACCTTTTTATTGAATGTGATTTCTACTCCAAACAAGAATTGATCCAACGCTCACTCTCTCTACTGAAGGTCCATTTTCAGTCAGAACTCAGGCAACCCTTAACCCACCTGCTGTGATCATGCTTGTAACTACCCCTGACCGCCACACCACCCTGCCATATCCCTACCAAACCCACCCACTAGAGCTTGTGACCCGCTGGGTGATTGTATCTATTTATACAGCACATCATTGCAATACAATGCTTAATTCAGCCTCCCATTAGAACCACTTGCTACATATTACAGATGTCATTGTCTCCATAAAAGTACACCCCATACAGCATTGTGTGTCTGCTGCATGTGCAGCATTTTTAATCCATTCATTTGATGTGGGCATCCCTGACAAAGCCAGCATTTCACCTACCTTAACCATCCTTGAGAAGTTAGTGTGGAGCTACCTTCTTGAACCTTTGCAGTCTGTGATGTAGGTGCACCCACAGTGCTGTGGGCTAGGGAATTCCAAGATTGTGCCCAGCGATAGTTAAGAACATAAGAACATAAGAACTAGGAGCAGGAGTAGGCCATCTGGCCCCTCGGGCCTGCTCCACCATTCAATTAGATCATGGCTGATCTTTTGTGGACTCAGCTCCACTTTCCGGCCCGAACACCATAACCCTTAATCCCTTTATTCTTCAAAAAACTATCTATCTTTACCTTAAAAACATGTAAAGAAGGAGCCTCAGCTGCTTCACTGGGCAAGGAATTCCATAGATTCACAACCCTTTGGGTGAAGAAGTTCCTCCTAAACTCAGTCCTAAATCTACTTCCCCTTATTTTGAGGCTATGCCCCCTAGTTCTGCTGTCACCCGCCAGTGGAAACAACCTGCCCGCATCTATCCTATCTATTCCCTTCATAATTTTAAATGTTTCTATAAGATCCCCCCTCATCCTTCTAAATTCCAACGAGTACAGTCCCAGTCTGCTCAACCTCTCCTCATAATCCAACCCCTTCAGCTCTGGGATTAGCCTAGTGAATCTCCTCTGCACACCCTCCAGCGCCAGTACGTCCTTTCTCAAGTAAGGAGACCAAAACTGAACACAATACTCCAGGTGTGGCCGCACTAACACCTTATACAATTGCAACATAACCTCCCTAGTCTTAAGCTCCATCCCTCTAGCAATGAAGGACAAAATTCCATTTGCCTTCTTAATCACCTGTTGCACTTGTAAACCAACCTTCTGTGACTCATGCACTAGCACACCCAAGTCTCTCTGAACAGCGGCATGCTTTAATATTTTATCGTTTAAATAATAATCCCGTTTGCTGTTATTCCTACCAAAATGGATAACCTCACATTGTCAACATTGTAGTCCATCTGCCAGACCCTAGCCCATTCACTTAACCTATCCAAATCCCTCTGCAGACTTCCAGTATCCTCTGCACTTTTCGCTTTACCACTCATCTTAGTGTCATCTGCAAACTTGGACACATTGCCATTGGTCCCCAACTCCAAATCATCAATGTAAATTGTGAACAATTGTGGGCCCAACACGGATCCCTGAGGGACACCACTAGCTACTGATTGCCAACCAGAGAAACACCCATTTATTCCAACTCTTTACTTTCTATTAATTAACCAATCCTCTATCCATGCTACTACTTTACCCTTAATGCCATGCATCTTTATCTTATGCAGCAGCCTTTTGTGTGGTACCTTGTCAAAGGCTTTCTGGAAATCCAGATATACCACATCCATCGGCTCCCCGTTATCTACTGCACTGGTAATGTCCTCAAAAAATTCCACTAAATTAGTTAGGCATGACCTGCCTTTTACGAACCCATGCTGCGTCTGCCCAATGGGACAATTTCTATCCAGATGCCTCGCAATTTCGTCCTTGATGATAGATTCCAGCATCTTCCCTATTACCGAAGTTAAACTCACTGGCCTATAATTTCCTGCTTTCTGCCTACCTCCTTTTTTAAACAGTGGCGTCACGTTTGCTAATTTCCAATCCACCGGGACCACCCCAGAGTCTAGTGAATTTCGGTAAATTATCACTAGTGCATCTGCAATTTCCCTAGCCATCTCTTTTAGCACTCTGGGATGCATTCCATCAGGGCCAGGAGACTTGTCTACCTTTAGCCCCATTAGCTTGCCCATCACTCCCTCCTTAGTGATAACAATCCTCTCAAGGTCCTCACCTGTCATAGCCTCATTTCTATCAGTCGCTGGCATGTTATTTGTGTCTTCCACTGTGAAGACTGACCCAAAAAACCTCTTCAGTTCCTCAGCCATTTCCTCATTTCCCATTATTAAAACTCCCTTCTCATCCTCTAAATGGCCAATATTTACCTTAGCCACTCTTTTTTTGTCTTATATATTTGTAAAAACTTTTACTGTCTGTTTTTATATTCTGAGCAAGTTTACTCTCATACTCTATCTTGCTCTTTATAGCTTTTTTAGTAGCTTTCTGTTGCCCCCTAAAGATTTCCCAGTCCTCTAATCTCCCAGCAATCTTTGCCACTTTATATGCTTTTTCCTTCAATTTGATACTCTCCCTTATTTCCTTAGATATCCACGGTCGATTTTCCCTCTTTCTTCCGTCCTTCCTTTTTGTTGGTATAAACCTTTGCTGAGCACTGTGAAAAATTGCTTGGAAGGTTCTCCACTGTTCCTCAACTGTTCCACCATAAAGTCTTAGCTCCCAGTCTACCTTAGCTAGTTCTTCTCTCATCCCCTTGTAATCTCCTTTGTTTAAACACAAAACACTAGTATTTGATTTTACTTTCTCACCCTCCATCTGTATTTTAAATACCACCATATTGTGATCGCTCCTTCCGAGAGGATCCCTAACTATGAGATCATGAATCAATCCTGTCTCATTACACAGGACAAGATCTAGGACCGCTTGTTCCCTCTTAGGTTCCATTACATACTGTTCTAGGAAACTATCGCGGATACATTCTATAAACTCCTCCTCACGGTTGCCTTGACCGACCTGGTTAAACCAATCGACATGTAGATTAAAATCCCCCATGATAACTGCTGTACCATTTCTACATGCATCAGTCATTTCTTTGTTTATTGCCTGCCCCACCATCTCGTTACTATTTGGTGGCCGATAGACTACTCCTATCAGTGACTTTTTCGCCTTACTATTCCTGATTTCCACCCAAATGGATTCAACCTTATCCTCCATAGCACAGATGTCATCCCTTACTATTGCCCGGATGTCATCCTTAAATAACAAAGCAACACCACCTCCCTTACCATCCACTCTGTCCTTCCGAATAGTTTGATACCCTCGGATATTTAACTCCCAGTCGTGACCATCCTTTAACCATGTTTCAGTAATGGCCACTAAATCATAGTCATTTACGATGTTTTGTGCCACCAACTCATTTACTTTATTCCGAATACTACGAGCATTCAGGTAAAGTACACTTATGTTGGTTTTTTTACCTCTGTTTTGAATCTTAACATCTCCAGTTTTATTCCTTTTGTTATTACTGGGCCTATTCACTGTGCTCCCCTCAGTCACTGTACCTTGTACTGTCACCCTTATGGATTTCTGACTATGTCTTCTCTGCCTTGCACTTTTCCCCTTACTTCCTTTTGTTTCTGTCCCTGTTTTACTACCTTCCAACTTCCAGCATTGGTTCCCATCCCCCTGCCACATTAGTTTAAACCCTCCCCAACAGCTCTAGAAAACACCCCCCCTAGGACATCGGTTCCAGTCCTGCCCAAGTGCAGACCGTCCGGTTTGTACTGGTCCCACCTCCCCCAGAACTGGTCCCAATGCCCCAGGAATTTGAATCCCTCCCTCTTGCACCATCTCTCGAGCCACGCATTCATCCTATCTATCCTGACATTCCTACTCTGTCTAGCTCGTGGCACTGGTAGCAATCCTGAGATTACTACCTTTGAGGTCCTACTTTTTAATTCAACTCCTAACTCCCTGAATTCGGCTTGTAGGACCTCATCCGTTTTTTACCTATATCGTTGGTGCCTATGTGCACCACGACAGCTGGCTGTTCACCCTCCCCCCCCCCCCCCCCCCCCGCCCCCCCCCCCCCCCCCCCAGAATGTCCTGCAGCCGCTCCGAGACATCCTTGACCCTTGCACCAGGGAGGCAGCATACCATCCTGGAGTCTCGATTGCGTCCACAGAACCGCCTGTCTATTCCCCTTACGATTGAGTCCCCTATCACTATAGCCCTGCCATTTTTCTGGCTGCTGCTGCCTTCCCCTGGTGAGCCATCTTCCTCAACAGTATCCAAAGCGGTATATCTGTTTTGCAGGGAGATGACCGCAGGGGACACCTGCACTGCCTTCCTACTCTTGCTCTTTCTTTTGGTCACCCATTTTCTATCTCCCTCAGTAACCTTCACCTGCGGTGTGACCAACTCGCTAAACGTGCTATCCACGACCTCCTCAGCATCGCGGATGCTCCAAAGTGAGTCCATCCGCAGCTCCAGAGCCGTCAAGCGGTCTAACAAGAGCTGCAACTGAACACACTTATTGCACGTGAAGGAGCCAGGGACAGTGGACGTGTCCCTGAGCTCCCACATCGCACACGAGGAGCATGACATGGGTCTGGGATCTCCTGCCATGTCTTAAACCCTTGGTAAACTTAAACAACTAGAATTTCAAAATAAAAATAAATAAATTAGACAATGAAAAGAAAAAGAGAGACTACTTACCAGTCACTTACCAGGGTTAAAAAGCACCTCCTCACACTCTGCACCGAATTACCTCTCTGCACCAAATTACCAAGTTTCAATCTCCCACTCTGTATGAGTCTCACTCCAGATGTGTCTCCTGGAAAAGTGCTTGCTTACTGTGTGCGCTCTCTGTCTGTCTTTTATACAGCTATAAAAGGAACAATAATACATGCCCAGGTCGGCATGGTGTCCAGCTTGGGGAACTTTGAGATGGTGTTTCCAAGTTTCTGCTGCCCTTGCCTGAGATGGTGGGGATGCTGTTGAAAGAGTGTTGGCAAATTGCTACAGTGCATCTTGTAGATGGTGGAAGAAGTAAATATTCACAGTTGTGAATGGTATGACAATCAAGCATGTTGTGATATATTGTACTGATGGTTGCTCAGCTAATCCCTAAATCTGCAGCAGACCATATCAATAAAATGATGTATTGAAATCAAATTGACAAACTGTGGCCCAACTTTCTAAAAAGAAATCTCCATTTCTTGTATTGTTTGTTTTCAAGTTGTAAAGTTGGGAAATTTGAGTAGGGTTGGAAGGAGTGATGAGCATGGAAGCATCAGAGTTTTAAACCCAGGAGGTTGATTTGCGTCCTTTTCTTTTAGTGAAGGAAGGCCTGTCATTTTAATCCAACTTGGGTTGAGAAGCAGGGTTGCTCCAAGTTAGGTCTATCTTGGAGGCTTCGTCACATGTCGGCACGCCCCACACTTGTCATTCGTCCATCCACCTGGCTCCCCACACTAAATGAGAAGTGACTACACTTTTTTGTTGTTTAATGGGAGTTCATTTTAATTTTAACTGTTAACCAACCAGCCCTTTCTCTTTTCACTACTAATATACTTTCTATTAATGCCTGTGATTTTTCTCCCAGGTGATGTTTCCAGCATGTTGGAGATTAATTTTCAATTAATGGAGAGTTGACAACCCTTACCTACAAGTCATTCTAGTTCTGCACTGTGCAGTTGAATTTTGAAGTTAATTTATAATCTCGGAATTATTACGATTTGATAAACCATTAATGTTTAAAGAAAAGTCTGAATATCCCATGATTAACTGATCGAATTATGCCGCAGGATTTCATGTTCTTCAACAAAAAACAAAGCAAGTACTATTAACTTAACTTTATAGTTTATAATTACTTGTGCTATAAACTCTATCTTACTTCCCCCAATAATTCTCTTGCACTTCAACCCTGAAGGTTCATTAATCTGTGTAGGGACCAACTCAAAACCCACAGCCGTCCAGATTTGAATAGTTGCTCTCCAAGATTTTATGGGAATCCTTCTATTAACCTTTTGGTTAATACAGCCCTCCAATCTTTCCTGACTGTTGATGCCTCCACTTCTTGTTACTAGCAGATACCCAACTGCCTTCTCGGAGCTTCCAAGCTAAATCTGATGACTGCTTTCTGCCACAAGACTCTGTGAGGACCACTATAAATTTCTTCCTCTAGCTTCCAACTAGACAAATCTTCAGACTGCATTTTCACTCAAATACAAACTTGACAACATAAATTTCATTCTCTTTAGCTCTTGGAATTCAGTGGTATGCAGTCTCCATCAAATTATAACTGAGCGGCCTGCTTTCTGAGCAAGTACCCAGATGAATTAAACAGCACGGCAGCACAGTGGTTAGCACAGTTGCTTCACAGCTCCAGGGTTCCAGGTTTGATTCCTCACTTGGGGATACAATCTGTGCGGAGTTTGCACGTTCTCCGTGTCTGTGTGGGTTTCCTCCGGGTGCTCCGGTTGCCTCTCCCAGTCCAAAGATGTGCAGGTTAGGTGGATTGGCCATGATAAATTGTCCTTGGTGTCCATAAAGGTTAGTTGGGGTTACTGGGTTATGAGGATGGATTGGAAGTGTGGGTGTGGGTGGGGTGCTCTTTCAAGGACCGGTGCAGACTCAATGAGCTGAATGGCCTCCTACAATGTACATTCTATGATTCTATGAAAAGATCCCGTGCAACTCCGCCAGCCCATCTCTATCACAATGTTACATGCTTACAGAAATTTTAAAGTACTGTTATGCTATGTGCCTACATGCCATTGCAATGTAAAGGTGCTCAGCAGAGCACGAATTAACGTGGGTCGGAAGAATAGTATTGAAGTTAAAACTCACCACTATTCTTAGAATTCCCCCTATACCAAAAAAAGGTTGATATTCTAAATGGTGAACAGGGATTCTCACTCCCTGACTCCAGTGCAGGCTTCTGTGAGTGCTATTCAGGTCAAACTATCTTTTCAAGTTATCCCCCGGTATAACCCATACCTTCACCGAAGAATTTTACCTACTTACCCCTTAATAGCATTGATGTCCTGGGTCCTGCGTTATTAAGGAAGTGAAGTAAGCTAATAACCACTTTTTCAGGTTAAGTTATTTTTATTATTATATTTTTTCTTTTAAAAGCTGCAAACACTTTCTTTACAGAAAGGAAAAAAGATCTTGCTTCTGGCTGCTTCAGGCCCACCTTGGCAATCGATCTTCTTAAAATCTGGTTTTCTTGAGTTGTATTTGCTGGTGAACTCGGTTGCTGTGTCCTGTTCTTCCCATGCACCGAGCTGTGAGAGCTGGCTCTGCTAGCTATCTCTAAGCTGACTCTGACTCCTGTTTAAATTCTAGTCTTCCTTAGATGTATAACTGTTTAAACTCGGCTGCTTGCCTTGTCTTTCCCATGACCGAGCTCTCTCTCTCTGAGTTCTCCTCCCCTTCTCTCCTGTTGCTGGTGCTGTTCTCTGTCCTCTGTTCCCTGGGTTTATATTCTCTTTCTGAGAGTTATTAAGTTTTAACGACTTTATTGTAAATGGGCTTGTTTCACTTTGATAGTTTAAAAGTATCTTTGATGTAAACATCTTACTACAACTAATTATTCATTTTGGGCATATCGTCTCCTCTCAGATCTGATTAAAAAATGCTTTGGTTTCAATAGTTAACTTTTATTTCTGTAATTTCGAATCGTTTAATTTTCCAATTGTCCCCAGCTCATAACTTTGCCTTTGATTTTGACTTACATGATGTTTCTCGTAGACAGGTCGTCTCCAATTTTCTTCTAATTGACTTGATGTTCATAGAATTTTACACTTTAAATTTGACACCAAATTTGACTGAGTATCTTCCATCCTTTCCAGCTGTTTACTAAGAGAGTTTATTTCAATGAAGGTGTGAAACTTTGCTTTTAGCGGTATGCTAAAATTTAACTTGGTTATGACTTGAAAGACTTGCCTGTTTTAAACATTCATCACTTAATGCAATTGAAACTCTCATCCATGCTTTTTCAGATGCTTCCTGAGATAGTTACATTCCATGAAGGTGTGAGCCATTGTTTTAGCTTACCACATGAGACCTGTGTGTTTGCTAAGCCTTTCTTGTGAGCAAGAATCTGCATTTTATAACCCTGCTCTTTGCAGCTGCTATTAACCTTTTGTGGGATCTTTCCCTGTACCCTCTCAAACCAGATATTGCCAGACTTCCATGTTTCAAATGACACATTTTTCTGTATTTTCAAGAACAGTATATTCACACAGCCACTACCTTCAGCAATCACATGAGTAGGATTGTCCACCTAAGAAACCTTGTGTTATTGGTCATGGGTTCTGTGGGTTTTTGCGTGGCTGATGAGCTCGATCCTAGAGAAGCATCTTTGACTGTGCACTTGGTCGGTGTTTCCGAGAGGTGGGATCGATCCTTCGACTCCACAATGTGGTATATACAGTCACATGGTTATAGACTCTCAGAACAATTTATAAACCGAACTCTAGCCTGCATGATGGAACGGCACCATGAATGACCATCCCTTTAACTATAAATAGTTAAAGGTAACCAATAAAAGGTTCATATTTAAACCGAACAAGCCTCAAGATTTCATCAATGAGACACCACAGCAGTGAGATGTCATATTAAAGATACCATATTATGACACGCTGTTTTACCTTCAATATAGCTCTTTGATCCAGCTGGTAGCAGTGCCCTGATTCTCGCTGTCTCCAGGACATCTTTTGGCATAGTTGGTTCTGAAAATAGGTGTTAGCAGCAAATCTTAAGTCACCTGTCTTATTTTCATCCAAGCCACAACATTCAAGGCAGGAGAGCAAAACCTCATGGTCCAACCTAACATTGCATTGGAAACTCTCCAGGTGGTAAAGATATTCTGACATGGGCATCCTGCTGATGGCGGTGTCAAATTCTCCATAGAACTCAGCTTCTGCCTTTTGTAGTGGAGGGCAATCCTAGAGTGCGCCCCATGCAATCTCTGGCAGCAGAGTCCACATCACAGGGACATAACCTCAAAATTAGAGCGAATGCTTTCGAGGATGATGTCAAAAGTATTTCTTCATAGTGAAGTGAAAATATTGAACTCCCTACCCCACAAGCTTGTCAGGGTCAGTTTAATAGATTTTTGTAAGGGTATTTGAGGGTTTCAGAACTAGTGGGTATTTTTTTTTTTAAATGATTTCCTTGGATGTGGGCATTTATTCCAATTCCATTCCCACACCTTTAGTTGTGTACTAAGGCGGACTTTTGTCTTTTTCCATACCTGATTACTCCTGGAACAGGTTACTCGTCTGTCACCAGGACTAGGAGTGTCTCTTGCTGTTAATTGGCATGTTTGGAATATTTTGCAGGTTGTAACATAAGAACATAAGAACTAGGAGCAGGAGTAGGCCATCTGGTCCTTCGAGCCTGCTCCACCATTCAATTAGATCATGGCTGATCTTTTGTGGACTCAGCTCCACTTTCCGGCCCGAACACCATAACCCTTAATCCCTTTATTCTTCAAAAAACTATCTATCTTTACCTTAAAAACATGTAATGAAGGAGCCTCAACTGTTTTACTGGGCAAGGAATTCCATAGATTCGCAACCCTTTGGGTGAAGAAGTTCCTCCTAAACTCAGTCCTAAATCTACTTCCCCTTATTTTGAGGCTATGTCCCCTAGTTCTGCTGTCACCCGCCAGTGGAAACAACCTGCCCGCATCTATCCTATCTATTCCCTTCATAATTTTAAATGTTTCTATAAGATCCCCCCTCATCCTTCTAAATTCCAACGAGTACAGTCCCAGTCTGCTCAACCTCTCCTCATATTCCAACCCCTTCAGCTCTGGGATTAACCTAGTGAATCTCCTCTGCACACCCTCCAGTGCCAGTACATCCTTTCTCGAGTAAGGAGACCAAAACTGAACACAATACTCCAGGTGTGGCCGCACTAACACTTTATACCAGGGGTGGGCAAACTACGGCCCGCGGGCCGCATGCGGCCTGCCAAATGTCTTTATGCGGCCCACCAAGTCATTAAAAAAAAAAAAAAAAAAAATTTTTTTAAATTTTTTTTTAAGGTTAATGGGGGGGGGGCTGTTGGGTTACTTACTGGTATAGGGTGGATACGTTGACTTGAGTAGGGTGATCATTGCTCGGCACAATGTCGAGGGCCGATATGTTCTCTATGAGGCGCCCAGAATCATAATCGGGTGAAGTAATTATTTTACTTAATATACTATGCGGCCCTTTTAAAATTGTGAATTTCTGAATGTGGCCCTTGCACGGAAAAGTTTGCCCACCCCTGCCTTATACAATTGCAACATAACCTCCCTAGTCTTAAACTCCATCCCTCTCGCAATGAAGGACAAAATTCCATTTGCTTTCTTAATCACCTGTTGCACTTGTAAACCAACCTTCTGTGACTCATGAACTAGCACACCCAAGTCTCTCTGAACAGCGGCATGCTTTAATATTTTATTGTTTAAATAATAATCCCGTTTGCTGTTATTCCTACCAAAATGGATAACCTCACATTTGTCAACATTGTATTCCGTCTGCCAGACCCTAGC
Source organism: Scyliorhinus canicula (assembly GCF_902713615.1). Lineage (NCBI taxonomy): Eukaryota > Metazoa > Chordata > Chondrichthyes > Carcharhiniformes > Scyliorhinidae > Scyliorhinus > Scyliorhinus canicula. The sequence goes on along the minus strand of NC_052156.1, from coordinate 107,355,466 downwards.
CCATTCACTTAACCTATCCAAATCCCTCTGCAGACTTCCAGTATCCTCTGCACTTTTCGCTTTACCACTCATCTTAGTGTCATCTGCAAACTTGGACACATTACCCTTGGTCCCCAACTCCAAATCATCTATGTAAATTGTGAACAATTGTGGGCCCAACACGGAACCCTGAGGGACACCACTAGCTACTGATTGCCAACCAGAGAAACACCCATTTATCCCAACTCTTTGCTTTCTATTAATTAACCAATCCTCTATCCATGCTACTACTTTACCCTTAATGCCATGCATCTTTATCTTATGCAGCAACCTTTTGTGTGGCACCTTGTCAAAGGCTTTCTGGAAATCCAGATATACCACATCCATCGGCTCCCCGTTATCTACTGCACTGGTAATGTCCTCAAAAAATTCCACTAAATTAGTTAGGCATGACCTGCCCTTTACGAACCCATGCTGCGTCTGCCCAATGGGACAATTTCTATCCAGATGCCTTGCAATTTCTTCCTTGATGATAGATTCCAGCATCTTCCCTACTACCGAAATTAAGCTCACTGGCCTATAATTTCCTGCTTTCTGCCTACCTCCTTTTTTAAACAGTGGCGTCACGTTTGCTAATTTCCAATCCACCGGGACCACCCCAGAGTCTAGTGAATTTCGGTAAATTATCACTAGTGCATCTGCAATTTCCCTAGCCATCTCTTTTAGCACTCTGGGATGCATTCCATCAGGGCCAGGAGACTTGTCTACCTTTAGCCCCATTAGCTTGCCCATCACTCCCTCCTTAGTGATAACAATCCTCTCAAGGTCCTCACCTGTCATAGCCTCATTTCTATCAGTCGCTGGCATGTTATTTGTGTCTTCCACTGTGAAGACTGACCCAAAAAACACAACCTGTTTGGCCACTGTTCTTGGCCACTGTTCTTGGCCATCAAATCCTGTGGTCGGGCTCTAACCCGGAGCTCCTGGCTGAGAGGCAAGGAGGCTTCCCACTGTGTAGCAAGACTTCCTCCCTCGCATTTATTGCCCATCCCTAATTGCCCTAAAGGTGATTGTGAGCTGTCGCTGCTGTCCATGTAGTGTCAGTGTACACGCAGTGCCATGAGAAAAATATTTTGACTCAGCAACAGTAAAGGAACTGTGATATATTTCCACGTCAGGATGATGTGTGACTTGGAGGAGGACTTGCAAGCGTTGTGATGTTCCTATGTGTCTGTTGCCCTTCTGGTTCAAAATGGTAGAGGTTATGGGGTTAGGAGGTGCTGTCGAAGGAGGCTTGGCCGCTTGCTGGAATTGGAAATTAAGATAAAAATCGGCCATGACCTAGTGAATGAGCATTAAAAGTCTTGAGGGGCTTAATAGCCTCTTCCTGTCACTGTTTGGCTTACCCATTCAATGTGGCAGTAACTTTTTTTTTTTATAAATTTAGTGTACCCAATCATTTTTCCAATTAAGGGGCAATTTAGAGTGGCCAATCCACCTAGCTTGCACCTTTTTGGGTTGTGGGGGCGAAACCCACGCAAACACGGGGAGAATGTGCAAACTCCACACGGACAGTGACCCAGAGCCGGGATCGAACCTGGGACCTCGGCGCCGTGAGGCAGCAGTGCTACTCACTGCGCCACCGTGCTGCCCATGTGGCAGTAACTTAATGACTAGCAAGCCACTCGATAGTCAGCGTAACTAGGAATGAGAGGGCTTAAAAATGCTCTCATACATTGAAAACAAATAAGCTAGAGAACCCTGCAACATGAGGCTCTGGTCACTTGATGTGTCCATATTTCTCTCAAAGAGCATCAAAAGGTTGGGCATTTTAACTTTTGACAGGTAATGTTTGGGAAGCTTTACATTGGAAGCAGCAGTACAAAACCTCATGGTGAGACGGTAAGTGGATGTGTGACCAGTGGCGGACTGGGTCTAAAAATATTGGTTGCCAGGAGACAAAGGGGGCCCACCCACAACTACAATGCTATCATTTAATTTTCATAACGAATAAATAAAATTTTCAAAAAATACATATGGAAAAAAGGGTACAATTAAAATTTTTGTGGAAATAAATGTGTATTTCTTAGTAATTACAGTGTACATGTACTGTACATATTACTGGCAGTGGATACCAAATGTAAATACAGAATGTTATAATTGAATTTTTCATTTATTTATTTTTTAATTTTAAGTAATTGCTTGATATTTTTAAATAGTTTACTGCACAATTTACACATTAACAGATAGTTCAAATGCACAATAGAGCATTGCATGCAGTCCACTATATTAAGAGCAATCGTTTGTGTTCGCTAGATGATTGTGCGAATCTGCCAATAATTGCTTCTGCATCCAATTCATCTAACAATTCCTTTTCAATGAACAGCAACATGTATGATCCAAATTCTCCTCAGACAGCGAATTTCTTAACCTTGTCTTTATGATCTTTAGCTTTGAAAATGCCCTCTCACATTGGACTTGAGTAACTGATAGTGTGCAGATGACTTTATAAAGTTCATAAAGATTATCATATGCCTTGTCATGAAGTCTGTTGGATGCCAGAATTTATAGTACACACAATGGTCAAGTGCTGCAAATTTTACAATTGTTGCAACTGGAATCCATATTCTCACCGTCATTAAGCAATAGCTTTAATACATCAAAGTTTGAAGCAAAAGAAAACAATTCCAATATTACTTGATCTTTGCTGATTTGTGGAAACAGCTTAATAATACCTTCCAATGCTTCATCTTCAAGGCCCTTCTCTGCAATAGTTTTAAACTTTGCTGGGTCCAAGCAGGACAAATCTTTATACAACTGTTTGTGTTGTACAAAGCGTGATTCTAGTGACTGGACAATGCAAACCATTATTAGGTTAAACACATTTACGCGAAAATCAGCTAGAGAATCTGAGGAATTTCTTTCATCATCAATAAGCTCATCTGCCATTCTTTTCTTCTTCCTCTCCCTCTTAACTGGCAATGCTGTTTCCAACGCATCAATTTCCAATGTTTGATTTTCATCCATATTCATCTGTGAAATCCTGTCATTACATTTATTTACAAATTCCAAAGCCTTGCTGTGAACGTTATCAAATGTTCTTGTCTATTCCTTGAACTTTGTTGTAGCTGAATCTACCAAACTCCATGCAGTAAACATATCTAAACCACTTTTCTGTAGATAACTTGATAATGGGGTTGTAGTTTCAAATATATACAAGTAAGTAAATGCTGTCAATATGGTTTCAAACTTTCGAAGACTTTGAAGTAAAACATTTGCTTCATGTTTTGTTTTTGCATCAAACTTTTCTGAATCTTTGATAAGCATGTCAATAGATTTACGAAAGTACAGGCAGCGGCATCATCAAAACGTCCAAATATAGTTGTTGCTGCATTGGATTTTCCTGACCATCTGGTCTCACCAATTAGCTTTAATGGTTTCATTTTTTTCTTGTCCTAGATGTTTTCCAACAACCTCTATCCATACAGCCATTCTCTTGTATGATGCTTTCACAAAAGTTGCTATATTCTGGAGCAAATTGAAAAAAGAAACTGCAGGCACACAACATTTTGTTGTTTCAGTTATCACCAAATTCAAGACATGGGCATAGCATCATATATGAACATGTTGATCAGCCACATCAGCAATTTTACTTTGTAAACCATTATATTGGCCATGGTAGTTTGCAGCGCCATCTGTGCTATCAGATAAACATTTTTGGGGGTCAATTTTAAGATGCTGTAATGTTTCAATCAATAGATCAAAATGTCCCTGTCCTGTATCATCATTACTTGGCACAACTGAAAGTAGTCGCTCACAGATAATACCTTTTAAGCACATACCGAATAATAATGCTAAACTGATCGATGGATGAATTATCTTGTGTTGAATCAACCTGAATAGAATAATATTTTGCTTGGGAAACTTCATGACTAATTCTTTCTTGTATCATATTCTTCATAATTTTGATTAACGTGTTTATAGTTGTTTTAGACTTTTTTTGCACTGCAGAAACGTGAGCTGCCATAATGGGGTCATATTTTGCCATCAACTGCACTGTAGCTACAAAATTGCCATGATTCAGAGCCTCATTATCTAGAGTGTAGGCTGATTCATTTCTGTGAAAAGGAAGTGCTTGCTTGCCTAACATCTTTATGATGTCTATAATCCTCATGACAATACTTCTCTGCTTCAATACTTCTTCTTTCCTTTTAATTAGTGATGCTGCAAAAATTTTATCTAAGGTGCCATCATTAACCACACTGATATATTGCTGAGCATTTCTGACATGTGTTGTTGTCGATTCATGTAAAGTCAAGCTCTGGCTAATACGCCTGTAGTCACTAAAGGCACGTACAAAGAGTGATGGTTTACAAGTGTTGGGAAACTCAAAGTCTAAGCAGTATGAACAATATAAGCATCTATTTTCTTTGTTATATGTTAGCCATTTTCTTGGGACTGAGTCATTCATAATTTTCCTCATACAAACGAGCATCAAATGGCAGATCATCAAGTGGCTGAAGTGGATGTTCAGCAAAAAACTGTTTTAGCTTTGTTCGTGATGGATATTGGAAGATTCCAGCAATTGATCTTTCATTTTCTTGCGTTGGTTCATTTACAGGATGTGCTTCAGAAACCAAGTCATTTATGCTTGAAGGAATATCTGATTCTCTGTCACTAGTTGAAGCTATGTGTTCAGATGTTGCAACTACAGGCAGTACAGATACAAGGAAGCCAGAAGAAATATTGAGCCTGGGTTGATTAGTAATGGATGCACTTGTATTTGTCTCTACATTCAAAGTAGCTCTTCTCTGTTCTTGTAACTCGCATGTCATTGCATCATCACTATGAGCATTGTTTCTTGCTTCTTGATTATTTGTTGCAGAACTGGATATTGATGTGGATTGTGCTTGTGGTATTATAAACTCTGTAATAGGCCTGCATCGCTTGGCTGATTCCTTCCTTTCTGCTTTTTGTTCTTTGCGTTTTAGTGACCCAGATTTATGCTTTTTCTTTTCCTTGCTGGTAGGGGTAATATTCCTGAAATAAAAACTTAGTTAAAAATAGCCCACATTGGGAAAAATGAATATTGATGATTGCAAGAATAACTTGAAGGAACGCCAGATAAACCCATACTTGATAAAAAAATATAAAATAACTTACTTACACTTCAATAGGCTATGTTCATTAGTCAATACTACTGTGGCCTATGCAGCTTCAGAAGAGGAGACAATCCACTGTCCAGTGTTCTCACCAGCAAGCAACTGAGACAACTGTTGAAACTTAGAAGTTTGGTCCGACTATAGTAAGACATTAAGAATGGTCCCACGACCAAAGTTAACATGTCCAGTTTGACACCAGTGTAGTGTTACAAGTCGCAACCCTTTGAGTTTACCGACCATGGCTTATCACTTCAATATCTTTGACCTCATGATTCACGGTCAAAGGTACCGCTTCTCCTTTTCGGTGACCTCACGACCCTATGTACTGCTTGATATCCTTTCAAGTTGCCGACCATCTCAAATCACGAACTGTAATTTTATCTTTAAATTCACATACACTTGCTGAAAACGTGGATTTCCAACTATGTCCGACCCGGGTGAACCAGCCCCCCCTCCCCCCCACTCCTTTTCACATCCGTTTAACACTGCTTCGTTCCTTCATACACTGAGTGATTATTTGTTTGTTTCTTTATTGCATTTTTATTTGGTATTGCTCTTTTTAAAAACAATTATATTTTATTAAAGTTAGAATACAAATCTCAGGAAAGAAGTTGGAGATTTATTTATCTAATTAATTATAATTTTTAAGGGCCCTTCAGAGATTCACGGGCCCCTTCTTGGCTCTCCTGGCCCCGGACCGATGTACCGGCTGAACCAAGACTACTGCTTGATATCCTTTGAAGTTGCCGACCATCTCAAATCACGAATTGTAACTTTATCTTTAAATTCACACACTCGTGCTGAAAACATGGAATTTCCTTAATTATGCCCGACCCGGGCCCCCCTATTCCACATCCTTCCACTACCTCCCCTGCTTCATTCCTTTTCATGCGCTGCTTATTTGTGTCCTGTTCTCTTTTTTTCTTCTTCCTTTTTATTACTAAAACAGTTGTCTGTGTTTGTTTCTTTATTGCATTTTTATTTGATATAGGGGGCCCACTTCATCAGGGGCCCACTTGCCATCGGGCAAGCTGACACCCTGGCCAGTCCGCCACTGTGTGTGACCAACTCAAAGGTCTCTGAGAATTAGTTCAGAATTGGCACTTTTGACTTAATCGGAGTGGGCATTTGGTGTTTCCTGGCTATGTATTTTGGAAACATTGGTAGATTAGAGCCGGTTATCTGCATAAATCCTCTGCAACAGGCGTTGTCATCAGAACTAGTTCCAAAACAGACGGTTATCCGTTCAAGGTGGAAAAAAAATTAAACGTGTAAGCTTGTGCCGTCATACTCAACAGTCTGAAAATGAGTAATAATTCGATTTTCTTTTTTTTCTCTCATCTTCTCTCTGGAAATTTCAGTTTAAACCCTTTTTCAGTACCAATTCTTAGAATGTGGTTTAATCCACCTCAGAATTTTGCAATGTTGACTTTGTTAACTCTCAAATCTGGCACATGAAGTCCGCCCACGGTTTTAAAAAGTTCAGCATATATTGTTTCCAAGCAATCTGAAAAGTCAACGAGCCTATTTCCACCTAAGAGGGGAAATAAAAGCCTTTGGCTCCTGTGTCTGAGGAATTTAAGCCAAAACTTTTTATATTGTCACTCAATAAAAAATGTTCTTGGAAACCAGTGCGTTGTACAAATCTCATTTTATAATCCAGATTTTACAGCCATGATCTCATCGGAGTGCCATTATTTTTTGCATTCATATACAATGGCAGAATGCTGGCATTGAATGAGGGAAGTCAGGAAATCGCTAACAAACACAACCTATCCTACTCTTGACATGACTCAAAAGTGCATTTACATGATCATATTTCATGGTCCCACAATGTTCTGAAGAATTTTGCAGCCAAGAAATAACTTTTTGAAGTGTAATCACTGTAGTATTGTAGGAAAAACTGCAGCTGATTTGCACGGAGCAAGCACCATAACTGGCAATACAGGACTTTGTTTCTCCATTCCTTCACATTAGCGGGGTTCCCCCTTCCTTCGTGCCGGTGGGATTTTCCGTTCCTGTTGCAGTGAATGGATATTTGACCGAGTGACAAATTCTCAGTCCTCGCTGAGAGTGGTAGCGAGGCGGACTCAGAGCGGAGATGCTCACCCCAGGTAATCTGTGTCAGTGATGTCGATTGAGGGATCGATATTGGCCAAAACACCAGGGCGAACTCTCTTCCCTTCAAATAAATAATGCCTTGCACCCGCTGGGGAGGGCAGACGGAGCGTCAATTATACATCTCACCAGAAGAGTAGCACCTCCAACAGTGCAGCATTCCCTCCATGCTGCACTGCAGTGTCAACCTGGATTTTTGTGCTCCAATCCAGGAGTGGTACTTGAATTCTCAATCTTCTGCCTCTGAGGCAAGAGTGCAACCAAATTAGCTCTTGTTGACACTGCTGCACTCTTTCCTTTGACTGATGTTGGTTTAGGTCATTGACTGTTCTTCCAAGGCACAGAGCACGATGCAACAGTGATGTCCTCAAAGTCCCTAATTTCTCAGATGTAATGTACCCGGCTGGGGGGAAAAGCAGTGACGTGATGGTATTGTTGTTGGACTGGTAATCCAGAGACTCGGTCTAATGCTCTGGGGACTGGGTTCAAATTCCACAATGGCAGATGGTGAAATTTGAATTTGACTTTGTTTTTAAATCTGGAATTCAAAATCTAACGATGACCATGAAACCATTGCCGATTCGCGAAAAAACCCATCTAGTTCACTAATGTTCTTTCGGAAAGGAAATCTGTCATCCTTGGCTGGTCTGGCCTACATGTGACTCCAGGCCCACAGAAATGTGGTTCACTCTTAAATGCTGTCCAGGGATGGGCAATAAATGTTGACCCAGCCAGTGACATCCATATCCCATGAACAAATATTTTTTTTAAAAAAGGAAGTGATGCAATTCTCGTGGCGTGTTCTCTGCCCTTTTCCTTTGCAATGCAGCATACTAGGCCTGGCTGAAAAATGAAGGGGTATTATAGATCAGATGTAGTCACCACATAAACAGAATGTATTTATGTGGTGGCTTTGACATAGAAAAAAAAGCGTATACAGAAGTGTTTCAGATCATGCATTCTACACAAATCAGGAAATATGATGAAATGTTTGGTCAAAAAGTGTGGGTTGGTACTTTATTCTTCCTGAATCAGCACTCACTGGGTTTTATCTCATGAATGTTGTAAGCAATTCAGTCTCTATGATGTACAATAGTTTGTGGAGGGAGTTTGGAAGGAGCATAGAAATAATTAAATAATTCAATTACACGGTTTTTAATTAAAATAGAATGAGCCAGACGGACTTCCACTAAACGGAGAGAAAAAAACAATCCAGGTTCAACAGGTCAGATTAACACTCAGACGTCTCCAAACTACATGCCCAATTATAAAGAGGGTAACCTGTTTACATTGAACAGCACGGTAGCATTGTGGATAGCACAATTGCTTCACAGCTCCAGGGTCCCAGGTTCGATTCCAGCTTGGGTCACCGTCTGTGCGGAGTCTGCGCATCCTCCCCGTGTGTGCGTGGGTTTCCTCCGGGTGCTCTGGTTTCCTCCCACAGTCCAAAGATGTGCAGGTTAGGTAGATTGGCCATGATAAATTGCCCTTAGTGTCCAAAATTGCCCTTAGTGTTGAGTGGGGTTACTGGGTTATGGGGATAGGGTGGAGGTGTTGACCTTGGGTAGGGTGCTCTTTCCAAGAGCCGGTGCAGACTCGATGGGCCGAATGGCCTCCTTCTGCACTGTAAATTCTATGAAATTTCCATGAAACATCTAAATACAGCCGAATATTTGTGGATATCAAAGGGATTGATTTATTTTTGGAGGGTATTCAAACTCTAATTCTGACTTGTAAGTACGTCAATTTTACCCTCCCATTAAGCCAAGGTGGCTGTCGAAAGTGGTTCCTGTAATGTTGCCTGTGTGTTTCTGTTTCGATAGTGATCATATGTACCTGTGCCTTTTACATAGCAACCATTCAATCACTGAGAGAGGAAATCTTCCAGCAAAAGTTGTGTGGATTGCAATCCCAGGTAACGTCCAATTCTTTAAACATTTGTGTGAACAGTATGGGAAGTACAAACTTTGCATAACACCAAAAGATGGGCCGGCAGCAAAAACATTCTGTTGCAGTGCATGGCTTTTACTTTGGGTTCGCCGGTGTGATTTTAAAAACTCTTGGTCCCAATTGGGATGTTCCAACATGGGTCTGAAAGTTTTGTGGATGTCAAGACCCATGTAAAACGTGTTTTCAATCATGCTTTTCTTAAAATTTTAAATGCGGAAGAAGAAAAAGTTTTCGCGACTGCTGTTTAATTTTGTATGCACTTGACCTGGTATTGTACAGTTTGAGTAGTCGCTGATCATCACCCTTGCTCATCAAGAATGTGCACTTCAAACACACGTCAGTCTCCATCAGTTGCACTTTGTTAGTGGAAAAATTAATTGAATCAGAAATAGAACAAATGAAACCAGTCCCCATTTGCCAGGTGTGACTGCTTCAACTAGAGTTGAACACTTGACTTAACTTTGTTTTGCTGGCATTATTCTTTTGACTAATCAGTTGCCAGATCATTGAACCATTAGGGATACTCGCCTGGAAATTGGACCGTGTAGCCAGGTCCCAAAGCGGAAGCCAGGAGGCACTGCCGCATTTACAGAAGTGCGTGTCTGCATATTGGCTATAAAGAAACAAGAGGGACCCTTAGACCCTGCCCAAAACAGGTGTCCATCCCTTTTCATGTGACCAAGACAGTGGTCCATCTCTTGCTTTCGGTCTCTGCTTCAACGATGGCATTTCCTTGGGCAGACCAAGTCCATGTTGTCTGAACTCGGTGAGACCAATTCTATAATAATAATTATCTTTATTAGTGTCACAAGTAGGCTTACATTAACACTGCAATGAAAATCGTCTAGTCATCATACTTCGATGCCTGTTCGTGTACACTGAGGGAGAATTAAGAATGCCCAATTCACTTAATAAGCACGTCTTTCGGGACTTGTGGGAGGAAACCAGAGCACCCGGAGGAAACCCATGCAGACACTGGGAGAACGTGCAGACTCCGCACAGGAACCGAACCTGGGTCTCTGGCGATGTGAAGCAATGGTGCTAACCACTCTGCTACCGTGCTGCCCACATCTAAAGATTCCCTGGAGTAAAAGGAAAATTGAAATTACTTCCCTTTATGGTATCACCCTGATTGATTGCTTTGATCTACCATGCCCACCAAGGCCTGCAATTGTGCCCATCTCATGCTCAGCCCAATTACAAATGTTGCAATTATTACCAATTATTGAATGTGGATTATTTAATTTGGAGAATGCTTCTGCGGGAAGGGGCTTTCCCCCAACCGTTGGAGGTGGACAGGGCGTACAGAGCGATGGCGAGGAAGCCGCGGCCAGGGGATCCCCCCAAGTGTGATGGTGGTCCGGTTCCACAGCTTTTTGAACAAGGAGTGTGTTCTCCAGTGGGCCAAGCGTACACAGAGCTGCAATAAAATAAAATACCGTGGGCAGCACGGTAGCATGGTGGTTAGCATAAATGCTTCACAGCTCCAGGGTCCCATGTTCGGTTCCCGGCTGGGTCACTGTCTGTGCGGAGTCTGCACGTCCTCCCCGTGTGTGCGTGGGTTTCCTCCGGGTGCTCCGGTTTCCTCCCACAGTCCAAAGATGTGCGGGTTAGGTGGATTGGCCATGCTAAATTGCCCGTAGTGTCCTAAAAAGTAAGGTTGGGGGGGGGGTTGTTGGGTTACGGGTATAGGGTGGGTACGTGGGTTTGAGTAGGGTGATCATTTGCTCGGCACAACATCGAGGGCCGAAGGGCCTGTTCTGTGCTGTACTGTTCAATGTTCTATGTTCTAAAGGTTAGTTAGACAATCCTGAACACCTATTTAGCTCATTGACTGGAAAATGCCTCACCCTCGATTTCTGACTCTATCTCGTCATACGTTCACTTGTGATCTATGTGGGTTTTGCTTCCTCCCTCCATTGTTATTGAGTCTTGCATGCTTCCTGCTCCCCAATTTGTTCACCAGCTCCAGAGGATTGAGGAAAACCAGTTTCCATTCTCAAGAGACAGTTTCTGTAGATCTGCTCCATTTGTGACATCAATCGAAAGCATTGCCATTGCCCAAAATAATGAAATGGCAACTACCAGGTTAGGTCAAGTTAACCCAGTGTTACCAATGTTCCAATTAGCATTTTTCAGAGGAGCTGATAAAATAGTCCATTGTCAAGATGCTCTCCCTTTACATGCCAGGGTGTGTATGTGGGGGGGTCTGTCCAGAGTCTCGGAAGTCTGCAAGAAGGGAGAGAGAAAAGGACTGATTTATGGACAGAGTGGAGACAAACTAGTAGATGACCATAGAAAATGGTACCCATTTACAGAACAACAAGATGAGAACCAAGAGAGACAACAAATATCAATTTGTGGAATAGAGCTCGCCGGCAGAACTTAAGAATTGTCGGTCTCCCTGAGGGGGCTGATGCTGGCACGTTTGTGGCGAGTATGTTTCAGATGCTTCTGCGGGAAGGGGCTTTCCTCCAACCGTTGGAGGTGGACAGGGCGTACAGAGCGATGGCGAGGAAGCCGCGGCCGGGGGATCCCCCCAAGTGTGATGGTGGTCCGGTTCCACGGCTTTTTGAACAAGGAGTGTGTTCTCCAGTGGGCCAAGCGTACGCAGAGCTGCAAATGGGACAATAGCATTTTGCGTGTTTATCAGGATCTGAGCGTGGAGATGGCCAGAAGGCTTCAATCAAGATAAGGCGATCCTGTTCAAGGTGAAATTCGGGTTGCTATACCCGGCGCGTCTTTGGGTTACGCATGAGGACCAGCACCATTATTTTGGGTTGCCCGAAGATGCAATGGACTTTGCCAAGAAGGAAGGGCTGGTGCTGAACTGAGAACTTTTTGTTTTTAAGTTGTAACTTTTTTGAGTGATGTTTATATGTTTTGATTATCGTTTCTCTTCTGCATTTGAGTTTGGATGAAGATGGGGAAGTAAAAGTTATTCGGTTTCAATGGGTTTTCGGTGTTTTGGTGCGGGTGTCTGGTGGGACTTTTTACTTTTTATTTCTTTGATTTGCACTATTGGGGGGGTTCTTTGTGGGTTTTTCGTTTTGGGTTGTCTCTTCTGGTAATTAGGCGATTGTTTGGGGTCAGTTTGATGAGGAAAGTGGTTTCGATGGGTGGGGGGAGGGGAGTGGGGGATTAATAGGTGGGAAACTTCTTGGTGCCGGAGGCGAAGGCCACCAGGCTAACTGGGTGAGCTAGTCTACGGAAGCACAGTGGGGGGTGTGCATATGATTAATATATAGCAGGGGTTAGATGACAAAGTGGTGTTGCTGGGGGGGAAGGGGGGAGGGGGAGTTACTCTGACGAGGGAGGGATTTAGGTTTCAGGACAGAGATAGGCTGGAGTTTGGCCCAGGAATGGGGATGGCTGATCGGTGGAGGGGTGGGGGGGGGGGGGGGGGGGGGGGGGGGGGGGCACAATGCCCCTCAACTAAGCTGATCACCTGGAATGTCAGAGGGTTGAATGGGCCAGTCAAGAGTACACGTGTGTTCGCGCATCTGAGGGCTCTGAAGGCGGACATGGTAATGTTACAGGAGACACCTGAAAGTGGCGGATCAAGTCAGGCTAAGGAAGGGTTGGGTCAGTCATATCTTTCATTCGGGGCTGGACACCAAGACTAGAGGGTGGCGATTTTGATCAACAAGCGGGTGCAATTTCAGGTGGGCAGTATAGTCTCGGATGGGGGGGGGGGGGGGGGGGGGTGTTATGTCATGGTTAGCGATAAGCTGGGGCGGAGGAAGGTAGTCTTGGTTAACGTGTACGCGCCAAACTAGGACGATGTGGAATTTATAAAGAAGGTGCTGGGGAAGATGCATGACCTGGACTCGCACAAGTTGGTTATGGGAGGGGTTTTTAATACAGTCATCACCCCGGCCTGAACCGGTCGTGTTTGAAAACGGAGAGGGTGCCAGCAATGGTAAAGGATCTGATGGGGTTCATGGAACAGATGGGGGGGGGGGGGGGGGGGGGGGGGGTGCTTGACCCGTGGAGGTTTAGGCAGCCGATGTGGAAGAAGTTTTCTTTTTATTTGCATGTTCACAAGGTTTATTCCCGGATTGACTTTTTCATTTTGATTAGGGATTTACTGGTGGGGGTGGTGGACTCTGGGTACTCGGCCATCAATATTTCGGATCATGCCCTACACTGGGTGGAACTGCAGGTCAGTGAGTAGAGCTTCCAACGCCCGCAATTGAAGTTAGACGTGGGCTTGTTGGTGGACGAGGCAGTGTGTGAGAGGCTGAGGAAGTGTACGCAGAACTACCTGCAGGTTAATGACACGAGGGTAGTCTCGGCAGCGGTGGTCTGGGAGGCACTGAAGGCAGTGGTGAGAGGGGAGCTGATTTCGATCCGTGGTCACAAAGACAGGACGGATAGGGCAGAAACGGACTGACTGGTTATGGAGATCTTACAGATAGACAGGAGGTATGCAGTGACCCCTGGGGTGGAGCTCTTAAGGAAAGGTCGGAGGCTGCAGGTGGAGTTCGGGGTGCTGTCCACAGGTAAGGCAGTGGAGCAGCTTAGGAAGGCGAGGGGTGTGTTTTACGAACATGGGGAGAAGGCCAGCAGAATGCTGGCACAGCAGCTTAGGAAGAGGGGGGCGGCCAGGGAAATGGAGAAGGTGGTTGATGGGGATGGGAATTTGGTAGGGGACTCGGCTGGGCTAAACAGGGCATTCAGGGACTTTTACAGTAGGCTCTATTGTTCGGAACTCCCCACGGGGCCTGAGGGGATAAGACGCTTTTTGGACGGACTGACCTTCCCAAGGTGGGCAGGGAGCTGGTAAATGGGCTGGGGGCACCGATTAGGGCCGAATAAATAGTTGAGGGCTTGAAGGCAATGTAGTTGAGTAAAGCTCCGGGGCTGGACGGGTATCCGGTGGAATTCTATAAGAAGTTCTCGGGGATTTTAGGGTTGCTGGTCGTCAAGGTTTTCAATGAGGCAAGGGATAGAGGGGTGCTGCCCCCGACGATGTCACAGGCCACTATTTTGTTGATATTGAAGCGGGACAAGAACCCGGAGCTATGTGGGTCCTACAGGCCGATCTCACTGTTTAACGTGGACGCCAAGCTGCTGGCCAAAGTTTTGGCCTCCAGGATTGAAGATTGTGTGCCGGACATGATTATGGAGGATTAAACCGGGTTTGTCAAGGGCAGGTAGTTGGTGGCCAATATGAGAATGCTGCTCAATGTGATTATGATGCCCCCGGAGAATAGGGAGGTTGAGGTAGTTGTGGCAATGGACGCGGAAAAGGTGTTCGACCGGGTGGCGTGGGACTATTTATGGGATGTGCTGGGACAATTTGGGTTCGGTAGGGGCCTTATCGACTGGGTCAGGCTGTTGTACCAGGCCCCAGAGGCTAGTGTAAGGACTAATAGGATGGCTTTAGACTATTTTAGACTGTACCGGAGGACAAGACAGGGGTGCCCCCTCTCCCCACTGTTTGCGTTAGCAATAGAGCCGCTGGCAATTGCTCTGAGAGCTTGAAGGGGCTGGTTCGGGTGGGGGGGGGGGCGGGCGGAACATAGGGTCTCGCTGCACGTGGACGACCTGCTCTTATAAGATCCAGGGGCAGGGATGGGTGAAATTATGGCGATTTTTGGGGAATTTTGTCGGTTTTCGGGGGATAAACGGAATATGACAGAGATGCTTGTAGTCCAGGCGAGGGGTCAGGAGGGTCGGCTGAGGGAGCTGCTATTTAGGTTAGTAGGGGACAGTTTCAGGTACTTAGGGATACAAGTGGGGCCGGTTACACAAGTTGAACTTGTCCCGGTTGGTTGAACAGATGAAGGGCGAGTTCCGGAGATGGGATGCGCTCCCGCTGTCGTTGGCTGGGAGGGTGCAGACGATCAAAATGATGGTCCTACCGAGATTTTTGTTTGTATTTCAGCGTATCCCAATTTTAATCGCGCGGTCCTTTTTTAAAAGGATTAATAAAATCATCCTGGGCTTTGTGTGGGCGGTAAGTCCCCGCGAGTGAAGAAGGTGATGCTCGAGCGGAACCGGGGGGGGGGGGGGGATTGCCCTACTGAATTTCAGTAATTAATACTGGGCAGCTAACATAGCCATGATAAGGAAGTGGGTGGTGGGGGCGGGGTTAGTTTGGGAGCGGATGGAGGCAGCTTCATGTCAGGGCACCAGTCTGGGGGCATTGATAACAGCATCTCTGCCATTTCAGCCAGCTATGTACTCCAACAACCCCATGGTGGTGGCGGCCTTGAGGATCTGGGGTCAGTGGAGGAGGTACGTTGGAGCAGTGGGAGCATCGGTTTGGTCCCCAATATGTGACATCACCGGTTTGCCCCAGGGAGCCTGGATGGGGGATTTTGAGTATGGCAAAGGGCAGGAATTGAGAGGATGGGGGGGGGGGGGGGGGGGGGGACCTGTTCTGAGAAGGGAGCTTCCCTAGCTTGAGGGTGCTGGAGGAGAAGTTTGGGTTGGCAAGGGTGAACACATTTTTTTACAGGTGTTTACAGGTGTGGGACTTTCTGCGCAGGCAGGTATCATCCTTCCCACTCCTGCCATTAAGAGGGATCCAGGTAGTGTCTCAGGAATGGGTGGGAGAGGGGAGTGTCTCGGACATCTACCAAGAACTCACGGGGTGGAGGAGACGCAGACCAAGTAAGTTGGAGGAGGAGCTTGGTGGTGAGATGGAGGATGGCTTATGGGCGGACACGTTGAGCAGTGTCAATTCGACTGCAACATGCGCCAGGCTCCGCTTGATCCAATTCAAGGTGGTCCACTGAGCCGACATGACAATGGCCAGGATGAGTAGATTCTTTGGGGTAGAGGACAGGTGTGTAAAATGTGCGGGAGGACCAGCGAACCATGTTCACATGTTCTGGGCGTGTCCAAAACTTGGGGGATATTGGCAGGGGTTTGTGGACGTCATGTCCAGAGTTTTGAAAACAAGGGTGGCAATAAGTCCAGAGGTGGCGATTTTTGGGGTGTCGGAAGACCCGGGAATCCAGGAGGTGAAAGAGGCAGATGTTCTGGCCTTTGCTTCCCTAGTAGCCCGGAGACAGATACTGTTAGCTTGGTGGGACTCAAAGCCCCGAAGTTGGAAACCTGGCTCACTGACATGGCAAGCTTTCTCGGCCTAGAGAAGGTTAATCTCGCCTTGAGAGGGTCACTATAGGGTTCGCCCGGAGGTGGCAACCGTTCATCGACGACTTCGGAGAATTAATCGTCAGCGGGGGGGGGGGGGGGGGGGGGGGGGGGGCAGGGGTTGGGTAGTGTAGAATAGGGGGTCAATTAGGTGGGTCTTGGCGGGATGGGAGTCGGTGATTGAACTATGTTTTTTGTTCTTTGTACATTGTTTTTATACTGTTGTTTGTAATGCCAAAAATACCTCATTAAAATTGTTTATTTAAAAAAATGTTTATTAAAAAAAAAGTATTAATTTGTGACTTTTCTCATTGACATTGGAGGACATCCAGTGTGGTTTTTTTTAATCCAACGGGAGTAGCCCTGGTGGGAAAAGAAATATTAACTGTACTGTTTTAGGAAGAGCCAGGAAGATAAATGAGAAAGTTTATATGGTGTGTCCTTAAATCGTTTACAGCACCCATAGTATCACGTAACTAACAAAGTAGTCATTGGGTGCACAGTCGTGGTGGGCAATTCGTGCATAGAAAGATCCCAGAAACCAGAATGAGATAAATTGTGGTGGTGTTTGACGAATAGAACAAGAAGGTACTGGACGAGCGCCCTTGCTCATCTTTGAATAGTGCCATGGGATCTTTGAAGGCATATGGGAGCCTCGGCAAGATTTGCAACTCTGACATTGCGGTACTTGTTCTGTGCCTGAACTGGGGTGACGGCTTAGTTTTTGTCCTCGCAGGTTTCTGAAGTAGGTCTTGAACCCGTGACCTTCTGACTAGGTTGAGTGCGCTATCCACTGAGCCCAGCCTGATAACCAGAAGCATGTTGGTGGGTACTTACCCCAATGCAGCTGATGTGTGCCACATAAGACATGTGAAAGAGCAATGGTTGAGTTTGTACATTGGAGACAGGAAATGTATGCTGTTTGTTAAAATGTTTTTCCATATTCAAATCAGAAATGATAACTCATTCATATGAGGAAATGTTAGACATAAATAATTGCTTGATACTTCCTGGTATTCGTGAGTGCTTATCTTTTAAATACACTAAATCCAGGCTGGGCAACAATCGCCAACATGCAATGAAGTTATACAAAGTTTTTATTGATGGATTCTGGCTGGTATAATTAAAACAAAATAGCCCTTTTTGTGTCTCTTGTTTTCAGTGTACACTTTTTTTTAACTCTTTCCTCTCCCACCTCAACACTCTGGCACCATTTTAAATGGGAAAACACAGCAAAGATTGGAAATCTGAAATGAAAATGGGACATTACAGACATGTACTGGCACTGGAGGGTGTGCAGAGAAGGTTCACTAGGTTGATTCTGGAGTTGAGAGGATTCGTTTATGAGGAGAGGCTGAGTAGACTGGGACTATACTCATTGGAATTTAGAAGAATGAGGGAGGGATCTTATTGAAACATATAAAATTATGAAGGGAATAGATCAGATAGAAGCAGGGAGGTTGTTTCCACTGGCACTAGTGGGCGTAGCCTCAAATTAAGGGGGAGCAGATTTTAGAACCGAATTGATGAGGAACTTCTTCACCCAAAGGGTTATAAATCCGTGAAATGTCCTGACCAGTGAAGCAGTTGACCTACCTCGTTGAATGTTTTTAAGGCAAAGATAGATCTTTGAACAGTGAAGGAATTGAGGGTTGTGAGGAGCGGGCGGGTAAGTGGAGCCATGATCTTATTGAATGGGGTAGCAATTTGTGGGGGGGGGGGTGTAACAGATGGCCTACTCTGCTCTTAGTTCTTATGTTCTTGTGTTCTTATATCAACCTGTCCTTTTGTCTTTAGGCGTCAACCATGACATGTAGGTAGCACACCCACACCGAGTCTGGAAGTTGCTAGTTCAAACCTCACCTTGGTGAGTAAGGTGCAGGTTCCAGCCTGATACACCAGTGCAGGACTGAGGGAATTCTGCACTGTCTGAGGTGCCAACTTTCAGATGAGATGTTAAACTGAGGCCCCATCTCCCCCCTCGGGTGAAATTAAAGATCCAGTAGCACACTCTTAATGAAGAACGTGAGCATTCTTCCTGGGGGCCTGGCCATGACTAACCATTGAACAACCAGATTATCTGGTCATTATCCCATTGCTGATTGGTAACCTTGCTTTGTGCAAATTGGCTACTGTGTTTTTTACATCACAAGGGACCAAATTTGAAAAGTATATGAATGAAGCGCACTGTGAGATGCCCTAAGGTATGAAAGGTGCTATATGAATTCAAGTTCTTTCTTTTGAATAGATGAATGGATCTGACAGTTTGCATTTCTGGCATTTGCATTGAGCAGGAGAAGGAAGGATAATTGTAAGGCCAAAAAGCCTTATAATTATGGCATATTGTCAATGGGCTAGTAATCCAGATACCCACGGTAATGTCCTGGGGACCTCCCACCACGCCAGATGGTGGAATTTAAATTTAATTATTTTTTAAAATCTGGAATTACGAATCTAATGACCAAGAAATCAACCTTGTCAGTTTTTGTAAAAATCTACCTTGTTCAACAACTTCCTTTGGGGAAAGAAATCTGCCACCCTTGCACGGCCTGGCCTATATGAGACTCCAGATCAACAGCAATGTGGTTGACTCTTAACTGCCCTCTGCAAGCTACTCCATTCCAGGGCAATTAGGGATAGGCAACAAATGCTGGCGCAGCCAGCCCCGCCCATATTCCATGAAAGAATTTAAAAATATAGGATTTGTACCATTTCCTTTTAAACTAAAGATGAGACTTTACTTCAAGGCGGTAAACTGTGTAGTGATTAAGTGTGTTGTTACTAGATGCGCAATTTTTTTTCTAATTTATTCATTGGATGTGGGCTTCGCAGGCTAGGTGAGCATTTTTTTGCTCTATCCCTAATTGGCCTTGAGAAAGTTGTGGTGAGTCGTTGCTTGGAGCCACTTTAGCCCGTCTGGGTGCTGCTAGGGACAGGTGCCCAAGTTTTTTAACTCCGCAGCAGTAAAGGAAGGGTGATACAGTTCCAAATCACGATGGTGTATGGCTTGGAGGAGATGGTGCAGGTGTTCCCATACATTTGCTTCCCATATCCTTCTATGTGGTCAAAGCGGCGGATTTCGAAGGTGCTGTCAAAGCATCATTGAGTTCATGCAGTGACTTGTAGATGATACACATTGCTGACACTGTGTTGGTGGTGGAGGGAAACGGGGACGTTTAAGGTAATGGTTGGAATGCTGATCCAGTGTTATTTTGTCCTCTATGGCCTCCTTGAGTGCTGCTAAAACTGCACTTGTCTGGGAGGCTCATTCGGGATGTATCCTTCCTGCCTTGTTTAACTCTTATTATCAATTTATATTCCTTTCCAAAATATTTTACCCTTATACCTGAATTGTGCCTAATGTGCATCAGTGTAGTGTTTACCAAGTGTTTTCACTTTGCATTCACATTGCAGTTATAATTGAAGTCCGCGGATGGCACAGTGGCATAGTGGTTAGCACTGCTGCCTACGGCGTAGAGGACCCGGGTTCGATCCCGACCCCGGGTCACAGTCCATGTGGAGTTTGCACATTCTCCCCGTGTCTGTGTGGGTTTCACCCCCACAACCCAAAGATGTGCAGGTTAGGTGGATTGGCCACACTAAATTACCCCTTAATTGGAAAAAAAATATTTGGTACTCTGTATTTAAATATAAATAAATAATTGCAGCCCGAATCTGAAATCGGGTCAATGACCATTGTGATGCCAGAACACATTAGGAGGTAGTAGAGTCCGTGCAATTCCTATAATTGGAAAATGCCAGAAGATTGTGCAAAATGGTCCGACAAGACATCTGGTATTACTTTACAGAGCACCGCACAAAATGCTGCTACCACATTCTGTTTCTTCTTCAGTACAGTGAAATCTGTAAACTATATCAGGTTTTCTTTTAGTTTCATTTGGACAGCTGAAGCTCTGTCTGACGGTTTACATGAACATTTACATAGTACTGTATTTATGGCACAGAAACAGGGTGTTAGGCCCAATGGGTCCTCCGTGTGGTTTATCCTCCACACAAGCCACCTCACACCCCATTTTATCCAACTCCATCAATATATCCTTCCCTTTCTTCCTCCCTCGTCTGTTTATCTAACTTAAATGCTTCTATATATGTTCCTGAACTTCTCTCCTGTGTCTCTATATACCTTTTAAAGTATGGAGATCAAAACTGTGTAACATATTCTTGGGTACGGCCTAACAATTGTTCTATTCAACTTCTCTATTTTCATTTCTGTTCCACTAGAAATCCCCGTATTGATTTGCAGTTTTAATGACATTAACCGGAGTTGCTGATTTTAATGATGGTTGAATGTGTACCCCTAGATCCCATAGCTCCAATGAAGAGGCAATTTAGCATGGCCAATCCACCTACCCTGCACATCTTTGGGTTATGGGGGTGAGACCCACATAAACACGGGGAGAATGTGCAACCTCCACATGGACAGTGACCTGAGGCCGGGAACGAACTCGGGTCCTCGGCACCATGAGGCAGCAGTGCTAACCCCTGAGCCACCATCCACCCAGCCTTTTAATTTCCAATATGGCTTCCTGATTCCTTCTCCCAAAATGTATCACCTCACAGGTATTGATACTGAATTCACCTGTGACGCACGCTCATTCTGCCAGTTTATTGATGTTTTCGAGAATCATTCCCTCCCTAGATGGTTGACTTTTAAAGAAGCTGCTTTCAGAGTTTGGCTTGGACAGGAACAGCCCTTGGGTCACCTTGGTATTGCATCATAATTACCTTCAATCATTCCCCATATTTAATTTGACAGTGATTCCATTTTAGGTTAAGCCTCCAGCTTTGACAAAGAGTCATGCAATGTTAGCTCCCTTCTCTCTCTGAAGATACTGTCAGACCTGTTGAGATGGACCACTGTTTTGTGCTTCTGCTTCAGATTCCAGCATCTGCTATAATTTGCTATTATCTGCAGGTCTGTAAGTTCGGCAAAGTCCGAAAAACAGGAAGAAATTATTCTTTCATGGGATGTGGGTGTCGCTGGCTAGGCCAGCATTTGTTGCCCACCCTTAACTGCCCTTGAACTTAATATTTCAGAGGATAGTTGAGAATCAACCGCATTGCTGCAGTCTGGGATCATATGTAGGATAGACCGGTAAGGACGGCAGGTTTCCTCCTGGAAAGAAACATTTGTGAACCAGCGGTTCTTTACAACAATCCATGATAGTGGATGATAGTATATTCCAGATTTAATAATTGACTTTTTAAATTCCACCAGGTGCCATGATGGGACTTGAACCCATGTCCGCAAAGCAGTACCCTGAGCCATTAGTTCAGTGATATTACCACTATGCCACTATTTATCCACCACCCTTGGAATGTTGTAACTAGCCCTTGCCTGAACGCAAACTTGTTAGTGGGAGTTTGAAAGAGGGATATGTTTTAGCTTACAATTTAATTTCTCTGTGTTGTTATTATGTTGTAAATCTTAAACAGCTGCAAGATTCTAATGTATGTGTGCAGTAGATGGAGTGCCTGTTTTTGCTTTGTTTTGAATTTCTTAGTTCTGCTTCTTGTCTGTGCTTCTAATTGTCAGCAGAGTCAGTTCCTATTTAGCATGTATGTGGGATGGTGTACTGAAAGAAGATCAGTTCTCCAGATATAATTTATTCCTCCTTCACTCCTTTAAGAACTTGATGGTCCTAATCAACATGAAATTCATTTTATGACCCAGTTCCATCAACAAGCTAATTGATAGTGTTTTGATTTCTGTTGCGATATCTGTTATTTTGATCTAACAACCATTTTAAGTGTCTCCATTAAATATCAATTGCAAAATACAATAACTGAAAATAAAATCTGAGATTTGAGGGTTGTTTTTGCATTCTCTGCATGTTGGCATCTCTGGAAAGGTGCATGATTGTTGCGCAATTGCCCAAGGGGCGATTATATTCCAGAAAGCCCAAAGGTGAAGGATAGAACTGGAGCCAATCTTTATGCATTTCAAGATGCATTTATTTGCAGAATGCATATTGCAAGCATATACCTCTAATCCAAAACCCCAGTTTCAGTTTCTTTCCAATTCATTAGGAGCGCAAGTTATCCCCAGTTAATGTCTAACATCTGCATACAATTGAATCATTAATATACAATTAGCAGACAAGTGGTGATGTTGTTGAGTCTTCTCTTGTGGAGATGGTAGGGAATCCCAATGGTGGCCCAAGTCCAACAATAATTCGGGTGCAATATATGTCTAACTGGGCATTGTGAGGAACCTGGAGGTGGTGGTGTTCGCACAACATTGCTATGATTGTCCTGGATAGTGGTGATCCGAGGGATGCGTATTGCTGGTGGTGTGAGTATTTTGAGTAATGATATGATTCTCACCTTCAAACAGACAAGAGGTTGCTGCAAAGAACTGTGGCCAGAAGTTGTTCAATGTGAAGAACAGAGTCAAGCTCCACAAAATTCACTACCATGTATTCAACAATGGAAGAGCCATAAGTCAATAACCACATACACTTGCACACCATTGCTAGGTAAGCATGGTTAACACCAGAACTTAAACTGTAAATTGTCATCAGTGGAAATTTAAGTATGGATGTACTATTGTTTGAAATTCGACTTGTCCCAAGCATGTTAGTTAGGTTCTTGTCTAATATGACTACAGAATGCAGGGAAACCTATGCAATTTGCAAATTTTTATTTTAAAACAAATCTGCGTTGTGGTTATTGAGGGATTGGTTTTTAGCATTTCGCAATGCAGCATGCCTTCATGAGTGCACTAGAATGTCCATCTTAATTCCGAATCATTGTCATCAGATTTCTGGATGTCTGTAAAGAATTCGCCCTTAAAATGCTGTGGCTGGACATTTGTTACATATGTCAAATCTAGCCTTGAATTGATACGTTAGTTAACAAGTGAAGAAGTCCTATTTCTGTGCCAACGCAGCCTTAGTAGAGTTATGTAACTGAGGCTTTTCCCTGCCTAGTTTGCACTCTAACTGCAAAGCTTGACAAAATAAACCTTTTTAAAAGTTCCCATACAACTTGAGACTTTTGGTCAATCCGCATCCAACAATCTGCTCTCAAAATTCTGCTCACATTTTGACAGCTGTGACCAATTTTGACAAACAGCTGAGGCATATCAACATATGAATTAGGATCAGGAATAGCCACTTGGACCGGTCCGCCATTTAATAAAACCATGGTTGATCTCATTGTAACTGCAACTCGTTTTTTTTTGTTGTTGCAGAGAGCAGTGTCAATCCCTCTGATTCCCCTACTTACCACTACATTGGCTTTTAGCTGCCCCCCTTCTTGAATGGCGTCCGGTAGCAAGGTGCCCACTTAGCTCATCCACCCTTCAGCTCTCACTCCATTCCCAATAATCTGAGAACCTCAAACCTGTTGGACAATTATAAAAGCTGCATTCTTTCTCTCTGGATCTTTTTATCTCCTCCACTTATAGTCATAATTTCCTGTTCCTGATTACTGACCAAACCAGATGATCTTATCCTGGTTTGAAATACAGCTAGGCTTTTTGGAGATGGAAGTGTGACTGCTTCTTGGTACAAAGCATCTGGGTAAGTTTATTCCTCCCTGATAAGTCAGTGTCTGTAGCTCCGCCTTCACAGCTCAATGACTTTGAGCCGAAGATCGTCAAGCAGCAAACATTTAGATACATTCCTTCTGGATCACGTAGGCATCCAGTAGCTCCCACATGCTGCAGCCTTGACACATCACCTGTCCTGCCATCCTTAAAGTGTTTTAATTGACTAAATTATATTATTCCATTAATTATAATTTTAGCATTAACTTACCACTAGTTCCTAAACATTTAGAAATGGAATAGGTCTTAATCACTTACCACATACTCACCAAACTAGCTTCTTTCCCTATAAGAACCAAGTAATAAAATCAAGATGAAGGAAACACATCCTTCCCCTCCTCACCTAACTCCCAAGTATACACTCCGTTCTAAATTTCACCTGTTTTCCACATATTCTAATCCTGGACCAGAACCCTACAGTTGCCCGGGTACTAGACAGAAACCCCAATATTTAATTTAATTTTGTAGGACTGTGAGGAACTTCGCTCCAGAAGTGATTCCAAATAGGGATATGGTATATTAAAGGAAACATTACTAACACAGGAATAAATAAATTTCACGTCACACAAGAAAATGGCTTGCAATTATCCATTAAACAATGTTTAACGATAACTTGAAACACTAACTCTAAACTGCTGTCTTTATCTCCACTCAAACCCATCTCGGGTCACGATCCACTTTTCAGTACGGTGAGCAGACTTGGGAATACTTGCTGTAAACAGATGTCTTGGATAAATCAATTGAGAGAGGGAGATCCTTCAGGAGCCAGCTGCAGATTATTATATGTCTCAATTGCTGTTTAAACTGCCAGCCTTTGAAATTGCTCCCATCCTATTCACAGGCAAATCTTTAACTTATTTCTTGAGATTGGCTGCTTCTGGTATGACCCCAGTCAGATATTTAATTGAACTACTTTGACAGAAACGGCTAACCTCACTGTATTGAGAGCCACTGCCTCTCTGGACCCATCCCAATCTAAAACTAACCTTTTTAAACTGCAGAAACTGCTTCAGCCCCTGGCTCCTCTCATTAACTACATCACCTTGCTAAAACTAAACACAATGGGTGGGATTTTCAGTTAGCCGACACCAAAATCGGGAAAGGCGATTTTGGCGGAGAATCTGTTCTGACGCCGAAATTGCGGCAATTTGATGCCAAATCACAATGCTGCAGCACCTCGGGGTGGGGGGGGGGGGAGCAGTGGGGGGTGGCCAGGAGGTGGGCTGTGGGGTCGGCGTGGATGAGCACTAAACACCATTGCTGCAGTCAGCATGGCAGCCATGCAGCTGCACACATTGCGAGCAGCCCACTTAGAACTTAATGCCACGGGTCATTTGCGGGTGCCCTCTGGCCCCAGCCGATGCATCAACTGTGTGGGCGAACTCCAGCACAACCAGTGCCATCTTGTTGACTGGGATAAGTGTGTGTGGGGAGAGTAATGTGTATGTGCGGCTGCAACTTGTCATCCTCCCGAGAGTCAATTACGGACCCGGTGAATCCCGCACTGTTTTTCATTGGAATCAATTGTGTTCCAGGTGTGGCACCAATTTTTCTGTTGTGAAAGTACACAAATCCTGCATTGGCATCAACACTTAGTCTCAGAAATGGAGAATTCCACCCTTTCACTCTAATTATCTACTACCCAGGGAACCCTTTTTGTATAAACTAAAGTCCATTAACCCAAACCTTTATGATGCTTTAATTGCACATCTATCTCCAAAAGGCCTAATTCTCTCAAACCTTGGATTTCTAAAACCATGTCTGCAGCAGTCACACACACTAAACCAGGCTTTTAACCCTTGCTGCACCAAATACATATAATACAATATGTCTGAAATTCTTACAATCTCACAACGATGCACAACTTTCTAAAACATCAACACTATTCTTAAGAAAAGGTTGGCCCATCCCATCTCTCAATGTTAATGGATCCTTAAGCATAATTCCTGGATCTGGGTCATCACAGAAACTAATCAGTTCTACCTTGGGCCATACCTTATCCTCAAAGGAGAAAGCAGCCTATGGTCATCTGGGACTATGGCAACTTTGCTTACTTATAATCCGTCTGTTTTTGAGATATACTGTTTATAGGCAAACTGACTAACAAATGGGCGAACACAATATCTCTCCTCACTTCAGTGACAATGGTAACATATTCACAACAATGGAAATGCATCATTGTTGACTTAGGCCTGGACAATTAAGATTCCCCTGAATGGAAATTTGTCTTGGATTAGTGTTTCAAAATGGGTTTGCAATTTTGTCGGACTGGGTTGGCCAGGAACGTGCTTGTGTAAGTACGTCATTAGGAAGGGGAGGGAGCCCAAACTGTGTTGGCCTTTCCTGAGAAGCCTGAAGTAGTTGAGTTCCATAATGGAACCGGGCAGAACTGGTATAATTCTGTCCAGTAAATTAGTGCTGGTGTGTATTTCTCTGAGGAGCCAAGTGTAATCTCACTTTTGCATTTTCTCCCAGACTCTTCTATTTCCCTTTGAATTAAGGCAGTTGCTCAAAATGATCTCAAATCTGTTGACTCTGCTTTGCCAATGGGTTTCACCCTCTACATGCAAAAATGATTTTGCAGCCTCCACTTAATTGTGTTTGATTATTAACTCTGCCAGTGGAGGTGGGCTGATGTTGTGTCATCTTCCCTGTTTGTTAGTCCATTTATAAATAATATATCTCAAAATCTAATGTATGGATTTCAACTAAATCTGGTACACCAACATGATGTGGTCCAATGAAGAACTGATTTGTGTTTTGCCAAAGATGGAGTGAATTGACTTTTTAGAATGTTATTGATCGCTTTAGAATCTTGTGCATTGTCTTAGCTGCTGTGGTGATATTTGTCACAGCTGTCAAAGTGTGAGCAGAGTTTTCAGGGCCGATTGTTGGATGTTAACCCTCTCAATGAGATGGAAGCTCTTAATTCTTTAAAAAACTTTTTTTTCAGCATTGTAGTTGTAGGCATCAACCAGACGTTGAATGCCTCAAGGAAGTGCAATTGTGATAGCGTTAAGTTAAAACTGCATGTCGAAGGTATGCCTACTACTGAATGCCCTTTTCATCATACATTTGTGTCCTTTTATTTCCCCATCATCGATTTTAAACTACATTGAAACATTCCAACCGTGGACTAATTGAATGGTGAAATAGCCTATCATTGTTCCTATTTCAGTAGCCAATAGGGTAAAACAAAACTCTTCACCTCACTTCAAACATTTCTTTTTGCTGAACTAGTCTATGCATCCTAATATTAGTTACATATTGTGCTTGGATACTTTTGCCACTGACCTAATAATTTTTAACAAAAACGTAGGCAGAGAGCCAAACAGGGGAGATGTCCTAAAGCGGGAAGGTTAACTTCCGATGACTGAGCTGTGACATCCTACCTTGGAGACCACAATTAGGGGGCGGTGACCCTCCAGTTTGGAAAATGCTGCCTTCTAGGATTATGTGCATAGAGTTTAACGGATTTAAATTGTAACGTTCAGATTGTGTGGTTTTCTTAATAGATGCCTTAATGTTGGAGTGCTTTTATCCAGTCTCGGGCTTCCAGAATTGTTCCGGCTTTTACTCAAACTCCAACACCATAGAGCATCGAAAGCCAATGACTTCAGCAAATGATGAGCTACTTGGCGGCCAGTTTAGGTAACTATCCAATTGCCAACTCTTTTGTCACTTGGGATTAAAATTCTGGTTTAAATCCAAGATCAGACAGTCATTAGATCAATAATTATGGCTTTGTGAGGGGCAGGTCATGCCTCACAAGCCTCATTGAATTCTTTGAGGATGTGACGAGACACATTGATGGAGGTCGGGCTGTGAATGTGGTGTATATGGATTTCAGTAAGGCATTTGATAAGGTTCCCCATGGTAGTCTCATTCAGAAGGTCAGGGGGCATGGGATACAGGGAAATTTGGCTGTCTGGATACAGAATTGGCTGGCCAAAAGAAGACGGTGAGTGGTAGTGGATGGCAAATATTCCGCATGGAGGTCGGTGACCAGTGGTGTCCCGCAGGGATCTGTTCTGGGACCTCTGCTCTTTGTGGTTTTTATAAATGACTTGGATGAGGAAGTGGAAGGGTGGGTTAGTAAGTTTGCCGATAACACGAAGGTTGGTGGAGTTGAAGAGAGTGTCAAGGGGTATTGCAGGTTACAACAGGACATTGACAGAGCTGGGCTGAGAAGTGGTAGATGGAGTTCAACCTTGATAAATGTGAAGTGATTCATTTGGCAAGGTCGAATTTGAATGCTGAATACAGGCAAGATTCTTGGAAGTGTAGAAGAACAGGGGGATCTTGAGGGTCCACGTACATGGATCCCTCAAAGTTACCACCCAGGTTGATAGGGTTGTTAAGAAGGCGCATGTTGTGTTGGCTTTCAGTAACAGGGGGATTGAGTTTAATGCTGCAGCTTTATAAAACCCTGGTTAGACCACACTTGGAATATTGTGTCCAGTTCTGGTCACCTCATTATAGGAAGGATGTGGATGCTTTGGAGAGGGTGCAGAGGAGATTTACTAGGATGCTGCCTGAACTGGAGGGCATGTCTTATGAAGAAAGGTTGAGGGAGGTCGTGCTTTTCTCACTGGAGCGAAGAAGGAAGAGAGGTGACTTGATAGAGGTATACAAGGTGATGAGAGGCATGGCTAGAGTGGATTGACAGAGACTTTTCTCCAGGGCGGAAATGGCTGTCACAAGGGGACATAATTTTAAAGGTAATTGGAGGAAGGTACAGGGGAGATGTCAGAGGTAGGTTCTTTACATAGTGGTGTGTGTGTGGAATGCACTGCCAGCAGAGGTGGTGGAATCAGAGTCATTAGGGACATTTAAGCGACTCTTGGACAGGCACATGGACAGCAATAAATTGAAGGAGTGTAGGTTAAGTTGATCTTGGATTAGGATAAATGGTCGACACATCGTGGGCCGAATGGCCTGTACTGTGCTGTACTGTTCTATGTTCTGAATCACCATCCTGTTTTAGATGCATCTCGGGCATTCCTTCACTTGCTGAGTCAAAATGCTCCTAGAACACACTCCCTAACAGCTCTGTGGGTATACCTACACCAGGGCTGCAGCTGTTCGCGAAGGCAAACCGTCACCACAACCACCACCTGATGGACAGTTGAGAATGGTCATTAAATGTTGGCCTTGTAAGCAATGCCCATGTCCCATGAATGAGTTTTTCTCGTGATTGTGATTCAGGTTGAAAACTGATAATCCAATTAAAATTTGATTTCCCAGGATCAGAATCACAGAATAACACAATGCAGAAGAGGCCTTCGGCCCATTGAGTCTGCACTGACACATGAAAAAAGCACCCGACCTGTCTATTTAATCCCATTTTCCAGCACTTGGCCCATAGCCTTGAATGTTATGGCATGCCAAGTACTTATCCAGGTACTTTTTAAAGGATGTGAGGCAACCTGCCTCTACCACTCTCCCAGGCAGTGCATTCCAGACCATCGCCACCTTGAAATGAAATGAAAATCGCTGATTGTCACAAGTAGGCTTCAAATGAAGTTACTGTGAAAAGCCCCTAGTTGCCACATTCCGACACCTGTTCGGGGAGGCTGGTACTTTTTAACCTTCTGGGTAAAAATGTTTTTCCTCAAATCCACCCCCCCCCCCCCCCCCCCCCGCCAAACCTCCTGCCCCTCACCTTGAACTTGTGTCCCCTCGTAACTGACCCTTCAACTAAGAGACCAGCTTCTCCCTATCCACCCTGTCCACGCTCCTCATAATCTTGTACACCTTGATCAGGTTGCTCCTCCATCTACTCTGCTCCAGCAAAAATAGCACCAGACTATCCTCTCTTCATAACATAAATGTTCCACCCTAGGCAACATCCTAATGAATCGCCTCTGCACCCTCTCCAGTGCAGCCATATCCTTCCTATAATGTGGTGATCAAATTGCACATAGTACTCCAACTGTGGCCTCACCAAAGTTCTATACAACTCCAACATGACCTCCCAACTTTTGTAATCTATTCCTCAATTCAGAAATGCAAGTGTCCCATATGCCTTTTTCACCACCCTATTAACCCGCCCTTCTGCCTTCAGAGATCTATGATCAAACATGCCAATGTCCATTTGTTCTATGGACCTTCCCAGTGTCATGCCTTTCATTGACTACGTCCTTGTCACATTACTCCTTCCAATATGTATCACCTCACACTTTTCAGGATTAAATTCCATCTGCCACTCTTCTACCCATTTGACCATCCCATCTATATCTTCCTGTAACCCAAGACACTCAACTTCACTGTTAACCCCTCAGCCAATCTATGTGTCATCCGCAAACTTACTGATCCTACCCCCCACATAGTCATTTATATTGTTTATCTAAATGATGATTAATAGGGGAGCCAGCACATGTCCCTATGGTATGTCACTGGACACTGTCTTCCAGTCACTAAAGCAGCTGTCTGTCTCCTACAACTGAGCCAATTTTGAATCCACCTTAAGTTGCCCTGTATCCCATGTGCATTTGCTTTTAGAAGTCTCCCATGTGGGACCTTGTCAAAGGCTTTGGTGAAATCCATTTGAATATTGGAGGCGTTTATAGCAGTAATTCCTTGTCGAGCATTAAAATAAAGGCTTACCACTGGTAAATATTGTTGAAGTTCACACTGTCAGTGGAAGTGGCGAACAAAGTCCAATCTGGCAGCCCAATAAAGCTGCAGAGAATGAACCTTTCCGACTAAAAATTAGCCTGTGCACATTTTCGACCCAGGTATGCACCCAAACCGAGAACTCCAAGGTTCAATGGAACTCGGTACTTGTTGCCTCCTCAGCACAGTCTTAATGTACTCCTTTAATGTGGGAAAAGCGGATCCAGCCGGCCCACTGGCCACAGCACCCGCCATCACCAAATGCTTGGCTTAGAAAAATGGAATCCATGATTGACCTTTTGACCTCTGCCAGTGCTATCTTTGGCGCTATCCACTCGGACCCTGCCAATGGTCTAGGGCAACAATAAAGTGGAAGTTGTATTGTGAATCATAAGCTGTAGCCTCCTACATGTTGCTAAATATTACTCCCCAGGAGCAAGCTGCACCAACGAAACTGGAAGTGTTTTTGACGCCCTGTTTCAGATCTCGCACATTGCTTATCGAGCAGCAAATTTGCAATGCAAAATCGAAAGGAGCACAAGTGAATAATTACTTTTTTTGTGCTTTCCGTGGTTGTGCTAATTTCCATTCCAATTTGTTCATCTGCTTTGTATTGTACAATGACACCTCTTTGAGTTCATGTCACAATTCAATGCACTAACAGTATTGATGGTCATCTGCAGTAATACCAGGCGCACTATTTGTTAAGAGATGCAAATGATTGGCAATTTAATCTGCTGGCAGGTGCGAGTTACATACAGTTGACATCCAGGCCGAAGAAGCGTTTTCTGTTCCTGGTATGAGTGGAGAACGTCTGGATAAGGTTAGTGTGTCTTCTCTCTTCACGTTCCTTCTTGAAGTGGCATCAATTTTACTGGAGATTTCAACTGCAGACTCTGTTCTAACTCTGTCAGAGGTCTGGGTGGTTCACATGACATTAGTATCGAACGGTAGCGTAGCAGGAAACACAGCTGAAAGTTGTCACTCAAAGACACTCAAAATAATTCATGTAGCGACCCATCGGTAAGGACAATGGGAATGGATTGAGTCAGGGCCAAACTGGAGAACAAGACAGAGAGAACAGAATCCACTCTGGAGATGGAAATCTGCAGCTTTGTTTCAACAAGGCAGAAGTAAACTAGTTTGGAAATGTCTCATGGGTTTTTAAGTAAGGCAGGATTTGTCTCTCTTCTCTTCTCTTCCCCCCCCCCCCCCCCCCCTCCCTCCACAAACCAACCATATGTGAGCACATTCAGTAACCCAGAGACATGTGAAAATGTGTTGGGACAATTTTACTTTTGCAAAAACATTCACAAAACCTGTGTTTTCTTGCCACAAGGCTCCACTCCGAGTCTGTGTCTGAGACGAAGGTGTACCCAGTTGGTCTCTGGGTTGAGGGGGTTGTCCGATAACGAGCAGCTGAGTAAATTGTATTCTCTGAAGTTTAGGAGGATGAGAGGCGACCTCATTGACTGCAGAATTTTGTGGGAGGTTGGGCAGCTCGGTGGTGCAGTGGTTAGCACTGCTGCCTCACGGCGCCGAGGAGCCGGGTTTGATCCCGGCCCCTGGTCACTGTCCGTGTGGAGTTTGCATATTCTCTCTGTGTCTGCGTGAGTCTCACCCCACAATCCAAAGAGGTACAGGGTAGGTGAATTGGCCATGCTAAATTGTCCGTTAATTGGAAAAAGCCTTTCTTTAAAAATAAAAAAATAAAAAAATTCTGGGGTGGTAGGGCTTGATAGGGTGGACGCTGGGTGATTATTTCTGTTGATCACGGTGGCTGTGGTTAGCACTAATGCCTTACAGCTCCAGGAACCAGGGTTTAATTCCAACCTCGGGCGACTGTGTGGAGTTTGTACGTTCTCCCCATGTCTGCGTGGGTTTCCTCCATGTCCTCTGGTTTCCTCCCACAGTCCAATGATGTGCAGGTTACGTGGATTGGCCGTGCTAAATTGCCCCTTAGTGTCCAAAAGGTTAGGTCAGATTACTGGGTTACGGAGATAGGGTGGAGGTGTGGGCTTAAGTATGGTGCTCTTTCCAAGCGCCGGTGCGGACTTGATGAGCCAAATGTCCTCATTCTGTACTATAGGGATTCTATGAACGGGGAATCTAAGACACAGGAGCCACGGTGTCAGGATAAGGGGCCTGATCATTTGGGACTGAGATGAGAAGAAATTACTCAACGGGTTGTCAAACGCAAGACTGATGTTTGGAATCTCGGAACTAAGGGGTATGGGTGAACCATGAAGCAGTCCTTAAGGAAGGCCCCTTGACTGGGGCCCATCCCAACACCAGTAAAATGGCCGTAGGGGGCAAGAAGTGGTGGCAAATGGTTGATTAATTGTGCCGCTGCTCTTCCTGGTGTTGACAATACCCGGTGGTGGCAGCAAGGCCTCAAACTCTCTCGCGATGCCTTTTGCTGCCATTTTGTTACTAGCCCTTCTGCCTCCCAGGCCATTTCTCGAGGACTGGTTAAAGTACAGCCTGATATCTTCAATAATGCAGTGCAGCACTGTCTTGGATTATGAACTTGAGTGTCTGGTTGTGAACCTGCACCCTCCTGGTCCCGAGGTGAAAGTGCTGCCCACACTGATGCACAGCTGCCTGAAAGAGGAAGAGAGAAAAAACCTGCCAGTTACTTATTGAACCATGTTGAAAAATGTGGGTTTTGGAAACTGGCCAAAGCAAAGCTTGGGCATGTCGTGGCAAAGTTGCTTAATTTATTAAATGTAATACTGTAACCCAGCTCACAAATGACGAATGGATCTGTGAGGCACCGTGACAGAGAACCAGTACCTCTGGGTCGCAGTAATAGTTTGATTCTTCAGGAGCATTGAAGAAATAAATCCAAGGGTATGACATTTGGGAAAGGAATGGAGAGAACTGGACGGCATTGTGCCTGAATTAAGAATTCAGTTGCACGGAGAGTGGGGAAATAACCATATGGAATGAGGTTTTTTTTTTCAAAAT
This sequence comes from Scyliorhinus canicula, assembly GCF_902713615.1. NCBI lineage: Eukaryota > Metazoa > Chordata > Chondrichthyes > Carcharhiniformes > Scyliorhinidae > Scyliorhinus > Scyliorhinus canicula. The sequence goes on along the minus strand of NC_052156.1, from coordinate 107,321,986 downwards.
AAGGGTTTGATCCAAGATGACACCATCTGGGCTCGTTAACACTTGGGGTAAAATTCTATAGGGAAGGTCCCACTTGGTGTCACATTTAAACTTGAGGTGAGCCTCCAACATAATTCACACCATCACTAAGGCTGTCTATTCCCACCTCCAAATTATGTTCCTGTCTCTGCTCAGCTGAAATTCTCATCCATTCCTTCATTACCTGTAGATTTGACTCTTCCAACACTCCCCTGGCTGGTCTCAAATTACACCATCCATAAATTCTGAGATCATCCAAAGCCCTTCTGCCTGTACGGTGACATGTAACAATAGCCATGCCATTCCCCTTTCACCCTTGGTGCTCGCTAACCTACAGTAGCTCCCGGATCATTTCCATCCTTGTTTTCAAAACTCACAAAAGGCTCACCCCTCACTACCTCTGTAACCTCCTCCAACCTAACAAAATAGTTGCCTTTTGAACATCCCTAATTTTAATTATTCCCACATGTATTCTCTCTTTTTTTTTTTTCTTTTGCCTCTTCTGGTTGCAGGCTCCTGCTGAGCTTGGACATGGGCTAGCGAGAGTCAATGCTTGTGTTCCCTAAAAGTTAATGCGGAGATTTTAGTGAATTAAGACGGAACGATTCAACAGCATGGAGATGGTGGCAAATGGAGAATAATGTGGGCAAGTATGAGGTGATTCTCTTTGATAGTGTGAATAGGGAAGCAGAATAATCCCTGAGCCTCAACATCTACAAGCTTTGACAGAGTGACTTGGGTTTACTTGTACAAAGAGCACCGAGTTGGCACACAGGCACAGCAAGAAATGAAGATGGAAAATAGCATGTGGGGCTGTCATACAAAAGAATTGGAGTGCAATCATCGGAAATCTTGCTGTAATTATATCGGGCTTTGTTGAGACCACACCTGCAGTACTGTATGCCGTTTTGGTTTCTATATCAAAGGAAGTATATACTTGCCCAGGAAGCAGGATAGTGAATTCACCATATTGGTTCCTGGTTTGAGAGAGTTGTCTTCCGATGAGACCTGGGCAAAATTGGATCTATGCTCTCTGGAGCTTAGAATGTGAGGCGATCTCATTGAAACATACAAGATTGGTGGACCGAGAGGTCCCCTCTGCTTGGGGAATGTAGAACACACAGGGTAAGTATTCGTCGATTTAAGACTGGAGGTGAAGAGAGATTTTGTCACTCCAGCAGCTGTGAATATTTGGAATTCACTACCCTCGAGGCTATGGATATTCCAGCGTTGAAGGCAAGTACTGGACTCCATATCCAGGAAGCTCGGGGACTGGGTCTGTGCCGGATACGGGAATTTTCCAGATTTTGTGTCCTGGGATGAGCAGATTTTTGACCTCGGTGAGTGAGAAGGTTGAGTTGAGGCAGAAGATCAGCCATGATTCAGCACAATTTGCCTCAGCCTTTAAATATGCAAGTCGCGGGGCCCTTTTTTGACATCCGAGATCCAGAAGGATCTGAAAACAAGTTATCGAAATGGAAAGCAGATTCAAAATGCATCTGGGCAGAGGGGGATCTGGGTGTCTTTGTTCATGAATGGCAGAAAGACTGCATGTAGGTACAGCATGTAATAAAAAATAAAAATGGAATTTTAGCATTTATTGCAAAAGGACTGGAGTATAAAATTAGAGAAATGTTGTTGCAATTGTATAGGGTTTTGGTGAGACCACACCTGGAGTTTTGTGTCCAATTTTCACCTCCTTTATTTGAGAAAGGATGTAGTGGCATTGGAGGCAGTTCAGAGGAGGTTCACCAGATTGATTCCGGGGATTAAATGATTGACATATGAGGAGAGATTAAATAGTTTGGGCATATGCTACCTGGAGTTTAGAAAGATGAGAGGGGATCTGATCGAGGTATATAAAATACTAAAGGGGATTGATAGACTAAATGTTCCTCCTTGTGGGGCAATCTAGAAAGGTCACAGATAGAGTAAGAGGCCGTAGATTTGGAACCAGGATGAGGATGAATTACTTCTTACAGAGGATGGTGAATTTGTGGAACTCACTGTCCCAATCGGAGTCATTAAATGGTTTCAAGAAGGAGATGGATATATTTCTGATTTTTAAGAATGGGTTAAAGAGAAACCGGGAACAGTAATGTGGTGGATTTGAGACCCGGAAGAGATCAGCTATGATCTGATTGAATGGCGGAACAGGCGCAAAGATCTGAATTGCCTATTTCTGCTCCTAATTCCTGTGTTCCTATTCCACGTTGCCCTTGAGAAGGTGGTGGTGAGCTGCCTCCTTGAACCACTGCAGTCCCTGAGGTGCAGGTACATCCACAGTGCTGTTAGTGAGGGGTTTCCAGGATTTTGACGCAACAACAGTTAAGGAATAGCGATCCTTTTCCAAGTCGGGCTGTGAGTGGCTTTGAGGGGAACCTCCAGGTGGTGGTGTTCTTGGGTATCTGTTGCTCTTGTCCTTCTAGATGGTAGTAGTTGTGGATTTGGATGGTGCTGCCTAAGAAACCTTGGTGAGTTCCTGTACTGCATCCTGTAGATGCTACACGCGGCTGTTGATATTAAAACTTTGATTATTGAAATTTTATACAAACACTTTCTTTTATAGGCAGCAGCTGGTAAGGAAGTGGACAGTCATGATCTGCTTCAACCCAGGTAAGACCTGGTCGTCTACTAATGGTGTTTTAGTTTGAAATGCTATATTTCTGCATTGCTTTGGCACTAATCTTGTACCTGGACCATTTTCCAGTGAAACCCTTGAACACAGCCAGCTGAACATACCTTGTATTATCACGACAGAAAGCTCTGACATGTCTGGTAAACAACTCCCAAGCATCTTTTATTGTGAAGGATATTTTTAAAAAGATGTGGTTAGCCTTTATCTTTGACACAAGTTTTATTTCTTCTATGCTTGGAGCAGGGTCCGGTGCGCCTCATACTTCCACAAAGCAACCTGATAATGGCTTGCAGCTACAGGAAAGGATAAAAACACTTGATGGAGATGGTGAAAAAAATGCTAATGTGTGTGGCATTATTGAAGATGGTACTTCAGGTAATTTCTCGATCAGTTTGTATAATAATTTGTCTAAGTACTGTTAATATCATTTGTTTGTTAGCTTTTTTTTGTGTGTGTTTTGAATATACAGACATCCAGCCATTATTCCAGAAAATTGTTTTCTACCATTGAGGTAACTTGAGTAGGATTTTGTTTGTTGGGAAGGGAATCTTTAGTGGTCTGCTGGCAATGGGCGGAATTCCCCACCAACCGCCCGCAGTGTGTGTTGCGGTATAGGAAGGCAGCCCACCATTGGCCAGCGCAGGATCTTCTGATCCCCCTGCTGTCGATGGCATTTCCCATTTTATGCCCACACAACCACCCACCCTCTGGGGGTGGGTTTCACAGCCAGGGGGACTGGAAGATCCCATCGGTGAGGGCTGCTGGAAAATTCCAGCCAATGGAGTACTAGCCTGCTTAATTGTTAACATGACGATGGTTATATGTGAAGTGGGTAAGGGGAGGAGGCTTTTGTTGTTCACCATTGCCAACATCTGACTGAATGGCCAAGAACTTCCATGTACCTTAGTTCAGTTGAACAGAGAGTCACAGTTAAAAGCCCCCCCCCCCCCCCCCCCCCCCACACACACACACACACACAGACACAAGTTCTGCTATTGATGTGCTGAATTGGATCAACTCAAAACATTTTTTTTTTAAATTTAGAGTACCCAATTCATTTTTTCCAATTAAGGGGCAATTTGAAAATGAAATGAAAATGAAAATCACTTATCACGAGTCGGCTTCAATGAAGTTACTGTGAAAAGCCCCTCGTCGCCATATTCCAGCGCCTGTCCGGGGAGGCTGGTACGGGAATTGAACCGTGCTGCTGGCCTGCTTGGTCTGCTTTAAAAGCCAGCAATTTAGCCAAGTGAGCTAAACCAGCCCCTTTTAGCGCGGCCAATTCACCCAGCTTGCACATCTTTGGGTTGTGGGGGCGAAACCCACGCAGACACAGGGAGAATGTGCAAACTCCACGTGACCCAGAGCTGGGATTGAACCTGGGACCTCAGCGCCGTGAGGCCACAGTGCTAACCCACTGCGCCACCGTGCTGCCTGGACCAACGTAAACATGAATCACCCAAAAGATTTGAGTTTGTGTGAAACTTGACGTGCAAGATTTTTTCAGGGTTTTTTCTGCAATAAGAAAAACAAATTGAAATGTTCACTTTGTGTTCAAGGCAGATGTTTGTGAAGGATTAACTAAAATTTCATTTCCAAAGGTGGCCCAGCTCCAATGGATGCCAGTCAGCTCATCTCCAAGCTTTGTAACGCCAAAGAGGATCAGCCGGGGTCCAGAACTAAAGTAAAAATAAACTTGGTATGAAAATATGCTTCTAATAACGATGGCTTTATTACTCCTACTTTCTAAATATGTGGATGCCTTGGAAACCCAATGTATTAAAATGATCCCAACTGAATACTGCATGAAATGTTACTCCTGTGGTAAATCCATCGATTTGAGCTTGTGTAACATCACAAGCGACCCCCCTCCCTCAGATACCGTCTCATTCCCTTTTTTAAGCTGTTGTTATCATACTCCTCCTTAAAAGTCCACTCTTCATCCATCTCCCCCTAACTCCCTTTCCTCTCCAAATTCCTTGAGCATCCAAATCCATGTCCAACGTTCCTTCTCTTTGAATATTTACCATCGTCTGCTGCCCAACTGCAGCACGGAAACCAACCTAATCAAAGATGCCAGTGACTGTGACCATAGAACATTATCCCTCCTCGTCCTTCTCAGCCTGCCTGCAATCTTTGACACAGTTGACATTATCATCCTCTTCCAACTACTTTCCTCTCGGCTCTGGGATTTCCCTGCCTTCTCCTCTCCTCCACCACCTCACTATCTCTGGCATCACCCAAAGATCTATTCTTGGCTTGTTCCTTCTCATTTTGAGGCCCTAAGCTGTATCACAATAAACTCGAGCCTAAATCTGACACTGCTGCCCCCTCCCTCTCCCCTTCATTGGACCATGCTGCACAGAAGGCAGCTGGTTGGCCCACTTTTGCCGGTCCTAGCTCTGAAGGAACTAGTCACTTGCTGAAGCTTTTCATCTTGGGGCAAATGCAAGAACGCCAAATTTCAAGCGATCACGACAGTTCACACGACAGGAGAAAATGGATCCTAATTAGTTGGCAAGTCAACTCTGTCCAACGTGTTGCCAAAGAAAAAACAGCTGGAAAGTACATGCTCCCTAAGCCTTTGGATAATTCAAAAAAAGCAGCTCCCGACTTGAACATAGTTTGGGGAATGGATCCCTGCATATGAATGTGTCACTGAAGCCAAGTATAAATGAGCCATGTTACGAGTTCAACTGATTACCTTCAGTTGGTTGTTAGTGTAGCTGTTATGCACTCCGGATTGTTCAACAAGTACTGCCCAGTTGTAGAATCCTATTCAATTAGCCTGACATCCCTGCTGTTTCCCGATAACCCTGCATGCCTCTCCTTTTCAAATATTTATCCAATTCCTTCTTGAAAGTTATACCTGAATGTGCTTCTGCCATCCTTTTCAGGCTGTGCAGTCCAGATGTACCTTAAGTCTGTGTACTCTAATTTTTTTTTTAAAACACATTTTATTCAAACTTGTATCAAAATAGGTTATAAATAAACACCCCAGGAAACATTCTTCCCAACAATCGACGATACAGTTTGTACAGATTTTCCTCCTTTTTCAACCCCTCACCCCTCCCCCCTCCACGATGAACAGCTCCTCAAACACGGTCACAAAACATCCCCCACCTTTTCTCGAACTCCCCTGCTGAGCCCCTTAACTCATACTTTATCTTCTCTGACCGCAGGAAGTCGTACAGGTCACCCAACCATGCTGCTACCCCCGGTGGCGATGCCGACCACCACTCCAAAATGAATCGCCGTGCAATCGGAGAGGAGAAGGCCAAGACATCGTCCTTCCTCCTCTCCATGAGCACCGGCTTCTCTGAAACCCAAAATATCGCCACCAAAGGGTCCAAGTCCACTCCCTCCTCCACTATCCTGGCTAAGATCGCGAACACTCCCGCCCAGAATCTTTCCAATTTTTCACAACCCCAAAACATGTGCGCATGATTCGCTGGCCCCTGTCCACACCTCTCACACTCATCTGCTACCCCCTGAAAGAACCTACTCATTCTCGCCCGAGTCACATGCACCCTGCGCACCACCTTGAACTGTATTAGGCTCATCCTTGTACAAGAGGAGGTCTTGTACAAGAGAAGTTTACCCTTCACAGTGCCTCACTCCATATTCCCCAATTGATCTCCATTCCAACTCCGCTACCCAATTCTCCTTGATCTTCACCACCCACTCGCCTCCCTGCTCCTCCAGCCACTTATATATATCCCCAATTCTTTCCTCCCCTTCCACATCTGGAAGCAGCAGTCGCTCCAGCAGGGTGTATCCTGGCAATCTAGGGAACCCCCTCCAGACCTTTCGTGCAAAGTCCCTAACCTGTAGATACCTGAACTCGCTACCCCTTGGCAGCTCTACCCTCTCCCTTAGCTTCTCCAGACTGGTGAGCCCTTCCTCTAAATACAAATCCCTCCCCTTGGCCAGCCCCACTTCCCTCCACCTCCTGTATACACTATCCATCCCCCACCGGCTCAAACCCATGATTCTCTCACAGCGGCGTTGGCACCGACATCCCTTCCGCCCTAAAATGCCTCACCAGCTGATTCCATATCTTCACTGTGGACTGAACCACTGGGCTCCCTGAATACCTACTTGGAGCCATTGGCAATGCTGCCATCACCATAGCCCTCAAACTAGACCCCTTACAAGATTCCTCCTCCATCCAAACCCACTCTACCCACTCAACCTTCTCCTTCCCACCACCGCCGCACCTTGTCCACATTCGCCGCCCAATAATAATGAAGCAAGTTTGGCAACGCCAACCCCCCTCCCCCTGCTGCTCTGTAGCAGGGTCCTCCCCACCCTTGGCACCTTCCCCGCCCATTCAAAGTCAGAGATGATTGTGTCCACTCTCCGAAAAAAGGCCTTTGGTATAAAGATTGGGAGAGCTTGAAAGATAAACAAGTATCGCGGCAGGATACTCATTTTCACCACTTGGATCCTCCCCGCCAACGATAAGTTCCGTGTATCCCACCTCTTAAGATCCTCCCTGGACTCCTCCACCAGCTTCGTTAAGTTCCACTTATGGAGCCCTGTCCATTCTCTCTCTACCTGAATCCCCAAATACCTAAACCTATCCCTCGCTACCGTAAATGGCATCCCCCCCTAAATTAGCCCGCTGTGCCAGCTCATTCACCGGGAATACCTCATTTTTCCCTACATTCAGCTTGTATCCCGAGAACCCTGCAAACCTCCCCAACAGGCCCATAATCCTTCCCATACTCTCCAACGGATCTGAAACATACAGCAAGAGGTCATCGGCATAGAGCGACACCCGATGTTCCCTCTGTCCCCTCATTATCCCCTGCCACTCTGCCGTCCCCTGAGAGCCATCGCCAATGGCTCTATGGCCAGCGCTAACTGCAGCGGCGACAGCAGGCACCCCTGCCTCGTACCCCTGTGTAAGTCAGTGCTTCGTGAGCTCATATCATTTGTCCTCATCCTCGCTCTTGGCGCCACATACAGCCACCACACCCATGCCACAAATCTCGGCCCAAACCCAAACCTTCCCAAAACTTCAAACAAGTACCGCCACTCCACCCGATCAAATGCTTTCTTCACTTCCATGGACACCTCCACCTCCAGAGCTCTCGATGGATTCATCACCATATTCAACAGCCGTCTTATGTCTATACGACCCACTTTCCACCGGATCCTTCCCTTTTTTTGGGATTAGTGTGATTACTGCCTGCTTCATCGTCTCCGGCCACTCCCCCTTCTCTAGTGCTTCATTTTTTTTTAATAAATAATTTTTATTGAAGTTTTTACAAAATACAATATATAAACATCATAACTTCATTAACGTACACCCGCGGTAACACCCCGTAAACAGTGCCCCCCAGCTGCAAGAGCAACTTCAAACAAAAGGAAAAAACAACAAAAACAAAACAGAAACCAAAAGACAGAGACAAGAGAAAAAGAAAACAAGGGAGAGAGATAGCACCCTCCACAAACCCATGTGTACAGTTCTCCCCCCCCCCCCCCCCCCCCGGGTTGCTGCTGCTGTCGGCCTATTTCCCTACCGTTCCGCCAGGAAGTCCAGAAAGGGCTGCCACCGCCTGAAAAACCCTTGTATTGATCCCCTCAGGGCAAATTTCACCCTCTCCAATTTAATGAACCCTGCCATATCCGAGATCCAGGCCTCCATGCTTGGGAGCCTCGCATCCTTCCATTGGAGCAAGATCCTCCGCCGGGCTACTAGGGACGCAAAGGCCAGGACCCCGGCCTCTATCACCTCCTGCACTCCCGGCTCCACTGCCACCCCAAAAATTGCGAGTCCCCAGCCTGGTTCTAGTGCTTCATTAAACACCCCCAACAGATGTGGTGCCAGGTCTGCCGCAAATTCCACCATACCCATCTTCTCCATAAACCCCCCCTCAGCTCCTTTGCCATTCCTACCCTACCTATCAACCTGGGGCTCGATCTATCCACCATCGGCTCCAGGACACAGTTAAAATCTCCTCCCATGATCAACTGGTACGTGGTCAAATCTGGGATTGCTGCCAGCAAACACCCTCCTAAAACCCACATCATCCCAATTTGGGGCATACACATTTACTAACACTACCGATGCCCCTTCCAATACCCCACTCACAATCACATATCTCCCACCTGGATCCCTCACCTCCTTCGCACTCACAAATCTCATTTTTTTGCTCATTAAAATCGCCACACCCCTCGATTTCAAATCAAACCCCGAGTGAAAAATCTGCCCGACACACCCCTTCCTTAACCAAACCTGGTCCTTCACACGGAGATGTGTCTCCTGTGAAAAGACCACGCCTGCTTTCAAGCTCCTGAGGTGCGCGAACACCCACAACCTTTTAAACCGGCGCATTCAGTCCCCGGACGTTCCACGTTACCACCTTTACCGAAGACTTGCGCCTCCAATCCCCTCTACCGTCCATCATCTTTCCCACTTAACTCCTGCCCCTTTAATTCCACTCTGTACCTAGCCCATCCCAGATGGCCCCTTTCTTCACCCTTGACCATGTCATCTCTCACCCCCTGCCGGGTCGCAAAAACAACCCCCCCCACCCGCTTTTCCCCTTCCCCTTCTTCCCCACCCCCCCAACTTCCCCTTTTTCCTCCCCTCCCACCGGCCACCCCTCGTGGCCTTCTCCCCCATCATCTCCCTTCCGTTCACCAGCATAACCTGCCAGCACCGCTGCCCCTGCCCAAAGGCACATCCTAATGCCCCCCCCCCCCCCCCCCCCCCCCCCCACGACTCAGCTCAAAGAAGAAGGCTCCCTGCTGACCTTAACTCCCACCCAAACCAGGACTTCTCCTGAACTCCAGGTAGCCTTCTCCAAAATCCAACAAACCAATGTTTTAAACACAGTCCCACAAAACAGGAGGGGGATGGGAACATCCATCCACACAAACTTTTCACCCCTACAACTCCTTACAATCTCAATATTGTACAGAAACTCCCACCCCAAAAAGGCGAAAATCCCCCAATCTCTACACCCACTTCAAACATGCTCCCAACCATTACATAGCGGCAGCACCCCGGTTCCCAAGCATTGTCCACTCAGTTCTCCCCCAGTTTATGCTTGGGCAGCACGGTAGCATGGTGGTTAGCATAAATGCTTCACAGCTCCAGGGTCCCAGGTTCGATTCCCGGCTGGGTCGCTGTCTGTGCGGAGTCTGCACGTCCTCCCCGTGTGTGCGTGGGTTTCCTCCGGGTGCTCTGGTTTCCTCCCACAGTCCAAAGATGTGCGGGTTAGGTGGATTGGCCATGCTAAATTGCCCGTAGTGTCCTAAAAAGTAAGGTTAAGGGGGGGGGGGGGGTGTTGTTGGGGGTATAGGGTGGATACGTGGGTTTGAGTAGGGTGATCATGGCTTGGCACAACATTGAGGGCCGAAGGGCCTGTTCTGTGCTGTACTGTTCTATGTTCTATGTTAATGAAGTCTTTGAAGTAATACTCCCGGCCTCCGAACATTACCCATAATTTCACCGGATAGAGCACCCCAAACCTGGGGCGGGATTCTCCAACCCCCCCGCAATGGGCCGAAGTCCCGCCGCTGTCAAGCCTCTCCCACCAGCGGAATACAAAACGCCTACCTGACCAGCGGGACTGGCGGCGCGGGCGGCCTCCGGGGTCCTGGGGGGATGGACGCGGGGCGATCTGGCCCCGGGGGTTGCCCCCACGGTGACCTGGCCCGCGTTCAGGGCCTGGCCTGTGCCATGGGGGCACTCTTTTCCTTCCACCGTCGCCATGGTCTTCACCATGGCGGAGGCGGAAGTGACCCCCTCCCCTACGCATGTGCGGGATGACGTCAGCTGCTGATGCTCCGGCACATGCGTGGACTTATGCCAGCTGGCAAAATCCTTTCGGCCCCAGCTGGCGTGGTGCCAAAGGACGTCCACGCCAGCCGGCGGAGCGCCAACCACTCCGGCGGGGGCCTAGCCCCTCAATGTGAGGGCTTGGCCCCTAAACCGCACCTTTGCGGCGGCCCGATGCCGGAGTAGTTCACGCCGGGACCCCCCGCCCCGCCGGGTAGGGGAGAATCCCGGCCCTGATCTGGCGCTGGTACAGCACCATCTTGGCCTTGTTGAAGCCTGCCCGCCGTTTTGCCAACTCTGCTCCGATGTCCTGATAAATCCGAACGTTATTGCCCTCCCAGTCGCGGCTACGCTTCTCCCTGGCCCACCATAGAATTGTCTCTTTCTCCACAAAATTATGGAGCCTCACGATCACCGCTCGTGGCAGCTCCCCAGCTGTAGGCTTCTGCCACAAGAGACTGAGCTCGGTCCACTTCAGGTGCATTATCCAGCACCCCTTCTGCCACCAGCCCCGCCAGCATCCTCGAGACTTAACTCGTGGTACTCACATCTCCCACTCCTTCAGGCAGGCCCACTATTCGCAGGTTCTGTCTTCTCGAGGTATTTTCCTGCTCCTCAAACTTTTCTCTCAACGTCTTACAAAGGTCTACGAGGAGCGCCTCCAGGGCCACCACACGATCGCTGTGGTCCGAGATCACTCCTTCAATGTCCCGAATCTGTGACCCCTGCACCTCTTCATCCGCTCCAAAGTATTCTTCAGGGCTGCCACAGCTTTTGCAATGGCCTTTGCATGATCCTCACCTATTTCTTTCCTCTGTTTATGGAATTCCTCCTTGACAAAAGTCATCAGTTCCTGTATCTGGAGCTTTCTAGCTTGCCCCTCCCCCTGCATGCTGGAAGAGGCTGTTGCTGCAGCAACTTTCCAGCCAAATTTCTCACTGTTTTCTGCCGGGTCTGGCGATCAGGAGACATACCATTCCAGGCCTAAACTACTCCTATAAAATTCACCTACGCCTTTTCATCAAAATTCCACCCAGATCTGAGTGAAAAGAGCCCTTTTCTGTGACTTTAAGCAGGAACATCCCTGTATGTGACCACTCACTCCATGGTCACAACCGGAAGTCAAGTTTGTGTCCTCTGGTTCCCATACCTCCTGATGCTTTCCATCTAAGTGTTGGGGGTAGCATCAGTTTACAAGAAGGGATGATAATCTCAGAGAACTAGCGGTCAATCAGGGAAAGAGACACTCTGTACATTACACAAGAGCCAGCTGTTCAAATGTAGCGATCTGTGTTGTGCTAAGAGCTTTTTAAACTTTATTACCAGTAAGATATAAGTTACTAAAAATCGGCACCTGAGAAATAGTAACGAGCAATAGTGTATGCTATACCATCAATTCACTGTGAGACTGAGAACGAGTGAATATAAGGCTTTATTATCCAGGAACTCGTCTGCCAGTGTCTGCTGTACAAATGAGTTGCCACCCACAGGTGGCCAGTCCATATATCGCCCCGGGAAGGGCGGAGCCAGAGGCGGAGCCCACTGGGGTTCCAGTTCAAGGTCATAGGTCACAACACCATACAGACAGTTCATACTTGGGTGAATACATTCACCACAGTGTAACTGTTTCATTTCAAATGTTAATACTGAGATTCATTGCACCTTCAGAAGCTCAAAGCACACTGTTCTACTTTATGTTCTCTCTGTTCCCCTATCCTCTACTGTACCTCTTCCTTTCAGTTTCTACCAGAGTCCTATTGTCATTACATTGGAATAGATGGAGAGCCATTTAAAATAAATGTCATTGGATTAAATGTTGCATCAGTGTGGGTCATAGTGCGGAGAGCTTTGTTTTTATGCACCAGTGTCATGTTTTCACACGTATACGGTGGTCAAATGAGTTGCTGGTTGTGTACGATAGTCTAGAACAATAGACTGAATCTTTACTGACTTCCTTTCCTTCCTTATACTTAGGAAGCCACTCGAGGTTCTGTGGCTGTAGATGAATTGAGCTCCAGTGAATTACACGTTGTCCATGGCAGCCCAGTTCGTAGTGTTGCGGGTAAGAATTAAAAACTATTGCCCTTGTGTCTCTAACATTTTCTCCATTTTGCCCCAAGAACTAGCATTCACTTTCAACATCATAATACATCCCAAGGTGCTGCACAAGAGACTTATTGGGTAATATTTGATACTGAGCGATAGAAGGTAGCATTGAGACCAAAATCTTGGTTGAAGAGAGAGGTTTAAACAAAAAAAGGTGATGAAACACCGTTAAAACCAAAAGACAGGTTAAAGTTTGCGGACCAAAACCAATCATTTTTTATACATAAACATAGTAAATAGAGAAGCCAACTTTTTTTTTTAGAATCTCTATTGTCACAGTAGGCTTACATTAACACTGCAATGACGTTACCGTGAAAAGCCCCCTAATCGCCACATTCCGGCGCCTGTTCAGGTACACGGAGGGAGAATTCAGAATGTCCAAATTATCTAACAAGCACATCTTTCAGGGCTTGTGGGAAGCAACCGGAGGAAACCCACGCAGTCATGGGAGAATGTGCAGACTCCACACGGACAGTGACCCAAGCTGGGAATCGAACCTGGGACTCTGGAGCTGTGAGTGCTGACCACTGTGCCGCCCACTGAATGGGGCCCCAGACTCAATGTGACGGGTTTGATATGGTAACCATGACTGAAATATAGCTACAAAATGGTGAGGAATGGGAACTAAATATACCAGATTATAAAGTCGAAGTGGTTCCTTAGGCAGCACCTTCCAAAAGGACAGTCATCTTCATCCTCCCCGCCAGCGTCAGTGGGAGCATGTCCCATCTACAAAAATCCCTTCTCATTTGATCCACTGCTTTGCTCAAATTTAACTTGTGAAGTTGCCCCCAATCCTTGGCCACTTGACTCCCCAGGGGCAGCACGGTATCATTGTGGGGCAGCATGGTAGCATCGTGGATAGCACAATCGCTTCACAGCTCCAGGGTCCCAGGTTCGATTCCGGCTTGGGTCACTGTCTGTGCGGAGTCTGCACATCCTCCCCGTGTGTCCGTGGGTTTCCTCTGGGTGCTCCGGTTTTCTCCCACAGTCCAAAGATGTGCAGGTTAGGTGGATTGGCCATGATAAATTGCCCTTCGTGTCCAAAATTGCCCTTAGTGTTGGGTGGGGTTACTGGGTTATGGGGATAGGGTGGAGTTGTTGACCTTGGGTAAGGTGCTCTTTGCAAGAGCTGGTGCAGACTCGATGGGCTGAATGGCCTCCTTCTGCATTTTAAATTCTATGATACCTAAAACTCTTCCCAACCACTTTTCCCAGAACACTTCATTCACATGCCCCCTGGGTCCGTCACCATCTTCCCCCTCAAATCCTTTATTTTCCCTATTTCTCTCACTGCCTCCTGTTTCCTCAGCTGATGTGCCAGCATCCTGCTAGCTTTCTCCAAATGTTCATATATTGCTCCTTTTACCCTCCTCAGCCGACCCTCCGCCTTTCCTGTGGAAAGGAGCCCAAACTCCATTTGAAGTCTCTGACGCTCCTTCAGGAGCTCCTCATTTGGAGACTCTGAATATTTCCTGTCCACCTGTAAAATGTCTCCTACTAGTGAGTCCAGCTCTGGCCGCTCAGTTCTATCCCTGTGGGCTAGAATCGAAATACATTCCCCTCTAATGACCGCTTTCAGTGCCTCCCAGAACACCCCAGCTGCAGTCTCTCCCATGTCATGGATCTTTATGTACCCCAAATGGCCCCTCTCACTCACTAACAGCCCTATATCTAGTCTCCACTGTGGGCGCTGGGACATTCCCGTGTCTGCCCGTAGTCTAGCCAGTGTGGTGCATGATCTGAGACCACAATTGCTGAGTACTCAGTGTCCTTAACCCCTGCTAACAATGTTTTATCTATCCTGGAATATGCCTTATGTACATGGGAGTAGAATGAATATTCCCTGCTTCTTGGTCTCTCAAATCTCCACGGATCCACCCCTCCCATGCGCTCCATGAACCTCCCACAGTACCTTTGCCATCGCTGATAGCTTCCCCGACCTAGCACTCGACCAGTCCAATCTCGGGTCCAGGACCGTATTAAAGTCACTCCACATGATCAACCGGTGCGAGTCAAGGTCTGGCATCTTCCCCAGCACCTTCCTGATAAACGCGATTTCTTCATTTTAGGGGCAGCATGGTAGCACAAGTGGATAGCACTGTGGTTTCCCAGCGCCAGGGTCCCAGGTTCGATTCCCCGCTGGGTCACTATCTGTGCGGAGTCTGCATATTCTTCCCGTGTCTGTGTGGGTTTCCTCCGGGTGCTCCGGTTTCCTCCCACAGTCCAAAGTTTGGTGGATTGGCCATGCTAAATTGCCCTTAGTGACCAAAAAGGTTAGGAGGGGTTATTAGGTTACGGAGATAGGGTGGAAGTGAGGGCTTACGTGGGCTGGTGCAGACTCGATGGGCCGAATGCCCTCCTTCTACGCTTTATATTCTATGTTCTATGTATTCCAGTTTGGGGCATATATCTTCACCAGCACCAGTGCCATTCCCTTTAGCTTCCCCCTAACCATAATAAATCTGCCTCCCGGGTCTACCTCTATCCTCCCCACCTCGAATATCACGATTTTTATTAATCAGGATAGCCACCCCCCCCCCCCCCCCTTGTTTTAAAGTCCAGTCCTGAATGAAACACTTGCCTGACCCATCCCTTCTTTAATCTAATATGGTCTCACAGCTTCAAGTGTGTCCCCTGTAACATAGCCAGTCCGCTTTTAACTTTCTCAGGTGTCTGAACACACAAGCTCTCTTAACTGGCCCATCTAGTCCACAAACATTCCATGTAACCAGTCTGGTCGGGGGTGTCTTTTGCACCCCCCCCCCCCCCCCCCCCCCCCCGTCGGTCAACCTTGACCTTTCCTCGGGCCAGCTCCTAGCCCGTATTCCGCACCTCACTTGATCTGCCCCTCGGCGGCGACCGCCATCTGATCTCCATCTCCAGTCTCCTAACTGTCCCTTACCCGTCAGCAGTACCCCCCTCCCGCCCCCCCCCCCCACTTTGTCTTTCCTCCGCTCTCTTCTCTCCCCCCCCCCCGCCCCCACTTTGCTCCCGTGAACCAGCTATCCAGCTAGCTCAGCATTTCCCACCCTCTGGGGTCAAAAAGCCTGCCGACTGCCAGATTCTGTCACCCCTAGCAATAAAACAAACACAGTAACAACAATCCCAAAAAGCAAACATACCCTTCCCCAACGCACACGCAATGAGGCAAACCTCTCCCCCTTTAACCAATTTTTATCAGTCCTATCACCTTCAAACAGAATCCTACACAAAAGAAGCTTCAAGCAGCTTAAGCGAAATTATGCATGCAAGAATCAACAATCCTCCTTGCAGAAACTAAAACACCCCATCACATCTTAAAAGTTCTTCCCTCTATCCAGTACATAAAGCAATAAATCAAAATCAAATTACACAAAAAGAAAGGAAAGAAAAAAAATTATAACACCTAAACTCTTTTCTTCTCGCACATCGCAACGTAACTCAGAGTTAAGAGTGAAATTTTAAACAAAACTGTCCCTTCCCCCAAACTCAGAGCACCACAGTTTGAGTTTAAAAGGCGTGACACCAGATTGCTAGGTTCTACCCCTCCCCCTTTGACCAATTCTTATCAGTCACATCACCTTCAAATAGAATCAAACACAATGGAAGAAGCTTCAAGCAGCTTAATCAAAATTATGCATGCAAGAATCAACCACCTTTGTTACAGAGAATAAATCAAAATCAAATTACACAAGACAAGAGAAAAGAAGAGAGAGAAAAACATTTTTTTCTTCCCGAACATCGCAACTTAACTCGCATAATTAAAAGACTGAAATTTTAAACAATACAAAGCAGAACACAGAATCATTTTTCTCTCCTCCCCACCACTACATCCCTTCCGTCAAACTCAGCCCACCACAGTTAGAATTTAAGAGTCCTTAAACCAGATTATTGTCTTTAATGAAAGTAACCACCTCTTCTGGAGAATTAAAGTACAGCTCCCGGTTCTCATAGATCACCCAAAGATCTATTGGGTATAACGGTCCAAATTTAATATCTTTCTCAAACAGGGCTGCCTTAAATTTGTTGAAACTTTGCGAGTTCTGGTCCCCAGTCTTGGTACACCCGGATCTCTGATTCTTCCCACATGTACCGTTTTGTCTGCCTGGCCCACTTCATGATACGTTCCTTGTCGAGGAATCGATGTAGCCTCACCACCATGGCCCTCAGGGGCTCACGACCCTGGGGCTTACGTACGAGCACCCTGTGCACCGATTCACCTCCAGCGGCTTGTCAAACACATCGGCCCCGACCGTCTTCTGGAACATCTTCCCCACATACGCTCCCGCATCTGATCCCTCCTTCCCCTCTGGCAACCTGACAATTTGGGTATTTTGCCTGCGAGATCGGTTCCCCAAGTCTTCCACTTTACCTAGCAGTCGTTTCTGGCTGTCCTGTAATATGCTCATTTCCAAAGCCATTGCAGTGGACTTGTCCTCTCGTTCAGTCACCAGCTCCTGCAACTTTAGAATCTCCTGTCCCTGGGTCGTCATTTTCTCCTCCACCCGGTCAACCACCTCCTTAATCGAGGCTATCATCTGGGTTACATCTTCTGTGCACTCCTTATGATGCCGGACAAACTTCTCATCCAGGTACTTGACCGATTGCACCATAGACCAGTGAGCTGGCATGGATACGCTTTGTCTCGTTACCATTGAGCTTGATGACCTCTGATTCTTGCTTTCACTCATCTTTTGGTTTGTCCTTTTTTTGACTCTTATTTGGACACAATTCCATAAATTGAGGGTCATCTCCGTTTCCTCTCCCTTCGATCAACGTACGTTGCGAGATTTTCTGAAAAATCGGGCTTAAACACCATTTAAAAAACAAAAACACTTGAGGGCGAGAGCTGCTGAATGTGCGACCGTTTACTCCATGGCCGCCACCGGAAGTTCCATGAATGTAACTTTCCCAGAGATTGGAATAAGGAGATCAGCTCGTATATGAAAGGTAGTGAATTAGCTTTAGTATGTCTGGGATAGATTTTTGCAGCAATGTATCGTAGAAACAACATAGCTGTATTATATTCAATAATAAGTCAGATTTAGTTTAATGATGCATGAGCATTTGTTATTAGCAATCATAATAGCAATCATAATAGAGTAGAACCTCGCGTTTGAAACGGAAAAATATAAAATGGCCTCTAAGAGTCTAAATTTGGGTAAGACTGACTTTGATGCGAGGAGGCAGACTGTCCACAATAAACTGGGCAAATGTGCTGATGGGTCAAATGACAATATCAGTGGGAGGGATTCTCTGCTACAGAACCAGTTTCAACACCTTAAGAGGCAAACATTCTTTCCAAAAATGACTTGGACATGGATGATGAAAGAGATAAGAGATCAGATTAAACTAAAAGAGAAAGCAGGTTTGAGCAGATTCTGGTGAGTGGGACAAAGACAAAGATCAGCAAAAGATTGTAAGAGCCACGAAAAGGAAGCAAGAGAAGAATTTGATATCAAAATCAACACAGGCAATTTGTACAATTATGTGAGGGAAAAGGTGGTGAGGAGCAGTGTGAAACCCCTTTAAAAATTGATGATAATCGTCTCAATGAAAATAAAGCAATAGTGGACTGTTGAATCATTATCTTGCGTCAGTACTTTTAGTAGAGAAGAACGTGGCATGCTGGACACTCTAAGAAACTAATATTGGGACAGGCACTGATCAAAATTAACATAATGAAGTAATACCACTAAGAGTGGCAAATCCTGGGGTCTGATTCCATCCTAGGGGTTTAAAGTATGAGTTTCTACACCTTAAGAGGCAAACATTCTTGCCAAAAATGACTTGGACATGGATGATGAAAGAGATAAGAGACAATATTAAACTAAAAGCCAGTTGCCCTGGCTAGAATCTTCCAAATTCCCTAGGTTTGGGAACCATTCCTTTAGTTTGCAAAATGGTGCGTGACATTTTACAGTTTAAAGGAAAAACAGAATTATAAACTAGTTAGCCTAATATCTTAGGGCGGCAGGGTGCCTCATGACGCTGAGGACGCGAGTTCGATCCCAGCCCCAGGTCATTGTCCGTGTTGAGTTTTCACATTCTCCCCTCATCTTCATGGGTCTTTTATTATTATATTATGGAATTGTAAATGCCTGACCTGTAATGAGAGGTTTGGGGAAGATCCATCAATGTTATCTTCATGGACTTCCAGAAGCCCCCTCCTTTGGTTTTATAAATTTAGAGTACCCAATTATTTTTTTCCCCCCCAATTAAGGGGTAATTTAGTGTCGCCAATCCACCTACCTGCACATCTTTGGGTTGTGGGGCTGAAACCCACGCAAACACGGGGAGAATGTGCAAACTCCACACGGACAGTGACCCAGGACCAGGATTTGAACCCGGGTCCTCAGCGCTGCTGTCCCAGTACTAACCACTGCACAACCATGCCACCCCAGAAGCGCCCTCCTAAGAGATCATTAGCTAAATTGTCGATTGTGGAGTTGAGGCAAACGGTTGACCGGGTGAGGAAATTTGCAGAGCAGCAGGTGACAGAGTAGCAATAATACTCTAACTAGCCGAATGTGACTGGTGGGGCGAGATCCTGGGCCCATTCTCCACCCCGGGCGGGGCTAGGAGCGTGGCCCCGTGCGTCACGGCAGCGCGGCCTTGACGACGGTCGTCAAGGCCGCACATTAAGAGTCACGCTGGCTGACTCGGCCGATGACGTTAGCCGCGCATGCGCAGGTTGGACAACGCCAACCCGCGCATGCGCAGTTGCCGTCTTTTCCCTCAGCCGCCCCGCAAGACGTGGCGGCTTGATCTTGCACTCGTTTCACGACGGCAGCGAGCAGGTGTGTTTGCTGCCGTGTTGAAACGGGCGTGAAGGCCCGGCCGCTCGGCCCATCAGCCTTGGAGAATCGCCGCTTGCCGTTTGACGTGGGTCGGGCATGGGGGGGGGGGGGGGGGGGGGGAGAATAGCGGGCGGGCGTGAAAAATGTCGGTAGGCCCTCCCGCTATTCTCCCACCCGGCGTGGTGGGGGGGGGGGGGGGGGGGCGGAGAATCGCGCCCGTGGTATCCCACAAGGGTATGTGTTGGGGCCTCAATTATTCACTACATTTATTCTCTAATTTAGACAATGAGATCAGAAACCACACATCCAAATTTGTTGATGGCACAAAGATAGACAGCATTGTAAGGGGTACAGATGGAAGCCTAGCATTACAAAGTGATATTAAAAGTTACAAAAGGCAAAACTGTGGCAGATTGATTTCAACGTAGGCAAATGTGAGATCAATGGATCTAAAAGTGGCTACTTTTTAAATGGTGAAAAGGTTGAAACAATGGGAGGCCCAAAGGCACTTTGCAGATGGGTGGTGGGGGCTGTTCCCTGAATATAGATCATTAAAATGTCTTCAACTGCTACAGGAAGTAATCAGAAAGGTTTCTTGGAATTTTATATCTAGCAGACTCGAGGGGGGAGAAGTCCTGCTTCAGACTCCCAATCAACAGCTGGAGTTATTGTAAGACGCGCTGGGCACCATACCTAAATTCTTGGAGAAAGTGCAGTATAGGTTTATCGGAATGACAACTGGACTCCAAGAATTCAATTACAGGGAGAGATAACACAAGCTAAGATTGTATCCCCTGGAATTTGGAAGACTTGAAGTGACGATTTAGAACATGGAACATAGAACAGTACAGCACAGAACAGGCCCTTCGGCCCTCGATGTTGTGCCGAGCAATGATCACCCTACTCAAACCCACATACCCGTAACCCAACAATCCCCCCCCATTAACCTTACACTACGGGCAATTTAGCATGGCCAATCCACCTAACCCGCACATCTTTGGACTGTGGGAGGAAACCGGAGCACCCGGAGGAAACCCACGCACACACGGGGAGGACGTGCAGACTCCACACAGACAGTGACCCAGCCGGGAACCGGACCTGGGACCCTGGAGCTGTGAAGCATTGATGCTAACCACCATGCTACCGTGATGAAGATATTGAGGGGAACAGATTTTCTCCTCATCCACCATATTTCTGCTAGTTCTGGCGCCTGAGGGTATGGTACGAGATCTTTCAGGAATGAAACTGTGAAATATTTCTCCCCACGCGCGCACATACACACACGGTCAAAGTTAGAAATTCTATTTCTAATAGGGATGGACAGACTAGATGTAGGGGCAATGTTTTCCCTGGTTGGGGAATCTAGAACCAGGGGTCACAGTCTCAGGATATTGGGTAGACGGTTTAGGAATAAGATGAGGAAAGATTTATTCACTCAATGGGCAGCGAACCCATGGAATCCTCTGCCATGGAAGGCTGTGGAGGCCAAGACACAATGTATTCAAGAAAGTGATGGATAGTAAAGATTTCAATAGTGTCAAGGGGTTTGGGAGAAAGCAGGAAAATGGCATTAAGGTAGAGGATCATCATGATCATATTAGATAGCGGAGCTGGTTCGAAGGGCCAAATGGCCTATGCCTAGTTTCTATGGGCTGGATTCTTCCACCCTGCCCACTCGAGACACGGACAATGGAACAGTACATTGACCTCTGGTGCGGCCAGAGAATCCACTCTGTTTCGATTAAGCCAAGCTGATGGACATCCAGGAGCTAGTGCCATATTTAGAGCAAAGCCAGACACAAATTGGAATCCATAGAATTTCTACACTACAGAAGGAGACCATTCAGTCCATCAAGTCTGCACCGACCCTCCAAAAGAGCACTTTACCTAGGCCCGCTGCCCCGCTCTATCCCTGTAACCCCACACATTGATCATGGCCAATCCATCCAACCTGCACATCTTTGGACCAGTTGAAAATTGCCTCGCAGGCTTTTTAAAAGAAAGTGGCCCTCCTGCATCTCAGTCGTGCGCTGCCCCTTTAAATTATCAACCCAGCTCTTCTGAGTTCTGAACTTTCTGGCTGAGCCCGCACTCCTCAATGTATCAGCTCAGCAGGTTTTCACAGAGAAAAGCGTCTCCAAACATCACTCCTTGTCCTGTGACTCCGGCTCCAGGAATTCCAAAAGGCACTGTGCGTCAAGCAAGCCATATATAAGTCATCACCTTTCACTGAACAAGTTACTGAAGGCACCGGTGACACTTTCTGAATCAGAGAGGCAGAGTTGAATTGTATTTAAATGCAATGTATCTGGGCAATGGCTGCAGGAAGTATCCTCTTTCGAAATGGAAGCCTTTGTGATCCGGGTAGGTATCTGCTCAAAGCAAAAATGCTGCAGGTGCTGGAAATCTGAAATAAAAACAGAAAATGCTGAAAATACTCAATAGGTCCATTTAGAATACTGTGTAGTATTGGCCCTCTTATTTAAGGAAAGATATATTATCATTGGAGGCAGTACAGCGAAGGATTACGAGAATGATCATGGTTATGGAGGGACTGCCGTATGAGACCATAAGACAGGGGTGGGCAAACTACGGCCTGCGGGCCGCATGCGGCCCGCCAAAGGTATTTATGCGGCCCACCAAGATCAAGTCATAAAAAAAAAATTTTTTTTTTTTTTTTTGAAAATTATTTTTTTTTATATAAGGTTAATGGGTTACTAGTATAGGGCAGATACGTTGACTTGAGTAGGGTGATCATTGCTCGGCACAACATCGAGGGCCAAAGGGCCTGTTCTGTGCTGTACTGTTCTATGTTCTATATGAGGCACCCAGAATCATAACCGGGTGAAGCGCCATTTTTGAAAAGTAGAGAAAAAGAGGGCTAAATGCAGGATGCCGCCGGGGGAAGCGCTGAGGTATATGCCGCACGCTAATTGATTACAACCAGGACTACTAACTAATATACTATGCGGCCCTTTAAAATTGTGAATTTCTGAATGTTGCCCTTGCACGGAAAAGTTTGCCCACCCCTGCCATAAGACATAGGAGCAGAATTAGATCATTTGGCCCATCAAGTCTGCTCCGCCATTCAATCATGGCTGATATAAAAGATTAAATAAGTTAAGTTGGGCCTGTGCTCCTTGGAGCTCAGAAGAATGAGAGATGATGTAATTGAAACAGAAGATTCTTAGGGGATTAGACAGTCAAAGTGTTGGAAGGATATTTCCACTCGTGGGCAAGTGTAGGATCAGAGGGCATTGTCGCAGAATCATTTAAGATGGATTTGAGGAAGAATGTCTTCCGAGTGGTGAATCTTTGGAATTCTTTACCCGGGGATCTATGGAGGCCGAGTCCTTGAACATTTTCAATGCTGCGATCGATAGGTTTTTAATCAATGGGGGAATTGTAGGTTACGGAGAGATGGCAGGAAAGTGGATATAGTGAATGTTAGATCAGCCATGATCTTATTAAATGATGGGGCAGGTTCAAGGGGCTGAATGGCTTAATCCTGTTCCTATTTCTTATGGTCTTACAGGCCACAACACCACTGACATAATTGTTTACTTTTTTTTCAATAGTACACAAAGCATGGAGGTAATTGAAAGCCTTAGTGATGTGGTATTAATAGGGTTACATTGCAAATCTTGGTCATAAACAGCTTTTAACTCTGGTTGTTTGGTTTCAGTAATTTCTGGGTGATAATAACATTCATTGTCTGCCTCTCATCAGGAACCTCTGACTCCAAAATTCCAGATCTATTGAACTTGCAGAGGTAAGGAGCGATTCATATTGTGTAGTCATTTTCTGTATGCGGATTCGCAATTCTGGAATATGCAAAACTAAAGCTCTCTGTACGTTTTGCATCCCCCTCCCCTGCCCCCACCCCACAGTGCCTCAGCTACTGAACAGGAAGTGGAGGTAAGCTGGCATTGCTCAGATGGTGTTTTGTTTGTTACTATGCAAAATCTCAATGTCGGACTGTTCCTGAATAATTGGCTCGCAAGCGGAGTTCCACAAGTAACTTCTCTGCTAATTCTGCCCTCCCCTCTTGTGGATCTGTTTGGAGAAAAACCGGGCCAAATTATTAGTGCATTGGGGTTCACAAATCTCCGGGATTGATTTAGAATCTCCAGGAATTGAAGGTTACCCTGCCAGACGTGGCTGAGAACAAACCAAGAAAAAGCGTAAGACTTTGTCAAGGAAAACCCCGTAGAGAAGGAGAAGACTTACATTTACATAATGTCCATATTACAATCTCCCTATGTTTCACAGCCAATTTAAATCCGTTTGAAGCGGAGTCACTGTTGTAGAGTAGGGGACAACACCATGGCCATGTACTCACTTTATAACAAAGGAGAGTGCAGTGGCAAGATAGCAGGGGTCTGTCTATGGGATGAAAATTGGCCAGGATATCAAGCAACTCTTCCCCCGCACCCCCCCTCTCCCCCCCCCCCCCCCCCCCCCCCCCCCCCCCCCCCCCCCCCCCAAATTTATGAATACGACGGGATCATTTGAATTTATCTGAGGACCAATAGGATCTTGCTTCTAATGTTTCAACCAAAGTACAGTACCCTGGATAATGCAAGGCTTTTCAAGTACTCGTCTGAGGTAGGCGGTAAGGATGGACATTTCCAGGGACAGGGTTGGGGCTGTGCAGTTGTCGGTGGGATATAGTATGATGAACCTTTGCAGAATATGTCCAACCAGAGTTAATAGCCCTGGAGCAATGCTGCGACCCCACACGTTGCTTTAATGGACATGTATTTCAGTAACTTTAACAATGAATAATGTTTCTTTGAATGCAGGCTGAATTTCTCCGCTTCTCGTTAGCTTTCAAGTGTGACATGTTTACACTGGATAAGAGATTACGCCTGGAGGAAAGATCCAGAGACTTAGCTGAAACAAATTTGAAAAAAGAGATCGAGAAATGTCAACACACGTTGCAGGTCAGCACTGGGCTCATTTACTGAATCATGTTTGGTTTGCTGTTTGATGACATCATTTTTCTTCTCCCTTCCTTCACTGACCCCCTCCCCCAAATAACACCAGGAAGGTAACACAGCGCATGCTGTTCACGTTGTACCTCGCACCCTATAAACTGCAATAAATGTGGTGGGATTATAGTGACCCAGCAGAATTTAGCAATTCCCCTGGCCGGGATTCTCCAACCCCACGCTGGGTTGGAGAATCCCCAGGGGGTCGCGAGAATCACACCCCGATGTCGGCTTACTGATTCTCTTCTCTAGTGCTGATTCTCGGACACCCATGGGATCGCCGCCGCACCGGTCAGGGGGCGTTGAAAGCGCCCCCCCCCGGCGATTCTCCAGGCCCCGATGGGCCGAGTGGCCACCGAGTTCGGCCGAGTCCCGCAAGCTTGGGTTACTCAGGTCCCACATTTCAGGAACTGTAAGGTGTGCTTGCGGGGGCCGTCCTGGAGGGAGGGAGGATCCAACCCCAGGGAGGAGGGCCTCCACGGTGGCCTGGCCCACGATCAAGGTCCACTGATTGGTGGGCGGGCTGGTTTCATGGGGCCTATATTCCTCCGTACCGGACCCCTGTGGGGCACCCCCATATTGCCTGGGGACCGGTGCGGAGACGGAAACCCATGTGCGGAATCACGCCGGCCGTTCTGCGCACCCACGGAATCCTTCCAGCTAGAACTGCAGGGACCACTCCGGCGCTGACTAAGCCCCTTAGGAAGGGGAGCATTCCTCATTATCAGGGACTGTTGACGCCAGAGTGGTTGGCGCCGCTTTTCATGCCAGAGAATCCCGGCCCTTGACTTTCCCAAGTTGCAAGATACTGTAATGGATTTTAAATCTTATTATAGAACAAACTGGAACCTGTTGGACGGGAAATTCTACAGCACAAGAACACAGCCAAACTGGCCTGTGAGCTGGGGAGTGGGGGTGTGTCTGATAGTGGGGAAGGGAGAGTGAGGAGGCTCCCCTTCCCACTCCCCCCTTATCTCATTTATCTTTTGTATTCCCCCGATTCTACCTCCTGCGAACAAGGAAGATCGGAGAAATTTCCTCATTGCCTTTTTCTACGACAACGCCTCGACCAATCGCAGTCGACTTGTCTCACCCAATCAACGCCCTTTTCTGTCATATAAATTGTTGTGTTCATTTAAAATTTGGCAGTCTTGTATTTGTCCCGATGTGGACACGATCGAGAACATATCTCTCTTCAGCAATGTCCAAGTTCTGTATGACCATCGACTGGCCCAAGAAATGACTCAATTTCCCCTCTCCCTCTCTGTGGAATGAACTCTTCCTTGCACGTTCTGAATAATGATCTCTCTCTCTCTCTCTCTCTCTCTCTCTCTCTCTCTCTCTCTCTCTCTCTCTCTCTCTCTCTCCCTCTCTCGTTTTACTGTTCCCCCTCTCCCTCACCCCTCCCCAACATGTTTTTCCCTCCTGCCCCGTTCTCCACACCTCCCTCTTCCATTCTCTTCCACTGCAACCCCTCCCCCATTATTTATTTTTTGTATTCCCCGTAGACCGTGAAGCCTCTGTGTGAAGAGGAGCAGTCACTGGAGGCCTTTGAGAAACTGGAAAAAAGTCTGGCGATGCTCATGCAGACCATAAGCAGAGTGGCCAGTCGAGCTGAAATGCTAGGAGCCATTCACCAGGTGAACAAAGATGATTGTCACTTACTAAAATCTTCGGTGCATATATTCCAAATAAGGAAAATTATGGATTTAATTTTAAAACTCTAGCTCCAGTTCCATTTTCAGTCGCTCAGAAAGATGGGTTGCAAAGATGTCTAGGAGCCTACTAATAAGCCCATCAGGGATGATATTGAAGGTGATGGGAAATTGCAAAGGGCCTAAAGCTGAGGATGGTGGAGAGATGGAAGAGTGAATGGGAATTGCCCCTAGATACCATAATGGATTTTAATACTTATTACAGAACAAACTAGAACCTGTCGGACGGGAAATTCTACAGCACAAGACCACAGCCAAACTGGTCTGTGAGCTGGGAAGTGGGCAGTCTGATAGTGGGGGAAGGGGGCAGAGTGAGGAGATACATTGTGTATTGGTGCTCTTCCTGGCCCTCCAGCAGTGCCTGAGGCCTATGAGTCAATAAAATATGGCCACATCATTCTCAGTGATATTCGTGCCAAGCACTGACCATCTCCAACAAGAATGAATCAAACCATCACCCTTGACATTCAATGGCATTACCATCTGAATCCCCCACTATTGATACTCTGGGGGTTACCATTTACCAGAAATGGAACTGGACCAGCCATATAAACACTGGGCACAAGAGCAGGTCAGAGGCTGAGAATTCTGCAGTGAGAGACTCCCCAAAAGCTGCCCGCCATCTAAAAGGAACAAAGCAGGAGTCTGATACAATACTCTCCACTTGCCTTGATGAGTGCAGGTCCAACAACGCTAGAAGCTCCATAAAATCCAGGACAAAAGCTTGCTTGACCCACCCACCAAGCTAAACATCCACTCCCTCCACTACCAACAAACAGTAACAGCAGTGTGTACTATATGCAAGATGCATTGCAGCAACTCACCGAGGCTCCTTGAACAGCACCTTCCAAATTCGTGACTTCTACCATCTAGAAGGACAAGGCCAGCAGTTACTGAGGAACATCACCACCTGCAAATTCCCCTCCGAGCCAACCTGACTTGGAAATATATCGGCCATTCCTTCACTGTCGCTGGGTCAAAATCTTGGCACACTCTGCCTAACAGCACATGAACTGCAGCGGCTCAAGAAGGCGGCACATCACCACCTTCTTGAGGGCAATTATGGATGGGCATTAAATCCTGTCCTAGTCAGCGATGCCCCCATCTCCTGACTTTTTAAAATTTCACTTCTGGTGAGCAGATTGACAGTCAGATCGTCGCCCTGTTTGCATTTAAACCAGAAGTGAGCAGGCTGAAAGTGAGTTGGATTTTTGGAATCTTACCCTCTTACCTAACCAAACCTATTCATTGTTGGGTGATAAGATTCATCCTTGCATGTACAAACAGGTCAAGTGTTATATAGTGGCTTTTTATTGGAAGGCTGAATCACATCTATCGTGTTTAATCAGTGAAGACATTTACTTTTCAACAAGTTGATTTGAAAAGTGCAATTTCAATAGTGAAACCTCCATGTCTGCCCCTCATTCCTTTTCTGAATTGTAAAATGATAGTTATATTCTGTGTGTCTGAACCCACATTTCTGACATTAACATATTGTTGAGTTAGCCTTCTTGTGAAAGGGTTGGAACTGGGGATATAATTTACTTAAACATATTGGACCAGAAATGGGTATTTATGAAGTGGAGCAACACTGCCACAAAGGACCAAATCCAGGATGTTAGCGGATTTGCTCCTTGATGTCTTGTTCACAGCGTAAGGGGTTACCCTGACAGGTATGCCCAACAGAGAGGCACCAAGCATAGGCATTTGTTGAGTTTGCATATTTTCAATCCTATCCATTTAGCCCATGTGACCACACATCCAGAAACCTGCTGACCATGTGTGATGGTGTGAAATTGATAACCATGATTGTTTCAGATTGATCCTTTGACCGCATCTTGTAGGTGACATTGATGGGTAATTTAAAGAACTGCAATAGACGATTGCCGGTAGTAGGAAAGGTATTCATTTCTATATCAAGGAGAGAATTTCTCTCCCAACTAAGAATTAATGTCCACTATTAGTGCACCTAGCCCCACTATCAACACCCTGGGGGGGAGGGGGGGGGGGGGGGGGTTACCATTGACCAGCAACTCCACTAGACCAGCCATATAAATACTGTGGCTCCAAGAGCAGGTCAGAGGCTAAGAATCCTGCAGCGAGAAACTCACCTAACTCCCCGAAGCCTGTCCACCATCTACAAGGCACAAGTCAGGAGTGTGATGAAATATTCTCCACTGGCCTGGATGAGTGCAGCTCCAACAACACTCAAGAAGCTCAACACCATTCAAGACGAGAGTGAATAAAAAAAATATCTTGCAGAAAGAATGAGATCATAATCCAGGAATGGGTGATGGTGGCAAATATTTTTCTGCTATCATTTTGGATTGAATGGCCTTGAGGTGTGTCTGACTGAAGTTTGATGTTGTGTAGTTTTGAAATCTATCCATGCACTGAAAGTTGAAACTTCTTGCTCATCAGGAGACTCGAGTCAGTAAAGCTGTTGAAGTTATGATCCAGTACGTTGAAAACTTGAAGTGTATGTATGTAAAAGAACACACAGAACTGGAAGAAATGAAGCAACTACTTCTTCAGAATGGCAAAGCCAGTAGTTCCTTTGGAGAAAACCGAGGTAATTGTTAACCATGTTTGGGGTTTGACCAATATAATTTCTGGTGACACGCAAGTTGTTTCCAGTCCCTGTTTAGACTAATTACTTGGAGCCACCCACATTTGGCAGAATTATGCAGGAAAGGTCTTTAAATTTTAGTAGCAGCGTATGTTGATGTTGAAGCACTGTTTAGAAGTCATGCTTTATCAAGACGTGACTTCATGAATTTACTGCCTGGAAATCAATGACAATTTTAGAAAGGATGAAAAAGTGACCTGTTAAGGTAGCCACTGAGGTCAGGTGAGTTTTTTCTAATTTCCCCATACTCGGGTTGAACTCCAGTCTCCAGAATGTTAGTTAAATGACCCTGGGTGGCATGCCCTTCCTTGAATGCACATATGGAGACCATGGAATTCACACCACCTATTGTCTATGGACTTAGCAAAATTCTAAATCTATCGACCCTCAGACTTACTGTCTCTTGAACTCAAAACTTAACAGAGAGCTGTAGAGAAACCTGTTCATCATAAGTGGATATGAATAGACACTATCCATCCCCCATCATGTAACAATGGCTTCTAACTTTAAATCATTTATCTGGACAGTTGGTCACCTGTACAAAATTGACTTCAGATAACTAATCTTACTTACTCCATGCACCAGACAGAAAGACATATGCCACAGACAGAGATATGTTTAAAGAGCTTAACTCACCAGATTCTGTCTCCAGAAGAAAGGTAAATCATCCGTCTAAATCTGTCAAACCACCTCAATGCCGAAACCAGAAGGACTTCTGAGCCCTGCCTGGATCCACCCAAATCATTAACCTGCAATAACTATACCACTTTTATTGGACTTTAATTTATCCTCTCACTTTTTACGTTTCTGCTGGTATTTATGTGTAGATGTGAAAGTCTGAGTTTTTAAAATGATTTTACTTGAACTGGGTTGAGTGCAATAAAACTATTTTCTTTCTTCAAAAAAAACCTCAAGGGACCCTATCCGTTTCTGCGTCTTTTACAGTTACAGCATAAGCAATTAAACACTCACTGATTTGGCAAGCATATCCTGTTTTTTTTTAAACTGTTGTGGTCGAATGAGGAGGTGGGGAAAGAGGAGAGCCCTTCCCCCTCACCTCGCCCGCTTATAACATCACAGAAATGGAAGGTCCTGGGTTCTATCCCAGGTCTCTGGTAATTTGAGTGGAGCAGTGTTGAGGAATGTCATTTGATTATTCCTCCCATTATAAAAGCTGTTCACAATTCTCACTTGTCTGTCAATCTTAACAATATGGCTATCTGCTGGAAGTACATATCTGAAGAAATCAGATTCCCTCCCCCCTCCTGTCAAAGATCATGTCAGAGGACACTTTTCAAACCTGAAGGTGAAGTGTCCACCAGCATATTGCTGCCACTAATGAACTATACCATTGTATAAGGCACCGTTTTCAGTAATGAAGAACAGAATGTTGGGGGATGGGAGGATGATGCAGAATGAGTGACCACAGTGTTCTCTTGCTGACCGCTTTTTTGCACCTGGGCCATTTTAGAGTGCAAAGGTATGTTTGGAAGGTGAGACTCGGGATTAGGGAAAGAGATAAAAGGACTCTGATCAATATTGGAAGAGAAGAACTTAAGATCATAGGAACACAGGAATTAGGGCAGAAGTAGGCAACTCAGCCCCTCAAGCCTGCTCCGCCATTCAATCACATCATGGCTGATCTCTTCCTGGTCTCAAATCCACCTCCCCACCTGTTTCCCATATCCCTTTTAATCCGAAATATATCAATCTCTTTCTTGAAACCATTTAATGACTGATTCCACCACACCATTTGGCAGTGATTTCCACAATTTCACCATCCTCTGAGCAGTAGTTCCTCCTCTCTCAGAAACTAGATTTCTGGGACCAAGGGCTGGAGAACATTGCAGAGAGTGGATTGAGACCATGGAACGGATTGAAGGCCAGACCTTTGTTAATCTGAGGAATTGGACAGTCGTTGACAATTGACTAAGCGAGAGTTGATACGAGAGAAGAACTTTGTGCGGTAGGATGCTATGTTACAGAAAACCAGCATTGAGGTGACTAGTGTAGATTAGGGCACTACGTAGCTCGATGTGGTAATGATACTCAATGTAACTTAGCTGGTGTTGGTGAAGAGCCTAATGTGGAGTTTGAACTTCTGGTCAGATTTGAATCGGGCATTTTCAGATCCTCTATGTAGAGACCGAAAGAAAGATAGTAAGTACCTAAATTCGAAAAGTTTCTCGTAGAAGCCATTGAGAACGGTGTACTTTGTCAGTGTTGAGCAAAAGGAAATTCTGGGTTAATCCAGAACTTCACCTCAGACCAGCGGTTGGACAGCACAACAACAACATTGTTCACGCTGTACATATGGGAGTGACCCTCCTCTGGATAAGGTCATTTGAACCTATGAAACCTGAAGAGTGAGGAAGCACCAAGTAGCATATTGAGCCTGTCCCATTTGTTCAGTGCAAATCTTGTTCCCAACATGACCCCCATCTCTTCTAATCCCCCAACCCCTAGGAGAAGCCAAAGCTGAGGGTGGGTGATGATCAAAACCCGATCACTATGACTAAGAGGTACATCCCCAGATACCATCTACCTTCTGAATGGAGTTTGGTTGGCTATCCCAAACTCATGTTCACTTTTGAATATTTGCAATTAATTTACACTCAATGTACGGTGCTAGAAACGTGTCCTATGTTAATACCACTCTGGAAAGTGATGTGGCCTGGCATCAATCTTACTTCTATATTTACTTACCATATTATCATCCTTAGCCCATGATCCTATTATTTAGAAAACTCCAAGCAAACTGCAACATTTTCAGATCAGAAGTTTCCAAATCTGCAGGCCTACTAACTAAGGGCCTTTAAAAATAGTTATATCAAAAGGCCCTTCTCTTGAACCATTTTCAGGATCTCTCTCTCCTACCAAAAGCAGACAGTGTTCTAAATTGGACCTAAAAAAAAAGGCCTTGTACAATGAGGCTAAAAGGTCACCCATTTAAGACAAAGATGAGGAGGAATTTCTTTGACTATTGTGAATCTTTTGAATTCTCTACCACAAAGAGCTGTGGAGGCTGAGTCACTGAGTATGTTCAAGGCTGGGATAAACAGATATTTGATCTGTAAGGGAAAGATGAGGACAAGATCAGATCAATTGTGATCTTATTGCATGCTGCGGCAGGCCAGAGGGGTTGAATAGACTACTTCTATTTCTGATATTCTTATTTTTTTTGTATCCAATGTCCTGACAATACATGCTAACACTTATTTCTGCAATAGCTTCATGGCAATGATTGTGGATCTTCAGAGAGTCATGCACATTAACGCCCAGGTCTTTGTCCTCCTCAAGAGCCTTGAACGTGCTTGGCACTTATTTTACCCATGTGTCGGGGTGTCAGGATATTGAACCCCAGTTTTTCAATTTGTAAAACCTAGGAAACGGATACTTCACCCCAACAGTTCTTAAACAAAAGAAAAAAACTTTAACTTACACCTGCCACTAATTCCAATTGAGCAACCCTAGACAGTTCAAATGCCACTTAAAGTTAGCAAAACACGTTACTTGCTTTTCTGTGCAGACCCTTGGAGAAAGAGAGAGATGCTTTTCAGGAACAACCTAAAAATCCTTCTGTCTTGTTAGACCCTTTTGCTCAACCTCAACCTAACTGCATTAGGGGTGGTGGTGGTGGTGTTAGTGATATTGTCACTTGGCTAGTAATCCAGAGACCCAGGGTAACGCTGGTGTCCTGGATTCAAATCCCAACATGGCAGATGGTAAAATTTGAATTCAAGAAAATTATGGAATTAAAAGTCTAATGATGATCATGAAACCATTGCTGATTGTCGTTAAAAACCCATCTGATTCACTAATGTTCATTCAGGGAAGGAAATCTGCCATTCTTACCCGGTCTGGCCGACTTGTGACTCCAGAACCACACAACAATGTGGTTGACCCTTAACTGCCCCCCTCTGAAATGGCCTAGCAAGCCACTCAGTTCAAGGGTAATTAAGGGTGGGCAACAAATCAGCCAGTGACAGCCACACCCCAAGAATGAATAAATTTGTCGAAACTAGAAACTACAGACAGTTCTGGCTCCTTCTATTAATTACATCATCTGTATCCCACTAAGACGATCTGTTTAGTTAGGACTAAATACAATCCTCCCAATTATCTATACTCCAGGGAACCATTCAAAATGTAAACAATGTTCCATTAGCCATCTCTCTGTAAACAAGTAAATGGTTTCAATCAATAATTACCTCACCTTTAACGACTCTTTAATTACAGCTTTCGTGGACACACTGCCTATGTGTAGTTTAAGCCAGGGTTTTTGATACCATTATTGCCACAAATGACATATAGGGGACATATGGGGTGGAATTTACCAGCTATTCAAACTGGCGGGATTCCAGTCCCACCAGAGCACGGGTTTCCCGGCGACGAGGGGTGTAGTCAGCGCCAAATCCCGTTGACAAGGGCGGGACCAGAAATTCCCGCTGGCGGGCCGCCTGCACCATCGAAAAACATCCGGTGGATTGGTCGGTAAATCCTGGCCATAATATATAACTATTTCTGCATTCATCAAAAAAAACTCCCTTTTTTATAGACGTTGTAATGTACCAGCTGTGGGCCAATTTTCCAATCATAGCTATTGTGTCTGAAATATTTGTCCTAAAACCCATATATCTTTGTATCATTTCTGAACTTGCCGATGTCTGCGTAGAGATTGCATGTTCTCCCATGTCTCTGCGGGTTTCCTCCAGGTGCTGCAGTTTCCTCCCAAAGATGTGCAGGTTGGTGGATTGGCCATGCTAAATTGCTTCTTGGTGTCCAAAGATGTGGGGTTATGGGGATAGGACAGGGCATGGACCTGATTCTCTTTCAGCGGTTTGGTGTAGATTCAATGGGCCAAATAGCCTCCTTCAGCACTCCAGGATTCTATGGTTCTCCTCTTCATGCAGATCATTGATACATTTGAAGACCCCAAACAGTGATTCCTACAGAACCTCACCAATGTCTATCCCTAGACAGAAGTACTATCATTAAAACCAAGTGTATTCTCCGGTGCCGGTTTTCGGGCGGGGATCACGCCATGCTGGTCGAGGGCTGTTGGCAGTGGCCCCCCCGGCAATTCTCCAGGCCCCAATGGGCTGAGCGGCTGTTGGTTTCTGTCCCGTTGGCGTGGATTGGATATGGTCCCACACGGGACCTGGCAGGTAGGTTGGCTAGTGTCAACCAGAGGCCATCTCTGAGGGAATGCAGGGGGATCTGACCCCAGGGGGGGGGGGGGGGCCCCCACGGTGGCCTGGCCCGCAATCGGGGCCCACCAATTTGTGGGCGGGCCTGTGCCATGGGGGCACTTCGTCCTTCCTGCCGGCCCATGTAGGGCTCCGCCATTGCCGGCGCGGAGAAGACATGCGCCAGAATACGCCAGCCAGTCTGCGCATGCGCTGAACCACGCCAGCTGTTCTGCACATGCGCTATCTCGCGCAGTTCCTTCGGTGCCGGCTGGCACGGTGCCAACCCCTTCGCCACCGGCCTAGCCCCTGGAAGTGCAGAGAATTCCGCAACTTCCAGTCGGCCCGCGTCGGATTGGTTTGCGACGTTTTTTCTGTCGGCGTTGGACCATCATGCTGATTTGGGAGAATCCCGTCTCATGTTGAGAATCTATACCCTTTTCTGTCAAGTTTGTCAGAGTGTGCCTCGAATGATTCCTTTTCAATATCTATCTTGTCAATCAACAAACTAAAGTGCCTGTAATTTCCCTAAATCTGATGTGTGAATACTGGCACCACGTGGTCCTCTCTCCTGTACATGGATACAATCCCAAACCCCAGTGAGCTGCAAATCCTGTTAGAAGGAGCCAGCAGAGAATATCCTCTAATCCAGGGGTGGGCAAACTTTTCCGTGCAAGGGCCGCATTCAGAAATTCACAATTCACAAAGGGCCGCATAGTATATTAAGTAAAATAATTACTTCACCCGGTTATGATTCTGGGCGCCTCATATAGAACATAGAACAGTACAGCACAGAACAGGCCCTTCGGCCCTCGACGTTGTGCCGAGCAATGATCACCCTACTCAAGTCAACGTATCCACCCTATACCAGTAAGTAACCCAACAGCTCCCCCACCCATTAACCTTTAAAAAAAAAAATTAAAAAAAAAAAAAATTTTTTTCAAAAAAATTTTTTTTTTTTTTAATGACTTGGTGGGCCGCAGAAATTCCTTTGGCGGGCCGCATGCGGCCCGCGGGCCGTAGTTTGCCCACCCCTGCTCTAATCCTTTCAGCTGCCTTGAGTAAATAATGTGACTGCCAAAAACCTGATCTGATCGGAACTATTATCTGCATCCACCTTGACATTTTCAACTTTACTGCTGTAAGATGTAGTATTGCTAATGCAGTATTGCCATCTGTGAAGACTTTAAAAAAAAATTAACACAGAGCATATGGACATAAGAACTTGGAGCAGGAGTAGGCAATTCAGCCCCTCGAGCCCACTCCGCCATTCAATATAATCATGGCTGATCTCAGCTCAGCCTCAACTCCTGGCCATTCTCCATAACTCTTCAACCCATTACTAATTTAAAATCTCCTCCTCAAATTTATGCAAGGCCCTGACATCCACTGCACTCTGGGCCAAATCTCCCACTCCTTGGCCTAAAACTGTGGCCTCTTATTCCAAAATATCCACAAGGGAGTCATCTGCTCTATATCTACCTTTTATCAATCCCCTTTAGCATCTTGTATACCTCATGTATACGCTGCAGGAAAGGATGTCCCGAAATATGGTACATTGGCGAGACCATGCAGACGCTGCGACATTTTCTAGTCCTGTCCCCCATATCCTTCCATTCTCTTGGAACACAATCTATTGGCCTTTCTGGGGTAGAGAATTCCAAAGATTCACAACCCTTGGTGGAGAAATTTCTTCTCATCTGAGTCCCAGCTGGCCCCTTGATCTTCGTTCTCCAGCCACCGTCCCACCCCACCCAACCCAGGCAACAGCATCCTCCCTCTCAAGTCTCCTTAAGAATTTGAAGAGTTTCAATGACATCACCTCTCATTCTTCTAAGTTCAGAGAGCTTCATTGTGCTCAATCGTATCTCATTGGAAAGCACGCTCATCCCATGAATTCTTTCTACCCCTCTGAGCCCAATGTATTCATCCTTGGGCACAGAGATTAACAATGTACACAGTACTCTAGGTGTAACCTTACATCATTCCTATATAATGCAAGCCTCCTTTACCCTTGTACTCTAATCCCTTTGCATTAAAGGCTAACGTGCAAGTTGCATTCCTAATTGCTTGCTGGATCTACACACTAACTTATGTTTCGGGTATGAGGACACTCCAATCCCTTTGAATATGAAGGTTTATTACTATTATTGACAGAACACATATGCTCCTACTGCCCATAATCATTATGTCTTGCATGGAAGAATGTCTGCCTTTTTTTAACCCCGTTTGAGAGTTTTTCCGCAAATAGCTAATTCCGCAACAAAGGTTAATTATTCTCACATTTTCCCTGAATGCGCTCTTCTGTTTGCTCATGCTCGCCCCCTCGCACGCAGATTAGATGCAGGTGGAGGAGATGCACTTTGATCGATTCTAGTTGTCTCTGGTTTGCGATCTCTGATGTTGAGCTGCTGGTTAGATTTGGGTTTTGAATCTGATTCTGTGATGGTTTAGTGGGCCTGCACCTGTAATTTCCTTAAATCATTCACAAGTGCTGTTCACCTCCGGGTGAGATTGACATCCCTCTTTCTTTTACCTCTGATGGGCTTGTCCCCAATTTGCCCCATGTCCTCTTGGGAAATACTGCATTCCCCTGTGGCACTTTGATTGGGTGAAGCATCACTCTTACTGTCTGTCTGGTGGCTTGGGAGCTTTCTCTGTACCAATTTAAATCTGAAGGAAGGTGTCTGCTAACCAGACCTCTGGTTCAGACCCTTCATACTTTTAGAAATTCTCATGGTCTTTTCTTAGCCTTGTTAAACTCTCCTGGCCTGGTCTTGGCTTCTTTAGCTTCTATGGGTTCCATCTTGACCCTCTTTACCTCAGAAGGCTTTACCCTAACCTCTGGAAAGTCCTCTGGCTTTCCTTCTCCACCCCCCCCCCCCCCCCAACCGCTAATCCTTATTGCCCCTGTCGTACACTTAAGGACTTTCTCAACTCTCCGCAGTTGAGTAGAATTTTTCTGGTTCTCTTCTGTTTCCCCTCTGGGCGTGGTACCCAGCATTCCATCAAATCATTTTCCAGCAATTTTCCTGAACGGGTAAGCTTGGAACAACTCCATCTGGCACTACACCAGTGTCCAATGTTTGGCAACTTTGTACCCAGGGGAACCTTTGAACATGCCAGCAAGCCCTTTACCAATTCTCTGGTATTTGTTCTGCTTGCAAATGACATCTCAGCAACTGCGCTATAAGCATTTGAAAACACCTTGGGCTGGATTTTCTGCTGTCTGGATTCTCCGTTGCACCAGCAGCGCACCTACGCCTGGGGATTTCCCGATGGTGGGAAACCCTATTGGCTGGCTGGCGAGGCAAAGCATTCCGCCGCCAGCGAGGGTGTGCCACACCAGAAAACCGGTGCGGTGGGATGGCGAGTCCCGCCCCATGTCTTTAAAAATAGTTATTTCTTTTCTCTTGAGCTTGTGATGCAAAAGGAGTCATTCTTCTCTGTACAAAGAAGTCTTTGTGAGTAATCTGTCTGACCCCAATTAGGTTTGGGTCTGGGCTGGGTACACGATAGACATGGTTCTGACCGCAGCTCCCCCGTATGGTCTTTTGGCAAACCAGCAGTTTTCTCTGTGCCCAGGCTTTGCATTGGAAGCATGCAGAGCAGATCCCAACTGGTCCAGTCCCTTTCTTTAAACTCTTCTTTCCTTTCATGACACAATCTAATTTGATTTCACAAACGTATGTTGAAGGTTTATTTTGCACACTAACTTGCACCTATTTCTATAACACTGACAAAATTTCAAACAATGCTCGAGGCTCATGCAAACCACAAATGTTAAAAGGTGAAAAGAAGTAGAGATTTTCCCATTCACTCTGGGCTCCTCCTACTAATTAAACGCTCCACTTCTCTTCATGACCCACTCAGTTAACACTGTGATCTGCAGGTTACACATTGCGCTGTAGCTCTAAGAATATCCTTTCCAGAATCCTTTCGGCTCTTCCGAGTGCTGTGCCTTCAGCGAAGACCGATTCCTGTTCCTGCTTCTCTTAGATACACTTGCATTTAAGCCCGACTTGTTTGCTGATTTAGCTTTGTTTTACTGTGTCCTTCTTTTAACTTTAGGCTTTCCCTTGTGCAAGAATGATCTTGTAAGCATTCCATTTTTCTTTCCATGTTATTTAGCTCCTCGCCCACCACCCAATGAGGAGTCATGTGTCATCTTTGGATGGTTAGCCCTCTTCGTATCCAGGACTGGCTTGAAGTATTAGTTGGTAAAGAATAGGAGAGACCAAGAATGGAGGATCGGTGCGTGCTAGAGGTCACTGTAGAAACCAACTTGGAATGTAGTGATTCCGTTGGGAGAAGTAGGAATGGGATCAGGAGAGGGATGGTCTTTGGAGGTGGACTATAGGGAGAAGTGCTGGAGGAGGATGGTGGTCAATGGTGTCGGAGGGCACTGAGGCATAGTGCATTGTGATTGTAGTTTACACAGGGTATTGTCCATCACTTAAAGCAGGCAATGTTGATGCTCGAGCTGGGAAGGAACCCAGACCAGACAGGCCACGGACAGATTTAATTGGTGTTTGTGGACAATAGCTGGGAAGTGAAGCTTTAGCAGCGCTACAAGATCACAGATGGTTAGAAGGTAAGTTCTTTAAGGAGTCATCACAGAACAGTTGTTACTGAGAATAAATGTGCTTGAGGGAAGAATAAAGTTGAGATTGATGTTTATTGGTGACAATGAGCCATTACTTAATCTGGAGATGAGAGGGAGTCTCTCTGTGTGTCTCTCTCTCTCGGAGCGGGTGGTAGGTTGGAGAGGGAAATTGATCCTGATGATGTCTGAGGAGCTCGGCAGTGCCCAAGGAGGACAAGTGATGTTGGACGCGTACGAAGCATCCAAGTGGATAGCTTCCATTCGGGGGTGAAGTTATTTGTTGAGCCCCTGGATTTTGAGGTGAAGTCTGTACACAGCAGGGTCAGATTGCATGGTGAAAAATAGAATTTTAACTCCAATCTTCAAACACAAATGCAGAGATGAACTATGTTTGTTCAAAATGGAGAATCCTGCACGTTTCCAAACAGAGGTTTCTTTGTAAGTGGAACAAGTCCATTGCAGATATGCGATAATGGGATGAGATCGCAACAAGATTTTTAATTAGCAGATTCATTGGAAAGGATTTTCTCTTTAAAAGTCCTGTCTCAGGATGTTGATGTCACGGAGGTCAACATTTATCGTCCATTTCTCGTAGCCCTGAGAAGGAGAGTTAGGAAATACCAGCATCA
Organism: Scyliorhinus canicula; assembly: GCF_902713615.1. Taxonomy (NCBI): domain Eukaryota; kingdom Metazoa; phylum Chordata; class Chondrichthyes; order Carcharhiniformes; family Scyliorhinidae; genus Scyliorhinus; species Scyliorhinus canicula. The sequence continues at coordinate 107,282,882 of NC_052156.1, read as the reverse complement.
ACATCTCAAACCCGTTCATGTCGGCAAGGTGGTGGTGAGACACCGCAGTCCTTCTGGTAACTACTGTCTGTCAGGGAGTTCGGGGATTGTGGTCAAGGGATGATGGAGAAACTTGAATATAATTCCAAATCTGGATGGTGTTGAGGGGAGGGGATTTGGTGGGAATGCTGCCCCCATGCATTGAGGATTAATTTCAATATACTGTGGCAAATTGAGAAATATATGCAGTAAACAGCCATTCTTGATGCTTTCTAAACAGAGTGGGATATGCAGAGTGCAACAATCCTTAAAAGGTCCCTTACAAGAGTTGATGAAAATCCCCTCATACACGTGATCAGAGATTACACTGAAACTTCAAATATGAACTGCAGTAATCTAATGCTATAGCAGTACTGGATTTCATGATCATAACAATGGGGCAGACATTTTAATGAATGTTTTAAGGAATTTACATTTATTGACCTAGAGTATCATTCATTTTCAGATGAATTGCGAAGTAAAAAGTTCCTTACTCCACAGACATTTGGCAAAGTAAGTATTCAAAAGTGGAGGCCATTTAGCTCAGTTGGCTGGATAACTGGTTTGTGATACAGAACAAGGCCAACAGTGTGGGTTTGATTATCGTACTGCCTGAGGTTATTCAACCCTGCCCCATGCCTGCGGTGTGATGATCCTCGGGTTAAATCACCACCAGTCAGCTCTCCCCCTCAAAGAAAAAGCAGCCTATAATCACCTGGGACTATGGCGATTTTACTTTATTCAGGAGTATGTATACACTGTTGTCCAAAACAGCTGTACCGATGTGAGACCTCTCTCAGGCAGATGCACCAGGGTTCAGTTTTGCAAGTGCACATGACCTGAAAGAAGACTCTGTGGCTGGTTGATTTGTAGGCGGGCATTCAGCCCCTCGTATCTTTGAAAGAGCTCTCCAATCAGTCCAGTGACCTGCGCTTTCTCCATTGCCCTGCAAATTCATCTGTTCAAAATAGTGGACAGGAAACGGTAGTTAGCTCAGGAGGTCACCAGTGGAGCTCAAGCATACCAGATGCCAGACCAGCTGAGAACTGGACCGTCCGGTATTAAAACCAGACCAATGGCCACCCTACAGCCAGGATGCCTACAATTTCCTGATCCGCATGGCTGCTGGTTATCCCAATCAGTCATGAGGATTGATACTGGCTATTTCTATACACAAAAAACACAGGAAAGGCTGTGGATTCTTGGATCAACTCATCAAGAAAGTGGGAGATCGATCGCTCTATGCTCTATCTTTTATGCAAGTACAAATGGTCTTTTAACTTGTTGTTAGTTTTTGGTTGGGTTGGATTTTGATTGCTTGCTGGGAACAATGACTGAGAACCCTGGCAATAAAATAGAATATTCTATTTATTTCTATTTCTATTTCAAGAGTATTTAATTCAAGAGTATTCAAGAGTATTCTATTTAAGAGTATTACTCTTAGAGTGATCTAACTTTCATTTATACAGTGCTATTCACAACCTCTGGACATCCCAGACTGATATAAATCCTTTTGAAACACAAGTCTTGCTGTAACTTGGAGAATGTTTACTCCATTCTTCCTACATTTACAGGCAATGAGCTCCAGTTACAACGGATAATCAGGAGAATGCCGGGGACAAAATCACTCCCACTGATTCTGGGCAGTTTTCCTCTTCGTGCAGATTTTGATCGCACCAATTATAAAGTCTATTGAACCCCAAAACATTCCCAAGGTGGTGAATGGAAATTGTAAAATGGCAATCTTTCCAAAAACATAGTCCTGTCTCTTTCCTTAGCTTCACTTTTCTTCTCCGTCGTTGTGGGGAATTCTGCACCCACGTTAGCCCGTAAGTGCAAATGGCGACATGGGCACAAAATCTCCTGCAAATCAGAAAACAAGGTTCTCTCCGGTGAGATCTCGTTTTCTGATTCTCCCCCCCCACCCCATTGAAGCCGCGAAATTCCCGGCCAAAATCACATTTTAATAAATGATATAATTAAAGGGCTTCCCTGCCAAATGGGGAATGTATCGCCTTCGCCAACATTCAGGGGTGCAAAATTTCACCCCTCATCATGATTTTCCTTTGTCTTGAATCCTGGTACTTTTTTTACTTTTACTACATAATTTTTGTATGTACCACTTCGAGGAAGACACAGGCGAATAAACTTGATGGCAGAATGGAGGAAATGCTGGTTAAGAGTTTCTGAGTCTGTCATGAAATGGTGACCGGGGAGGCCCCACAGTATTACCCTGACTTAATACCGAGATTCCAAAATGCACGACTGAACGGATTGGGTCAATCGCTGCTTGAGATTTGGTTGTGTCAGGTCCAACAGTGTTTCAGCACCAATCATAGCTGAGGTGTCATCTTTCAGATGGTCATTAAGGCTGTCTGTTAAAGATTGATGTTGAGGATCCCATGGAGCTTTTCAAAGAGCAGTGAAGTTCCCTTGAGATAAACCCACCATTTATCCCTCACTAAATGTCACTAAAACAAATAAGCAAGTCATTTATTTGTTAGCTGTTGAGACCTTGCTTATGCGCAAGTTGACTTGCATTACAATGGTTATTGCTCTTCAACTATAATTACTAGCTGTAAACCACTGAGGCGTTCTGAGGTCACAAAAAAGTGCTATAAAGATAATGGCCAGAATTCTCGTTTGCTGGTGATAGGATTCTATGGTTGCACCGGTTGCGCACCATCGATTTCCCAGTGGGGTGGGGTGGCTTCAATGGGGATTATTGACCAGATAATCTTGCCTCCAGCGAACGGCATGCTGCTGAGAAGCACACAGCTGGGAGGTAGGTGAATCCCGCCCAATATTTTTTCTTGTTTTCTTTTTTTTCCCTCTTTCAAGACCGCACCATCTCGCCCACCCCCCTGTTGTACACCTATCCTCCACCTTTGTCCTCTCATTTAAAAAAAAATTTAGAGTACCCAATTATTTTTTCAAATTAAGTGACAATTTAGAGTGGCCAATCTACCTACCCTGCGCATCTTTGGGTTGTGGGGATGAAACCCATGCAGGCACTGGGAGAATGTGCAAACTCCACACGGACAGTGACCCAGGGCTGGGATTCGAACCCGGGTCCTCCGCGCCGTAGGCTGCAATGCTAACCACTGTGCCACCGTGCTGCCCTACCTTTGTCTTCTCATTCCCTCAATTGATTGTTGTCTTGATTGAGACAGAATCAGAATGGGGAGTTGTATTGCTCCTTCATGAATGGTCAACACTTGTCAGACTTTCCAACTTCCGGAAATGAATATTCAGTATCAAATGTGGAAAGGTTGCCAACGTGAAGTACAACTTTGTTTTTTTCCGACCATTATTTCCCGTTATAGAGTTCCCCGCGAAGAGTCAGCATTGCAGCGATCCCGAGAAGCACCGGGGGATCACCGTTTGACTTGGTAAGAAATCTACAAGATATGAAAATGTCTGCAATGTCATTCATCTGATCAGTGCTAGATGGGGCAGTGGCTTCACACCCAGGCACCATTCAGGATTCCGGAGAGGATTTTTAATTTGTAGTAGTGCAATAGATGCAAATGAAAGCGGGTTGTGCAAGTGAATCCAATATGCACAACTGCAATACTTGGTAGCTGGAGGGAAGAAATTATATGAATGATGTTGCAAACTGCACAATTAGTTTATTAGAAAAGTTGAGATTTATGGGTTTGAAATAACTCATGTTTGTGAGTTCTTTTTTAAATATACATCTTGTATGCTGTGGGGTTAAGATAGTTTTGTTTAAGAGTTGGCTGCCAGAAAGCCTTCAAGTACTTGGTGTGATGCTATCACAGAAGGATTCAGCACTTTATGTGACAGAGCCAGTGCAAAGCTCAGCGGCAACGTTCATTTGATCACAAACCAGCTTGCTTTCTAATATAACATGAGGTCACCATGACTTCGGCACTCTGTGGGATTGGGAACATGGTCTGTTTCTGTTCTCTTCATCCTCATTCCCTCTCCTCCCTACTGCTTATACAAAGAAACTTGTAGTTGGGTTCTCACTGCCTGCTGTGAGCATGCTTGATTTGTGACCCAGAGCAGAGAATGTTGGCAGGGCTACAGGGCTGACATGAGCACACACAGGACAGGAGAAGACTAACAAGTCCATCCAGACGTGCATCATTGCTCTCCCCAATCTCCCTCCCGCAGCTTTGGAGATAAAAAATAGATACCGTGGGCCAACTCGGAGAAAACTCTTGGACATTCCTCCCCAACCTTTGAAGGACATCAAGTTTCAGAAGATGCATGTAATTGATCATAATTACAGCAACCACTTGGCTACCTTCCACTGCTCTTTGATATGACCTGAACTTGCAAGAATTTATCCAGCTCCCTATTAAAGGACTACAATGATCTCATACTTGCCACACGTGTTGATAATATATTCCAGATGCTGATGAGACACTTGGAGGATTTTCTTTTGCAACATCCAGCACCATCATTGCTGTTTTGCCAGAAATCCTTCTCTCCAATTCTCAAACACTTTTTTTTTGGGTTCAGAGGAATCGTCGTTTTGACCCAGATTGCCAGTTAATCTATTTTGACCCTATTTCAATCACTTGTGATTACTCTGTGCAATAGTGGATATGTTACTGGAGTAGCAATCAAGAAGGGTCTGAGATTAATCAAGAGAATGTGAATTTAGATTTTTGAAAATGTGTTCTTAATCAGGCGTGAATGTGACTTTGCCACATGATAAAGCACTAGATCCTTCCTTTCCAATGGCCCCCACTCCTGACACAACTTGGCAACAAATTGGACAGTTCTTTAACTTCGGAAGTGTATTAAATTCTGAAGTTGACCATGGTACATTTGATTTACAATTTAGTCAAAGCTGAAGGAGATGGATGAAGGAAGAAGAAGGTCTGAAGGAGATCAGGACAAGTTTCGGAACAAGCTTACAAGAAAGATGAGCACTTGGTAGGTCACCAGTTTTGTACATATACTGCTTTTGATTATGGCGTTGTAGCCATTGTGCTGGTTATGGCAGCAACATGGAACCAGAAATCCAGAGAGCTTAGGAGGCTATTCAGCCCATCATGCCTGTGCTGGCTCTTTGAAAGAGTTACTAATTAGCCCCACTCTTCACCCGCTGCCCTGCAAATCTTCCCTTTTCAAGTCGCCATCCAATTCTCATTTGAAAGTTGTAATTGAATGTGCTTCCAGCACACTTTCAGGCAGTGCATTCCAGATCATCACTCCAATGAACAGCTGGGATATCCTTTCAAGTTGCATTAGCCATTTTCACTTTTCGAAGGTTAAGTAAGAGCCTTCGGTAGGTCAATTTGGTGGCTGTTATTTGCTTATGCCCAACTGCCCAGCCACCTTGTCCAAGTTAAATGGAGCGGTATTAATTTTATTACTTAGTATTCAGCTCAACTAAGTCACTGTCTGGGAAATTGAGAATGTGGAATATTTACAACATTGAGCAGCTGAGTTGAATAATATGGATCCATTTAAGGGAAAGCTGGGTAGGTTCACGAGCAAAAAAGAGTAAGAAGGATGTGTTGATGAGGTTAGATGAAATAGGCTGGGAGCAGGATCGTGTGGAACATAAGCACCAGCACAAACTAGTTGGGCTGAATGGCCTGTTTTATTTTGTGACTTCTGGGTAATTCTTATTTAAGGCTATCGGAATGGGAAATGGCTTTTGCCATTGCTCAATCTAGACCTCCCATTGGCTGACTCAATACAAATGAATTGACCCTGGTGTTTAGGAGGGTAGCCTATTCATCTACCTGAGCCAGTGTCAGCATTGTTCCATGCGTGATTTTTAACTTGTGCTGTCCACTCACTTTTCCCGCTCATCACCTTAAGCATATTAAGAGCCATATTTTGAATAGATGGTCAAAGCTGCATGCAACTATTCTGAATATGGCCTCTGTCAAAGACATCTATGAAATTGCAATTCATTTTCCCTGGAAGCTGTGCAGGAATGCTGCTGCACAGCAATCTAGATGTGCCACAAGGGATGAACTGGGCACACGAGCAGTATTCTTTAGAAGATGCACTCCTGCCTGGTTACACAAATAGGTCAGTGAAGAGAGCGTTAGTTGAAGTGGCTTGTTTCCACTTAGAATCATAGAAAGGTTACAGCACAAAAGGAGGCCATTCGGCCCATCCTGTCCCTGCCAGCCCAAGACACCCAGGTGCCTTTTCTAGTCCCATCTTCCTGCAACCGATCCATAGCACTGTAGCTGAGAGGGCTTACAGTACAGATCCAGGTACTTTTTAAAAGGGTTTAGGGTCTCTGCCTCCACCACCAACCCGGGGGGGGGGGGGGGCAAATTCCAGACTCCCACTACCCTCTGCGTAAAAAAAAAAAGTTCTTCATCGTGTCCCCTCTGCACCTTCTGCCCCTTATCTTGAACCTATGTCCCCTGATTCTAGAATTTGCCACCAAGGGAAACAATTTTATTCTGTCCTCCCTATCTCTCACCCCACTCTTTTCCCCCCCCCCACCCATAATTTGTACACCTCAATTAAGTCACCCTTCAGCCGCCTTTGTTCCAAGGAAAATAATCCCATCTCTCCTCGTAGATACACTTTTCTAACCCTAGCAACATTCTTGTAAACCTCCTCTGCACTCCTCCAGAGCAATAATGTCCTTCCTGTAACGTGGTGACCAGAAATGTATAGACTATTCCAGTTGTGCCCTCATCAGTGTTTCTTACAATTCCAACATTAAATCCTTTGTGAAACATGTTTTGCCTTCTTTGGTTTGTAGATAAGATACTATGGAATGAAAAATCAGGCAGGGTCTACATCTGGCAGTCATTCCTCGATGGTTAGTTTACTGTCGAGCAGCATATAAAATCAGTTCCACAGTTAATTAGTCTTGAATATAGCCCAAAGTGAAATTGCCGTGCCCAAGAGGGTAAAAGCTTAGTTTTAACATCTATTTTGAAGTCCTTACACGACAATGTCTAGGTGCATCAAAACACAGGGTTCAATTCTCCCCAAAAAATGACTGTCATTTTGAGTGTTGCGTGAGATGATTCCCACCGGGTGTTTGGTGCAATCCAGATTGCAGTACACCCACACTTAAGTCATTTATTTTTTGTTTGTTTTGAAGCTTGTCCTTTGTTTGGAGCTTAGGGAGTTTCTCGTTGACACATCCCACACTTAGAATTTTTTTCTGCAGAATTTTTTTCTGCAGTCACCAGTGGGGAAACTAAACACGTCGGCAAAACGGGCTCCTTGGAAATCGGGGTGCCATTTCTAAAGAGTGCCCAGACCTCAAAGTGAGGTTGAGGGACCCCTCACCCTGTACCAATGGATACCATGATCCCCCACAGAGGGGGGGCGACACTGCCGACCATGTAGGGGCAAACTCCCTCTTTTCCCCCCCGCATCTCTCCCATCACTAAATGTCCATGTGACGCCCCCCCACCCCCCCCAAACCATCCAGGGATGAGGGTGACCCAGCCCCACACTCATCCATCCTCCTCACAGGCATACCCTGCTATGGAGACTTTCAGACCCTATCCCTTCACACACCCCCATCCTTCATAACCTCCCCTTCATAACTCTTTCCTCCCCTTCAAAACCCCTATTAACCCCCCCCCCCCCCCAATTCATGACATGGCCTTCTATAGGCCTCACCCATTGGCATCGCCCCTTGGCACCCTGGCAGTGTCAATCTGGCATCCCTGCCCTGTCCTGTCCCTGACCACCCGGGGCTCCAATGGCCACTGGGCACCCCAGTGTGGTCGTCATGTCTGGTCTTGGAGACCAGTACTAACTGGTGGCAGCATCAGGCTTCACCGTTGTGATTGGTGAATGCTGGGAGACTGTGGCCTCAAATGGGCTGTGCATATTTTAATGAGCCTGATAACTCATTTAAATATGCTTATCTGGATCACATCCTGCGAGGGAGCAATCCAGATGTGTAAGACGTAGAGGGTCGGGAGCATCACGTGCAGCTTGACGCCTGGTACAAAACCCATTTTTGGTCACTCCCACTATTGCACCCAGCAGAGCACCACCTGCTTCGCTTATTTAAACTGCCATAATTTTTGATAATTATCTGAATTTTCAAATCTTGCTTTAGGAAATTTTTAGGGCAAAAAGAAAATGACCCTTCTCTCTCCCGACCAACACTGCATCGATTTATCAGCACCTGTACCTGGGGTGACAAGGACAACCAACCAGTGAATAAAGGGTGAGTCCCTAATTTTGATGCAAGTATCTATCCATGAAAAATGTTTAGTTCCTTTATCCTTTCATGGGCATTGGGTTCACTGGTAACGCCTGTAAATATTTACCCATCCCTAATTTCCCTTGCACGGAGTAATTTGCTGGGCCATTTCAGAGGGCAGTCAAGAATAGAATAGAATAGAATAGAACAGTACAGCACAGAACAGGCCCTTCGGCCCTCAATGTTGTGCCGAGCAATGATCACCCTACTCAAACCCACGTATCTACCTGTAACCCCCCCCCCCCCAACCTTACTTTTTAGGACACTACGGGCAATTTATCATGGCCAATCCACCTAACCCGCACATCTTTGGACTGTGGGAGGAAACTGGAGCACCCGGAGGAAACCCACGCACACATGGGGAGGACATGCAGACTCCACACAGACAGTGGCCCAGCCGGGAATCGAACCTGGGACCCTGGAGCTGTGAAGCATTTATGCTAACCACCATGCTACCGTGCTGCCCTTGAGTCAACCACATTATGACTTCCGGTGGCGGCCATGCGCTAAACAGCCCGTGTACCTGGTGGCTCTTGCGCGGGAAAACTTTATCGACCCATTAATACCGGTCGGACCTTTGAATGCGGTCCTGATTCTCGCTGGTGAAGGTGTCGGCAATTCTTTGTGCAAGGTTCGGAATGCACAAGGCAAAGAGCAATGGAGGAAAAAAAGGGGGCCGCATGAAGGCGGCAAGGCACTGAAGAGCGCAGCTGAAGGCGTGATGTCGGCAGGCATGGAGTCAGCCCAATGGTCTGCTGCTCAATTGGTAGACTTTTTACCTGCTCAGTTCCAGAAACAGAGGTTGGAAACGTCTGACGATCTGGATTACAGCAGTGGAGAGAGTTGAGCAGCATTTAGAGGCTATGGACGCGTGGCCCCAGAAAATGGAGGAATCCGTCGCCAACCACAAGGACCGGCTTGAATAGAGCACATCGGCAAAATACCCAAATAGTGGGTCTGCGGAGTGGTTGGAGGGCTCACAACTCGCACAGATGCTGTAGCCCCCCCCCCCCCCCCCCCCCCCCCCCCCCCCCGTCCCGGAGATTGACCATGGACGCAATGCTGAGGAGAAAGCCAAAGTTGGGCAAGCAGCCAACAGTAATGATGATGCGACTGCACCATTTCCTGAACAAGGAGAAAATTCTGAGGTGGGCCAGGCAGGCAAAGAAGACCTTGTGGGAGGGAAGCGTAATCGGAACATACCCCAATTGGAGTACGGAATTGGCTAAATGATGCGCCGGATTCAACAAAGTCAAGTAGATAGAGTAGATAGTCAGAGACTTTTTCCCCGGGTGGAACACACCATTACAAGGGGACATAAATTTAAGATAAATGGTGGAAGATATAGAGGGGATGTCAGAGGTAGGTTCTTTACCCAGAGAGTAGTGGGGGCATGGAATGCACTGCCTGTGGTAGTAGTTGAGTCGGAAAATTTATGGACCTTCAAACGGCTATTGGATAGGTACTTGGATTAGGGTAGAATAAGGGAGTGTAGGTTAACTTCTTAAGGGCAGCACGGTAGCATTGTGGTTAGCACAATTGCTTCACAGCTCCAGGGTCCCAAGTTCGATTTCGACTTGGGTCACTGTCTGTGTGGAGTCTGCACATCCTCCCCGTGACTGCGTGGGTTTCCTCCGGGTACTCCGGTTTCCTCCCACAGTCCAAAGATGTGCAGGTTGGGTGGATTGGCCATGACAAATTGTCCAAAATTCTATGATTAACCTAGGACAAAAGTTCGGCGCAACATCGTGGGCCGAAGGGCCTGTTCTGTGCTGTATTTCTCTAATAAGGTGGTATTGCACAAGGAAGCTATGAGATCTGGAATTTGTACCTGGCCCATTTGTGGATTACCTTTTATAAACAGGAGCACTTTTTAGACATCGCGGAGGAGGTGGACAAGTTTCTTTGGGACCCGGGGGAGTGGGAATCTGTAAACACGTCAAAATGTGGTTGTTCTGTGCCGTTGATGATATTGTTGTTAGTTCGATTGCTGTGCATTCCTGTCTCATTCTCCTTCCTGTTTTCCATTTTATTGAGGTGGGTTTAATGTTCAGGGGGCTGGGGAGATGTGGAGAGTGGGATAGTGGTGTTTTATTTAGAACATGGAACAGAACAGGCCCTTCGCCCCTCGATGTTGTGCCAAGCACTGTCCGAAACCAAGATCAAGCTATCCCACTCCCTGTCATTCTGGTGTGCTCCATGTGCCTATCCAATAACCACTTGAAAGTTCCTAACATGTCCAACTCCACTATCACAGCTGGCAGTCCATTCCACACCCGAACCACTGAGTAAAGAACCTACCTCGGACATCCCTCCTATATCTCCCACCCTGAATCTTATAGTTATGCCCCCTTGTAACAGCTACATCCACCTGAGGAAATAGTCTCTGAACATCCACTCTATCCCCCTCATCATCTTATAAACCTCTATTAAGTCGCCTCTCATCCTCCTCTGCTCCAAAGAGAAAAGCCCTAGCTCCCTCAACTTTTCCTCATAAGACCTATCCTCCAAACCAGGCAGCATCCTGGTAAATCTCCTTTGCACCATTTTCAATGCTTACACATCCTTCCTATAGTGAGGTGACCAGAACTGCGCACAATACTCCAAATGTGGTCTCACCAGGGTCATGTATAGTTGCAGCATAACCCCATGGCTCTTAAACTCAAGCACCCTGTTAATAAACGCTAACACATAGGCCTTCTTCATTGCTCTATCCACTTGAGTGGCAACCTTCAGAGATCTGTGGACATGAACCCCAAGATCTCTCTGTTCTTCCACATTCCTCAGAACCCTGCCGTTGACCCTGTAATCCGCATTCAAGTTTTTCCTACCAAAATGAATCACCTCGCACTTATCAGGGTTGAACTCCATCTGCCATTTTCCGGCCCAGCTCTGCACCCTATCAATGTCTCTTTGCAGCCTACAACAGCCCTCCACCTCATCCACTACCCCACCAATCGTGGTGTCATCAGCAAATTTACTGACCCAGCCTTCAGCCCCCTCCTCCAAGTCATTGATAAAAATCACAAATAGCAGAGGATCCAGCACTGATCCCTGTGGTGCACCGCTGGCAACTGGTCTCCAGTCTGAAAATTTTCCATCCACCACCACCCTCTCTTCTGTGTGATAGCCAGTTACTTATCCAATTGGCCAAATTTCCCTCTATCCCACACCTCCTTACTTTCTTCATGAGCCGACCATGGGGAACCTTATCAAACGCTTTACTGAAATCCATGTATACGACATCAACTGCTCTACCTTCATCTACACGCTTAGTTACCTCTTCAAAGAATTCAATCAAATTTGTGAGGCAAGACTTGCCCTTCACGAATCCGTGTTGACTATCCCGGATTAAGCTGCATCTTTCAAAATGGTCATAAATCCTATCCTTCAGGACCTTTTCCATTAATTTACCAACCACCGAAGTAAGACTAACCAGATTATAATTACCAGGGTCATTCCTATTCCCTTTCTTGAACAGAGGAACAACATTCGCCACTTTCCAGTCCTCTGGCACTATCCCCGTGGACAGTGAGGACCCAAAGATTAAAGCCGAAGGCTCTGCAATCTCATCCCTTGCCTCGCAAAGAATCCTCTGATATATCCCATCTGGCCCAGGGGTCTTGTCGACCCTAAGGTTTTTCAAAATTGCTAATACATCCTTCCTCAGAACATCTACCTCCTCCAGCCTACCCGCCTGTATCTCACACTCATCCTCAAAAACATAACCCCTCTCCTTGGTGAACACTGAAGAAAAGTATTCATTCAACGCCTCTCCTATCTCTTCTGCCTCCATGCACAAGTTCCCACTACTGTCCTTGACCGGCCCTAACCTCACCCTGGTCATTCTTTTATTTCTCACAAGAGTGAAAAGCCTTGGGGTTTTCCTTGATCCGACCCGCCAAGGACTTCTCATGCCCCCTCCTAGCTCTGCTGAGCCCTTTTTTCAGCTCATTCCTTGCTACCTTGTAACCCTCAAGCGACCCAACTGAACGCTGTTTTCTCATCCTTACATGCGCTTCCTTTTTCCACTTGACAAGACATTCAACCTCTTTTGTGAACCATGGTTCCCTCACATGGCAATTTCCTCCCTGCTTGACAGGGACATACCTATCAAGGACATGCAGTATTTGTTCCTTGAACAAGCTCCACTTTTCATTTGTGCCTTTCCCTGACAGTTTCTGTTCCCTTCTTATGCTCCCTAATTCTTGCCTAATCTCAACATAATTACCCCTCCCCCAATTATAAACCTTGCCCTGCCGTATGGCCCTATCCCTCTCCATTGCAATAGTGAAAGCCATCAAATTGTGGTCACTATCTCCAAAGTGCTCTCCCACAAACAAATCTAACACTTGGCCCGGTTCATTACCCAGTACTAAATCCAATGTGGCCCCACCTCTTGTCGGCCTAACCACATATTGTGTCAGGAAACCCTCCTGCACACATTGTACAAAAATGCCCCATCCAAACAGTTCGACCTACAGAGGTTCCAATCAATATTTGGAAAGTTAAGTCACCCATGACAACTACCCTGTGACCTCCACACCTGTCCATAATCTGTTTTGCAATTTCTTCCTCCACATCTCTATTACTATTTGGGGGCCTATAGAAAACTCTGAACAACGTGACCACTCCTTTCCTATTTCTAACCAGCCCATATTACCTCATTTCAGTAGGCAGATCCCCCTCAAACTGACTTTCTGCAGCCGTTAAGCTATCCTTGATTAACAATGCTACTCCACCTCTTTTACCACCTTCCCTATTCTTACTGAAACATCTATACTCCGGAACTTCCAACAACCATTCCTGTCCCTGTTCTAACCATGTCTCTGTAATTCCCACAACATCGTAGACCCAAGTACCAATCCATGCTCCAAGTTCACCTAACTTATTCCGGATGCTCCTTGCATTGAAGTAGACACACTTCAACCCACCTTCCTGTCTGCCAGTACACTCCTGCAACCTTGATACCCTCTTCAGTACCTCACTACGCTCAACACTGGCTTCTGGACTACAGCTTGTTTTCCCATTACCCTGACAAATTAGTTTAAACCCCCCCCCCCCCCCTGCCGAAGAGCTGCAGCAAATTTCCCTCCCAGGATGTTGGTGCCCCCCCTGGTTCAGGTGCAAACCGTCCTGTCCCACCTTCCCCAGAATGTGCTCCAATTATCCACGTACCTGAAACCCGCCCTCCTACACCATCCCTGCAGCCATGTGTTTATCTGCACTCTCTCCCTGTTGCTCAACTCACTAGCACTTGGCACCGGCAAAAGACCAGAGATGACAACATGGTTTGTCCTGGCTCTCAGACTCCACCCTAGCTTCCTAAATTCCGGTTTTAAATCCCCGTCCCTTCTCTTACCTATGTCAGGGGCAGCAGGGTAGCATGGTGGTTAGCATAAATGCTTCACAACTCCAGGGTCCCAGGTTCGATTCCCAGCTGGGTCACTGTCTGTGTGGAGTCTGCACGTCCTCCCCCTGTGTGCGTGGGTTTCCTCCGGGTGCTCCGGTTTCCTCCCACAGTCCAAAGATGTGCGGGTTAGGTGGATTGGCCATGCTAAATTGCCCGTAGTGTCCTAATAAAAGTAAGGTTAAGGGGGGGTTGTTGGGTTACGGGTATAGGGTGGATACGTGAGTTTGAGTGGGGTGATCATGGCTCGGCACAACATTGAGGGCCGAAGGGCCTGTTCTGTGCTGTACTGTTCTATGTTCTATGTCGTTGGTACCGATGTGTACCACGACTTGTGACTGTTGCCCCCTCCCCTTTAAGGATTCTGAAAACATGGTCCGAGACATCGCGGGCCCTGGCACCCGGCAGGCAACATACCATCCATGAGTCTCTTTCGTTGCCACAGAACTGTCTATCTGTCCCTCTAGCTATCGAGTCCCCAATAACTATTGTTCTCCTGCCCTCCCTCCTTCTCCTCACAGGGATGGACTCGGTGCTGGAGATCGATTCACTGTGGCTTACCCCTGGTAGGTCGTCCCCCTCAACAGTGTCCAAAGCGGTATACTTGTTACTGAGGGGAACGACCACAGAGGATCCCTGTACTGACTGCTTCCTACCAGCCCCTCTCACCGTCACCCATCTTTCTTGATTCTTCGGAGTAACTACATCCCTGAAGCTACTATCTATGACCACCTCTGCCTCCCAAATGATCCGAAGTTCATCCAGCTCCAGTTCCCTAACACGGTTTCTGAGGAGCTGGAGATGGGTGCACTTCCCACAGGTGAAATCAGCAGGGACACTGACGGCGTCCCTCACCTCAAACTTTCTGCAGGAGGAACATTGCACTGCCTTCCCTGCCATTCCCTCTAGATAGCTTGCGGATAAAACAAGAAAAAGAAAGAAAGAGCTTACCTGATATTCCCTCAACCCGTTGGGTTAGAGGAAGTGGAAGGTGGGGGACACTACAAGTGTAGTGTCTCGGGTTTATGAACCGCCCAACTTAAATACAGGTAAAAATAAAACACTTAACCAGCAACCATTGCGCTCTGTACTATAACAGCCGTTATGTCAGCTGTTATGGGCCCGTGCAAACAATTTAAATCTTTACTGCTTACCCAGCAGTCACTCTATCCTCACTCCGACCGGATTCAGCTGGAAACCCCCAACAGTAAGTTGTTTTTTAAAATTTACTCCCCTTCTCAGCAAGCACTCACTCAGCAACCACTGTGCTCCGCACTATAACAGCAATCAGCTGTTTATTTATGATGGGGTTTGGGTAATATGGCCGGTTCTGGGTAGTCGCAGGCCCTGTGCGAGGGCCATCATACTGGTGTGAGCACCAGTAAATGGAAGGGATGGGGGGGACGTGAGGAGGGCAGGGTTTTGAATGTTTATTCTCTTTGGTTTAGCCTGGGGTTGTCACGGTGGGTTGGAAGATGGTATGGGGAAGCTGACGGTGTGAGTAATGTCAGGACACTGAGATATAGTTGGTGGCAGTGGATGTCTCACAGGGGCCCCAAAGGTCATGACTTGATGACCTTGGGTGATTGGCTCAAGCAAAAATATGGCTGATTACCCGGGGCAGGGGATAGGTGCCCCCTCACTTGATTGGGAACATGGAATGTCCAGGACCTGAATAGACCTGTTAAAAGGTCGTGCATATTTGCTCATCTGAAGAACCTGGGGATGGACTTGACGTTTCTCTAGGAGACACATTTAAAGGTGGGGGAACCAGATAAGATTGAGAAGGGGATGGATTGGTCAGGTCTACCACTTAGGACTTCATATGAAGACAAAAGGGGTGGCTGTGTTAATAAGTACGAGGGAGTCATTTGAGAAGATTCTGGGGATTCTGAGTGAGTTTGGCTCCTTCTCCGGGTACAAGCTCAATATGGCAAAGAGCGAGATGTTTTTGATAGGCTCCGGAGGACAGGATATTAGCAAATTAAGAAGGATGACCCAAGTTCGGGAAACCAGGATGTAGAAGCGGATTGGCTGGAGATGAAAAATTATAAAGGTAAGAAGTCATTTGTGGGAGTGGCGTACAGGCTCCCTCATTGTAACTACACAGTAGGACAGAGTAGAAAGGAAGAGATAATGGAAGCTTGTCAGAAAACACTAATAATCATTGGGGATTTTAATCTGCTTATGGACTGGCAAAATCAAAGATAGCACAGATGAGGAGTTCCTGGAATGTTTTGAGGATAGTTATTTGGAACAGCATGTTCTGGAGCTAACCAGACTAACTTTATAGTAGACCTGGTATTGTATAATGAGATGGGAGCAGCAATCGTAATATGTTTGAATTTTACGTGCAGTTTGGGGGAGAGAAGAGTGCACTCAAGACTAGTATTTTAAACTTAAATACAAGCAATTATGAAGGCATGGAACTGAAGTTAGCTAAAGAGAATTGGCAAGTTTGCCTAAGGGTTGGATCAACAGAGATTCAGTAGCGGATATTTGAAGGGACATTTCAGAATATACAGAACTGACACATTCTGATGAGAAAGAAAAATTCAAGGGGAGCACCCACCATTTGTGGTTAACTAAAGTTAAAGACAGTATTACACTGAAAGAAAATGCATTTATTTGCGCAAAGACGAGTGGCAAGTTAGAAGATTGGAAAAAGAATAAAGAAGATCAAAAAAATGACAGATTGAGGAAGGGGAAAAAAGACTAGCCAGTAATATAAAGGTGGAGAGAACATGTTTCCATGGCTATTTAAATAGAACAAGTTAACAAAGTGAGCAATGGTTCTATAGAAAGTGCATCTGGGGAATTGGTAATGGAAAGTAGGACTATGGTGAATGAATTAAACAGGTTATTTTGCATCCATCTCCACTATAGAGGGCACAAGTAACATCGCAGAAATAGCTGTAAATCAGGAAATGGAAGGGAGGGCAAAACTCGGCTCTTTACAATTTATTTAAATAACTTGGATGAAGGGGCTAACGGTATAGTTACTAAATTTGCTGACTGTACAAAGGAAAGTGAAAAAGGATGTAAGGAGTCTACAAAGGGTCATCGATAGGATAAGCGAGAGGGCAAAAATATAATGTGGGAAAATGTGAAATTGTCCATTTTGAGGAAGAATAAAAAGTAAGCATTTTATCTAAATGGTGAGATTGCAGAGCTCTAAGGTAAAGAGGGATCTGGGAGTCCTGGTCCATGAATCACAAAAGACTGGTATACAGGAACAGCAGGTAATTAGGAAAGCTGGTAGAACATTAGAATTTATTGTGCGGGTAATTGGATACAAAAGTAGTGAGGCTATGCTCCAGTTGTACAGGGCATTGGTGAGACCACATCTGGAATAAGGAAAGAAGTAAATGCGTTCGAAGCAGTTTAGAGAAGGTTTACTGGACTAATACCCTGAATGGGTGGATTGTCTTATGAGGACAGTTTGGAGAAATTGGGTTTGTATCCACTAGAGTTTAGACAAGTAAGGGGTGATTTGACCTTATCCTGAGGGGTATTGACATAGTGGATGTAGAGAGGGTATTTCCTGTTGTCGGAGATTCCAGAACTAGTGGTTTAAGAATAAGGGGTCGTTCATTTAAAACCAAGGTGAGAATTTATTTCTCTCTGAGGGTTGTGAGTCTCTGGAACTCTCTTCCCCAAAAGGCAGCAGAGTCTTTGAATATTTTTAAGGCAGAATTAGATAGGTTCTTGATTAACAAGTTGGGAGGATGAATGTTTGTCCGGGTAGACCGGAACGTAGGTTGAGGTTACAATCAGATCAGCCATCTTATTGAATGGTGGAGCAGGCTCGAGGGGCTGAGTAGCCTACTGCTCCTAATTCATCATAATAATAATAATAATAATGTGTTCATATGCTGGTACTGTTTGACTTTTGGCTGCTTTGAATAAAGAGTCAAAGGTTCTGCTCCTTTTCCACAAACACCTTTAATTTACTTCAACAGAGTCTGCACAAAACTCTAACATCACATCACCTGACACAATGGCCACCTGAAGTCCCTTTACATATCAGTGTCAATTATTGGATACTGAATATAAATGAGACAACTAATTGGAATGTCTCTTAACCCATTACTTAACAGTCTCCCCTTCCTTGGAGAAAAAAATAATTAGGGGCAAACAAAATCACAAGAAACTCAAAAACACACATGCAATTTCCCCCCTTCTTTTTTTTTCATTTTTGGAAGAAAAAAAGTCACCGAAACAGTACTTCATTAACAATATCCAAAAGTTTCTTGGAGATAGCCCTTCTTTTTGTAAAACAGTCTGATAATTGATAGCTACTGTCAACCCATTTAATTTTTGCTATTTTCCCTCTGTCCAACATCTGCTTCAAACTTGCGATGTCTTTCCTTAACCTTTTTTCAATGACACTTTTTGTAGAGTGCACATTTTCCCACAAGGATTTATTGTCAATGTGACATTCAATAGGTATATTACCCCTAATCCCCAAATTTCTATCAATATCTGAGATATATAAACAGCCATATCCACCGCCTCTACAAGGCTTAACGTCTCAGCAGCTAAAGTGCTTTTGACCATTCTCCTTATTTTCTTTGTTTCGCACACAAGAGGGCAACATTTACCATTGTTTTCCAAAAGGAAAATTATAAAATCTCCTGCGCTTGAAACCCCATCACATAAATTTGCATAGGACACATCACTATAAACTGCGTATCAAGTGCCTAAGGTCACCTAAAACCGGGAGCCTCTAAACACACACCTGCATTTTTAGTTTGACCAACGCTTTATTTGCTCTCATTATGTCTTTCACATTGGGATCATTCATTTTTGTACTCCACTCTAAGACGTCAAAACTTACGTCCGGTCTCGTTTGTCTACCTAATCAATTCAGTTGCCCAATTAAACTTCGCAGTTGCTCTTTTTCCATCTTTGAAACCATTGTGTCTTTTTGTGAAGCCCGGCCACAGCTAATTGCTATTGGGCTAATGCTTTCCAAATAAGATTGCTGACATAAAGTTGCCCCTAACTTAGTCTGTCCGATTTCCAGTCCAATATATTTCAATGCACCGGAGGCCTGACTTCCAACCCTGAATTCTTTCCTCAAACCAGAGATTACAATAGCTTCGAAATCACCAGTCCCACCCCACATAAAATCATTGACCTGCATCATAAAGATGCCAGAAAGATTTCCTTTATAGTGCCAGTAAAACATTGCTGGATCTACTTTCAACTGGCAACAGCCTAACTTTAACAAAACTGACCTTCCTGAAAAATACCAGACGCATCATTGAATCCATATCCACATTTGTTCAACTTCCAGAGCACCCCTTCTGTGTTAGCTGCTTCTTTAGGAGGATGGAGAAAAATGTCTCTCTGGAGCAGATGCCCCTGCAAGAAGGCAGCTTTTATATTGTATTCCCATGCGTTTGTGGCTAATAGAGCCAAGAGGATCTTTAAAATAACCTTTCCTGCCGTAGGTGAATCTGCCCTTAAATCCTGATCTTCTAAGTTTTCTTCAAATCCCCTCGCCACAACCCTGACCTTTGCCGTTATAAGTTCCACCCGGAAGAACCTTTTCCTATCTGTTACTTCCATTTTCACTCCAACTATGCAGGTCTTGCTGTTTGGTATCTTTGATGACGTTTTCATCGAATTTATTGGAAGCCACCAAAATCTCACATGCGTGTGGGCTTCTACTCCTAGTAGTATTTGTGGTTACTCATGTTCCGAGACCTTGATAAACTACGTCCCCTCTCCCACCTGGTATCTAGTTCTGTGCTGCTACTGCTTGATCTTTCCCTTCTGCTGTGGGATGTCCTTTCAATAGTTCTCAACCTTTTCCTGCGGACCTGTTCACTATCCGATGTACTATCTGAACTGGCACTGCGTTTCTGTGCCCTCCATTTTTGAACTTTGTGTTCCCAATCCATTGTCTTGACTCCCCTGAATGCTGTACATTCAACCAATGTTTATACTTTATACTGGCCTTCCCTGCTCTACTAATGGCATCCTGCCATTGACTAGACCCTTCAGGCAAGTATGTCACTTTTGTGCCAACTTTTGGCAGTTGTCCTTTTGGAAAACTGGCCTGTTCTAAATCATTAGAAGTGTTGTGTTCCTCTACGGAAACCCTGTCTATATCCGTTAACTGGTCCTCATAGTTCTGTAACACGTGCGTACCAGATAACCCTGGTTCCTCATCATGTCTGTCTGCTCTGTCTAAATTTGAAAATTTGTAATCTGTAACCATTATCCTTGATGAATGTACCCTAATAGTTTGATTGCCATGTTGCTAAATAATTGTTTTGTCATCTATACCTATGATCTTCCTTGTGTCTTTCCATTCATTAAAATTGTCTCTCTTATAGTATACTATGTCTCCTTGCTGAAAAAGGGTATTTGATGGCCGTACATTATGCCTCAAAGCTCTGCGAATTCTTTCAGAGACTTCCGCTTCCAAAACAGCTTTTCTACTGCTATGTAATGCATTTAAATGTTCAGCAAAGGCACAGCTAACTGTAGTCCCTTCCCAAGCTGGAGGCTAGTCATCCAAAATGGACGGCATTTTAGGGTTTCTACCAAACACTAATTGATAGGGACTATAGCCCCCCCAACCATCTGCAATGAATTCTTTGCATGTACCGCCCATGTGAAAGCTGAATTTAGCTTGCAGTTTGGTCTATATGCCCAAATTTTCCCGAGCATGTCATCTATTACGGCATGATTTCTTTCACACACATCATTACTAAATGGTTTTCTGCAGCCGTATTCAGCACTGTGATATTCCCGTTTTCACACACAACCCTAAACTCATCATTAGCAAATTCTCCCCCATTGCCCGCAAGGAATTTTGCCGGTGGGCCCATTCCTGTCCCTATCCATTTTTCCACAATTTGATCCAGAATTACTCTTTTCTTTACTTTGTACAATAGTTGATTGACTAAATCTGGTTGCTAAATCTACAAAATGAAAAATAAATATACTAGTGGCTTCATCCCAGATCTTAAGTCCATGGCCACAATGTTGTTAAAATCCCTGGCCAAAGATAGGGTTACTATCGGTCGTGCTGGTGTCCTTCTGTACTTCCTACAAACTTCACAGCGATAACTAACCTGTTCTATTATCTTAGTATAGTCTTCATCCCTTACCGCATCCTTTAATAAATTTTTCAGCCTCCGAGGAGACGGATGCGGAAATTGCCTATGCAGTTTTAATACAACAAGCTTTTTATCAGCTAAAGTCCCATTTTCAACTGCCATTAACACATCCTTAACAACTGTACTTGAAACATTATTTGTCAGTAATGGAATACAATAATGTCCCGACTGTGTAAATTGTAAGTCCACCGTCTTTCCAAAAACTGTTGCCTTATCCTGTTCCATATCCAGCTTCATGTGTGCTTTCTTCACCGACAGTCTGCTCAGAAGCAAAGGACTTGATAAAACATCCGTACTAATGAAATGATTCACTCCAGCAATATTGCAAGGGATCACCACTCTTTTCAGCGACTTCAGAGTATTATCATCCCCAAACCTGAAACTTTTTTTTTTTTTAAATAAATTTAGAGTACCCAATTCACTTTTTCTAATTAAGGGGCAATCTAGCATGGCCAATCCACCTACCCTGCACATTTTTGGGTTGCGGGGGCGAGACCCACGCAAACACGGGGAGAATGTGCAAACTCCACACGGACAGTGACCCAGAGCCGGGATCGAACCTGGGACCTCAGCGCCGTGAGGCAGCAGGGCTAATCCACTGCGCCACCGTGCTGCCCCTCCAAACCTGAAACTTGTGGAACTTTCAAATTCCTTAACCTTGTTACGATTTTCAGCATTCAAGGAGTTCAGATAACATTTTAACCAGTCAATCCCACACACAGTAGATGTGCAGTCACTGTCCAATACAGCACAGTTGAAGGATTCTGCAACCAACACCCTCATTACCGGCGTAAAACTGCTTGTTAATAGGACAATGCCTTCTTTCTGGTCACTATCTTTTTCCTCTTCTGACTCTTCCATGTCATGTGTCGCTGCAAACACTCTATTATAACGTGTTGGGCAGTTGAAAGCATAATGGTATTGAGAGTCACATTGAAAACATCGATTTATCATACCCTAGGCATTTCTGGGGTTCATACTCCTATTGTAGTTTCTAACTGGGTTTCTGTCTTCATAATTTCCGGGTCCCGATCTCCTTCTATAGTCTTGGAACCTGTTTGTAGCCGTGCAATTTCGCCATCCTGTTTGTAGTGTATCTTCCATATTCTGCTTTATTGCAGACTGACCTATTTGGGTCATCAGAACCATCGGAATCTAACATTTTCCCAGAAACATTTTTTAAGCTTCGGTCATCTGATCGGATAAGGTATCTTTATCTGCAAACTGAACTCCTGACAAAACCAGGAGCCTATCCATGTTGCTCACTCTAGAACAGTCAAGTAATTTAAAGGCCAACACAGACTGTGGAAATTCCAGGTTGTGTTTCTGCAGTCTTTTATATAGTCTGCCAAATTCCATTATATAGTCTTCAATGGAGAAATCCTCTATTTTCCGGAACCTATCAAAATCCGACCATGCTTCTTATGCACTTAACAAGTCATCCTTCTTATACGTCCTATCCATAAAACGTAATAGAGTCTGCAGACCTTCTTCTGAGTCTACCTCTTCCAATTCCAGCTCAGAAAACACTTTGCTCCGGATTTTACTGTCATAAGGTAGAGAAAGAGCCAATGCCATACCTTGTTTTCTCTTTCCCAAGGCTGTTACCTTAGTCCATATAACTACTGCACTTCTCCATTGGTCGTCATACGATCCCCTTTCATAAAATAAGGCGGGGGGGTGGTAGTCATATCCGGCCATCTTTATCCTAGGTTCAGCCATATATCTTTGCTTTTTTTCTTCTCACTCACTCCTTGGTTTGGTCTGGAGAAGTTGTATCTTTCAACCCATCACATTTGAACAACAACCATTCTCTGCTACCATTTGTTAGATGCTTAGCTGCTGTTGTATAAAGAGTCAAAGGTTCTGGTCCTTTTCCACAAACACCTTTAATTTACTTCAACAGACTCTTCACAAAACTCTAACATCACATCACCTGACACAAAGGCCACCTAAAGTCCCTTTACATATCAGTGTCAATTATTGGATACTGAATATAAATGAGACAACTAATTGGAATGTCTCTTCACCCATTACTTAACAGGTATGCCCCTCCCTTCCTCCAGTCCACCATCACAAAACTGATGTTGGTGTCTTTACCTGTCTCAGCCTTGCTCTCTGAAGTTCCTCCATCCTTCCACCCATGGTTAAGGCGTAATATAAATGCAAGTTATTGTTGTTATGTACTTTAGTAGGGGTGATCTAGAAGTCTTCTCAAAATCTACCATTAAATCAAGCTTCCAATTGTCTTTCTGAACGTTTTTTCTCGAAGTCACCATTTCCTTTCCTTTCCTGAAGTGCTTGGGATTTTCTTTCTATATTAAAGGTGGTCTATAACGGCAAATTACAATCTAATTGTTGACAATCTGTCTGACATTGTGTGCTGCTTGCTATAGGAAATAATCTGGAAAAACTAAAGATTAAATTATCTGCATCTGTTCTGTCCACCTTGTTGTCATGCAGTAGGAATGTTCCAGCACTAGAATCGCAAGAGGAGGAAGAAAAAGAAGAGGAAACAGAAGAAGCTATCTTAACCGAAGCCGACAACTGTTCAGATGCTGAAACATGTGTAGTGTAAGTATATTGTTAACCACGCTGAAATGTCCAGCTAACACATGGCACTGTAAAAGTAAAATGTCTTGTATTTACCCTAGTGGAATTGATAACGTGAGGTGATCACAACTAGCGGCATGTAATAATTGAACGAGGTACGCAAGTGTGAGGAACATGAGATTTAGGGTCAGATTTTGCCGGGTTTGGTACGTTTCGGCGTGGCCAGTTCGGCGTGGCCAGTTCGGCGTAGCCGATTCGACGGAGGAATTTTTCGGCGGAGGGACGTTTCGGCGTCAAATTAGTTATAGTCGCAAAATGTTTGTGCAGCCCATTTCTTCTATCTTTTCCTTCCAGCCGCCTCAGATATCGTGTTTGTGCACCAAACCGGGTCTCTTAAAGAAAGGCACCAACATTAAACTCTTAAAGAAATCCGGTGTTACTGAAAGTATTGAAGCAGCTGCCCAGTGATCTACACTGCTGTCTGACTTAACACATTGTGTAAAGTCACAATATCTTCAGTAACACCGGCTGTATAAAGTCAGACCCGGTTTGGTGCTCTGTGGGGGAGCTTATGGACCCGAACTGTCAGTTGTGTCAATTTCAGCAGCCGGCTCACTTTGATCCGGAGAGGGAAGCTGCTCTCTCACTGACGCAATCAGCCGACCGCTGAAATTGACACTGCCGGCTGCTCTCTCCCTCCAATCAGAAACATTAAAACTTAAAAGTTGGATTGGAGAGAGAGAGCAGCCGGCAGTGTCAATTTCAGCGGCCGCTGATTGCTTCAGTGAGAGCAGCTTCCCTCTCCGGCCGCTGAAATTGACACTGTTTTAATTAGATCCACGATGGGGGTATTTAAAAATCTATGCTAGCGCTTCCCATTGAGAGTCTACGGGGGTCTGTCCTCTCCCCCCGCCCCCAGTAGACTCTCAATGGGAAGCGCTACTGTATAACTAATTTGACGTCCCTCCGCCGAAAAACTCCTCCGCCGAATCGGCCACGCCGAAACGTCCCATTCCAATCGGCTATGCCGAACTGGCCCCGCCGAATCGGCCACGCCGAACTGGCCACGCCGAAACGTCCCATCCCCGATTTTGCCATCCCGACAATGTGAGAACCTGCATCGCTCAGCTAAAGGTGAAAGCATTGATCCATTTTGGCGGGTGTAGGAGGCTTGACAAGTCATATACGACACTCGTGCAAAGATCCTACTTTAAAAGCCTGTCTGAAATGCGATTTTTCACCAAGGCGTGTTGTTTTCAGAAGAGTGTCCGGTTTCTCAGTTTGCGAGCACAGCCGGAGGCTCTTTGCTGGGGTGGGAATGTTCGCTACCTGCTACAAGTAAGCATCTTTTACCAATACTTCAACTGAGAAAGAGCCAGGAGAGTTCCTGAAGCTGTACCAAAGTGGGGGAGGCTGGCACAAATCTGCCATCGAAGGACAATTCTGCCAGTGGACATTGATTCAAGTTCAGCAGCAAATATTTGTATGCCATGAAGCAGGGTCACCAGGCAGATAGTATGGAGGAGGGACCGGGCAGCGGGAATAGCAGTATATCTATGCAGGAGGCAGCTTGATCTCTCTAGGTTAGAGAGATCATCATCATCTGTGCCCCTCTTCATGATTAATACACTCCCAAAGTCTATGCACTGAAATGCCTCAACTGTTGCACTGAAAGTACTGTGGCCTTCAAACCTCTTTGCCTCCAGCTGCTTCCAAGGATCTGCTGCAGATCTCTCCTGGTCAGCTGCTCACCTCTGATCCATGCTGTGACTGATGCCCTTTTCTCCAGGGTGACTGATTTTGTAACCTTCAGGACTGATGCGGCCCCTCGAGCACTGAAAGCATCCGTATTCACCTCCATTTAAAAAAAATGTATTTTATTCCAAACTCAAACCAAATATTGTTACAAAGAACATCCACATAATACCATTAATAGGCACAGTTTGTACACATTTTCCCTTTTATATCTCCCCCCCCCCCCCCCCCCTCCCCATGGAATCAACTCCATAGCCAGCTTCTCCAGGTCCAAGGTGTTGTGGACCATACACATGTCACCATCAGGGTATCAACAGAAAACCTCAACCAATTGGTGAACAGAAAGAGCTACTATTCACCAATGTGCAGCATGTGTATGATTCTCAAAAGATCACAGTGCATGTTTGTGCCTGTTTCCCTGGGTGCTGCCACCATCCATTTATAATTCAAGGCAAGGGTGCCTACCATTCCAACCTGCTCCATGGAGGCTAAGGATACCCTCAGGAGATGGTTTCTAACACCACTCAAGCATCTTGATACAATGACAGCCACCATCAAACAAAAGTACTCATTAATCCATAGACCTGCTAAAGGTGAAACTCATACCTCTGGTGTACTTCCTGATACTCACCAGCTACGATTTCTCCGATGGTAGTGGTGTGCTACAATGCGCATTGCAGAGGAGTGTGGCACTCGTGGTGGAAGTGAGCAAGTTGGGCCCATTTATTTTGGAGGAGGCGGCCTGAGAGTCCAAGGCAGAGGAGGCTGTGCCGTGGGGTTGAAGACGAAAGACCTCACAGGATGGGTCTGGAGACAAGCTGAGGACTCCTTAACTGCTGCTGTTGTCGCGAGGTACCACCCCATTCAACAGCCATTCGGCTGTGGAATCCCCAAGGAGATTGTGACCGAGCACAAATGTCTGGCAAAAGCTGAAGCCAGTACCTTTACAGGGGTACAAACAAGCCAGCACATACAGGTGACATATTGTGAAGGTCGTCTAGCTGCAGTCTCTAGAGGTCTCGTTGAGTTTGACGAGGTACAAATTTAAGGTATTTCTTAACCACCGCACTACAGTGACCCTTTATGATTCAATTGACACAGTAGCCTCCATTTGTGGACACTCCTGCGCCGCGTTGCCCTTGTGCTCCCCTGCGCCGCGTTGCCCTTGTGCTCCCCTGCGCCGCGTTGCCCTTGTGCTCCCCTGCGCCGCGTTGCCCTTGTGCTCTCCTGCGCCGCGTTGCCCTTGTGCTCCCCTGCGCCGTGTTGCCCTTGTGCTCCCCTGCGCCGCGTTGCCCTTGTGCTCCCCTGCGCCGCGTTGCCCTTGTGCTCCCCTGCGCCGCGTTGCCCTTGTGCTCCCCTGCGCCGCGTTGCCCTTGTGCTCCCCTGCGCCGCGTTGCCCTTGTGCTCCCCTGCGCCGCGTTGCCCTTGTGCTCCCCTGCGCCGCGTTGCCCTTGTGCTCCCCTGCGCCGCGTTGCCCTTGTGCTCTCCTGCGCCGCGTTGCCCTTGTGCTCTCCTGCGCCGCGTTGCCCTTGTGCTCCCCTGCGCCGCGTTGCCCTTGTGCTCTCCTGCGCCGCGTTGCCCTTGTGCTCCCCTGCGCCGCGTTGCCCTTGTGCTCTCCTGCGCCGCGTTGCCCTTGTGCTCTCCTGCGCCGCGTTGCCCTTGTGCTCCCCTGCGCCGCGTTGCCCTTGTGCTCCCCTGCGCCGCGTTGCCCTTGTGCTCCCCTGCGCCGCGTTGCCCTTGTGCTCCCCTGCGCCGTGTTGCCCTTGTGCTCCCCTGCGCCGAGTTGCCCTTGTGCTCCCCTGCGCCGCGTTGCCCTTGTGCTCCCCTGCGCCGCGTTGCCCTTGTGCTCCCCTGCGCCGCGTTGCCCTTGTGCTCTCCTGCGCCGCGTTGCCCTTGTCTCCAAGGTAGAGGCAAGCTGCACACACCCTTGGCTATACAGCTGTATGGATTATGATGGTTGGCCTCATCGTGCAGGGACCCATAGGGACCCTTCTTGTGACTGCACGGTCTGCATCTCAGCAGGAGTAGTCTTCAACATTGCACCTTGGATCACAGATGGCCCCCTGGCAGGGGCTTATGGAATCTGAGTATGGTGAAATTCCCTCTGTGCAGGGAAATCTGACCCTCTGCTTTAGATTCATTCAACTCTTGGTGTGGTCTCACCTTGGTTTGAAGGGCAGTGCGGGATATGTTGTCAGGACACTGCTGTATGTCCTCCAGCCACAGTGGGACACCTCCTGATATTGTTGTCTTAAGTGTCCTTAACCTACTATGGTTCCACATAACAGAGCCATGCACCATGCACAGATCTTGCTGTTCTTGCATACATACTGGGTGTTGCTGCATATGGCTCTCCATGCAGTTGGCCACTCCTTGGTGGACGTCATGCACTCAATAGTCCAAGGCATGGTTAAGTTTATGACTCCTTCAGTCAGTGTGAGGTCTTAATACCCCACCCCAGAAAGTGTCGTTCTCCAGAATCCCCCACCAAGACACCCATCAGTATCCCTGACAATAACATCTCCATAGCCCTGAACACCTTGAAAGATTAATTTGCCTTCACCCGCGCGTTCAATGGCATTCTGGTGATTTCCATGACTGCTCCACTGCTCAAACGCCTCTCAATAATGCTGTCCCAGCCCTAAATTTCAAGCTTCTCCAGACAATGTGGAGCTAGTTCTCTTGAAAGGACAATATGTGTGAAGGGTAGATCTGTGCCTTAGGTGGCCCCAATTAATGCTGTAGTTACCTGTCGTTTGTACAATGTGTTTCCTGCCCCTAGTTGCAGACCGATTCCGCTGTCGCTTAAAGGAATTGCAGAATAATTTATTGCAATCTGCATCTCTCTTTTTAAAACCACAGTGCTCTATGCTTCTTGCCTACCTCAAAGTAACTTCTGTGTTCTATGTTGGGGTGAAGAAAAGCAATAACCTAATTTTAAAAGTTAAATTTCTTTCTGCATTGGAACAATGAGGTTATGAAAGATAAATAATTGGGTCCTGCTCTGCTGCGTGTATATTGTAAATGCGCATTTGTTCTGCCAATGAACTGGATGCACTGTGGGCAGGGCAGGCTGAGGTTCTGTCTGTCTGTAAGGGCTTGCTGTGCCACCTTGGCCACTATGTGCATGTGTAGGGTGCTGGAGGCCTCATGATGATACCTGAGACGACGTGCCTTGTCGCGCTCAACAGTCACGCAGTTTGTCTCTGCAGTAAGACTGGCTCTGGCAGTCTCACAACAATTCTGATTGGCTTTCCAAGACTTGTGGCTGGATTTCCTTTGCTCCCACAAAGACAGCTATGCCTTAAGTTCTACATCCTAAGCTCTGGAATTCCCTCCGAGTCTCTCCGCCTCCCTCTTCCCCTTTTAAGTTGCTGTTTAAAACCCATCTCTGATCCAGCTTTTGGTTTCTTGTCTTAATTTGTCATCTTGGGTAACTCGATGTTGAAACCTGCCTAATGCTCCTGAGAAATTCCTTGGGAGGTTTCACTAAGTTCAAGTGCTGTATAAATGCAAGTTCTTTACTGGAGCAGGTGGATAACATTAATATAAAAGCCTGACTCCCGGTAGCAGCAATGACCAGCTGAGCCGCACGTTCGGAGGCTCCTGAAAAAAACGGACTTCGGGGCTTTTTTAAAGGCCCCCAACGGAGCTTAAGAGGCAAATCCCGACGGGGGAAGAGGCCAGGAGTTTCCCCAGAGGTCCCATGGTGCAGACCAGGAGCGGAGCAGGGAGAGAATCGGGAGGAAAACTTTTGAAAAAAATCGGGACCCGCAGGACAAAATGGCGGCCGGCGAAAGTTTTGAAGAACTGAAGAAGTGGGTCCAGACGACTCTGCTGAGCCTCTTCCAGGATCTGAAAGTGGAGCTGCTGGAGTCCATCAAGGTAACCAACAGGGAACTGATGGAGACCCAGACAGCCCAGGGGGCTGCAATCCGGGAGCTGCAGCAGCAGCCGCCGAGAGGGAGGACGAGGTCGTGGCCGTGGTGGGGAAGGTGGAGGTGCACGAGGTGCTCCATAAAAGATGGCAGGAGCGGTTCGAGGAGTAGGACAACCGGTCGAGGAGGAAGAATTTACGGATCCTGGGCCTCACGGAGGGGCTGGAGGGGTCGGACCATGTGGTGATGATGCTGAACACGCTGATGGGGGCTGGGTCCTTCCAAGGGCCCCTGGAGTTGGAGTGGGCCCACAGAATTCTGGCTAGGAGGCCCAAGCCGAACGAGCCGCCGCGGGCGGTGTTGGTGAGGTTCCACCGGTTCGTGGATCGTGAGTGTGTGCTCCAGTGGGCCAAGAAGGAGCGGAGCAGCAAATGGGAGAACACGGAGGTGCGGATCTTCCAGGACTGGAGTGCGGAGGTGGCGAGGCGGAGGGCCGGGTTTAACCGGACGAAGGCGGTGCTCCACAGATGGAAGGTGAAGTTTGGAATGCTGCAGCCGGCGCGTCTGTGGGTCACCTACCAGGATCGGCACCACTATTTTGAGTCCCCGGAGGAGGCGTGGGCCTTCGTGCAAGCCGAGAAACTGGACACAAACTGAGGGTCCCCCGGATGGGGGATGCTGTGGAATACTGTATTTATTTATACTGTATGTGTATCTGTGGGGTTTAGGGTATGATGTGGGGTGGCCGTAGGGTGGTGGGGGTGGGGGGGGGGGGGGGGGTGGGTGATGCCTTACGGGTCTTTTCTTTATGGGTTTTCTAGCAGGAGTTGGGTGGACGGGTTCGGACTGAGGGGTAAACTCAGTGTTTGGGGAGCTGGTGGGGGGGACCGACAATGGGAGTGGCCCTGGAGGAGGCGGGGCCCGGCAGGGCGAAAGCGCAGGCTTTCTGCGGGGTCCCCGCGCTGGGAGAGGGAGGGGGCGGGGTTTTCTTTTCCCGCGCAGGAGTGGGGGAGGGTGGACTGGTTGATGGGCACTATGGGGGAGGGGCAGTCCCACGTTGGGAGGAGCCGAAAGTAGGGCGGGAGCCGCCGGGGTCAGCAGAAGATAGCTGGCTCACGGGAGTGCTGTAGAGGGGGGGAGGGGGAGCGTGGCTAGGAGGGGTCCTAGCCTGGGGCGGAGGGGAGGGGGGGGGGTTACCGGGTTGCTGCTGAAACGGTCAGGAAGGAGCTGGAGGACGCAGGGAGTGCTGCAGGGGGGGGAGGTGCCGCCGTGGGAAACTGGCAGAGCGTGGGACGCTGGCCGGGGGTGGGCAAGGGATGGGGTATGGCTAATCGGCAGGGGAAGGGGGCAGGGAACCCTCGGATCCGGCTGATAACCTGGAATGTGAGGGGGCTGAATGGGCCGGTCAAAAGGGCCCGAGTAGTTGCGCACCTGAAGGGACTGAAGGCGGATGTGGCCATGCTCCAGGAGACACACCTGAGAGTGGTGGACCAGGTCCGGCTGAGAAAGGGGTGGGTGGGCCAGGTATTCCACTCAGGGCTGGACGAGAAGAGTAAAGGGGTGGCGATCCTGGTGGGGAAGAAGGTGTCGTTTGAGGCGTTGAAGGTGGTGGCTGACAGTGGCGGGAGGTACGTGATGGTGAGTGGCAAGCTGCAGGGGGAGCGGGTAGTGTTGGTGAATGTTTATGCCCCAAATTGGGACAATGCGGGGTTCATGCGGCGTATGCTGGGCCGCATTCCGGACCTGGAGGTGGGGGGCCTGATCATGGGGGGAGACTTTAACACTGTGCTGGATCCCCCAGTGGATCGATCCAAGTCCCGGACGGGTAGGAGGTCGGCGGTGGCTAAGGTTCTGAGGGGATTTATGGACCAGATTGGGGGGGGGGGGGGGGGGGTGGACCCTTGGAGGTTTGAGAGGCCAAAGGCTAGGGAATACTCGTTTTTCTCCCATGTACATAAGGCCTACTCGTGGATTGACTTTTTTGTCCTGAGCAGGGGGCTGGTGCCGAGGGTGGAGGAAGTGGAATACTCCGCCATTGCCATTTCGGACCATGCCCCGCACCGGATGGACCTCGGGCTGGGGGAAGAGAGGGACCAACGTCCGCTCTGGCACATGGAGGTGGGGCTGCTGGCAGAGGAGGAGGTGGCCGGGAGGGTCCGGGGGTGTATTGAGAGATACCTCGAGGCCAATGATAACGGGGAGGTTCGGGTGGGGACGGTCTGGGAGGCATTGAAGGCGGTGATGAGGGGGGAATTGATCTCCATCCGAGCCCATAGGGAGAGGGGGGAGCAGAGGGAAAGGGAAAGACTGATAGGGGAGATGGTGCAGGTGGATGGGAGATATGCGGAGGCCCCGGAGGAGGGATTGCTGGGGGAGAGGTGTAGCCTACAGGCCAGATTTGACCTACTGACGACCAGAAAGGCGGAAGCCCAGTGGAGGAAAGCACAGGAGGCGGTGTATGAACACTGGGAGAAGGCGAGCAGGATGCTGGCACACCAGCTCCGGAAGCGAGACGTGGCCAGGGAGATTGGGGGAGTGAGGGATAGCGCTGGGAAGGTGGTGCGGAGGGGGGTAGAAGTCAATGGGGTCTTCAGGGACTTTTATGGGGAACTGTACCGCTCTGAGCCCCCGGTGGAGGAGGGTGGAATGGGGCGCTTCCTGGACAGGTTGCGTTTCCCTGAGGGTGGAAGAGGAGCGGGTGGAGGGACTAGGGGCACCGATCGAGTTGGAGGAGGTTGTCAAAGGGATAGGGAGCATGCAGTCGGGGAAGGCGCCGGGGCCGGACGGGTTTCCGGCGGAATTTTATAAAAAGTATTTGGACCTGTTGGGACCCCTGTTGGTTCGGACCTTTAACGAGGCATGGGAGGGGGGGCTTTGCCCCCAATTATGTCGCGGCCGCTGATTTCCTTGATCCTGAAGCGGGACAAGGACCCTCTGCATTGTGGATCATATAGGCCAATTTCGTTGCTGAACGCCGATGCCAAGCTGCTGGCAAAGATCCTGGCCACTAGAATAGAGGATTGTGTGCCGGGGGTCATACATGAGGACCAGACGGGGTTTGTGAAGGGAAGGCAGCTGAACACAAATGTGCGAAGACTCCTCAATGTCATTATGATGCCGGCGGTGGAAGGGGAGGCGGAGATAGTGGTGGTGTTGGATGCGAAGAAGGCCTTCGATAGGGTGGAGTGGGAGTACTTGTGGGAGGTGTTGGAGAGGTTTGGGTTTGGGGAGGGGTTTATTCGGTGGGTGAGGCTGCTCTACGAGGCCCTGATGGCAAGTGTAGCCACGAATAGGAGGAGGTCGGAGTACTTTCGGCTGCATCGGGGGACGAGACAGGGGTGCCCCCTGTCCCCCTTGCTCTTCGCGTTGGCAATTGAGCCCCTGGCCATGGCATTGAGGGAGTCAGGGAACTGGAGGGGCATGGTGCGGGGTGGGGAGGAGCATCGAGTGTCACTGTACGCGGACGACCTGCTGCTGTATGTGGCGGACCTGGTAGGGGGGATGCCGGAGGTGATGAGGATCCTTGGGGAACTCGGGGGTTTCTCGGGGTATAAGCTGAACCTGGGCAAGAGCGAGGTGTTTGTGGTGCATCCGGGGGATCAAGAGGAGGGGATTGGTAGGCTCCCACTGAAGCAGGCAGGGAAGAGCTTTAGGTGGCTGGGAGTTGGGGGGCCCTGCACAAGCTCAACCTCACAAGGTTGGTGGAGCAGATGGAGGAGGAGTTTAAGAGGTGGGATATGTTACCGCTGTCACTGGCGGGGAGGGTGCAGTCCGTCAAGATGACGGTGCTCCTGAGGTTTTTGTTCTTGTTCCAGTGCCTCCCCATCTTTATCCCAAAGGCCTTTTTCAGGAGGGTCAACAGCAGTATCACGGGTTTTGTGTGGGCGCATGGGACTCCAAGGGTTCGAAGAGTGTTCCTGGAACGAGGCAGGGATAGGGGGGGCTGGCGTTGCCCAACCTCTGTGGGTACTACTGGGCGGCCAACGCAGCGATGGTGCGTAAGTGGGTAATGGACGAGGAGGGGGCAGCGTGGAAGAGGATGGAGGCGGCGTCTTGTGTGGGCACGAGCCTGGAAGCGCTAGTAACGGCGCCGTTGCCGCTCCCTCCAACGAGGTATACCACGAGCCTGGTGGTGGCGGCCACCCTCAAAATTTGGGGGCAATGGAGACGGCACAGGGGAGAAATGGGGGGCTCGATGGAGGCCCCGATACGGGGGAACCATCGGTTCGTCCCAGGGAGCATTGATGGCGGATTTCTGGGCTGGCACAGGGCAGGGGTTAGGAGGTTGAAGGACCTGTTTGTGGAGGGGAGGTTCGCAAGCTTGGGGGAGTTAGAGGGGATGTTTGGGCTCCCCCCGGGGAACATGTTTAGGTACATCCAGGTGAGGGCGTTTGCCAGGCAGCAGGTGGAGGGGTTCCCCTTGCTGCCCCCACGAGGTGTGCGGGATAGGGTGCTCTCGGGGGTGTGGGTCGGAGGAGGGAGGATCTCCGACATATATCGGGTAATGCAGGAGGTAGACGAGGCCTCGGTGGAGGAGCTGAAGGGGAAGTGGGAAGAGGAGCTGGGGGAGGAGAATGAGGAGGGGACGTGGGTGGATGCCCTGGAGAGAGTGAATTCCTCCTCTTCCTGTGCGAGGCTTAGCCTCGTACAGTTCAAGGTGCTGCATAGGGCCCACATGACTGGGACAAGGATGAGTAGGTTTTTCGGGGGTGAGGACAGGTGTGCTAGGTGCTCGGGGAGCCCAGCGAACCACGCCCATATGTTTTGGGCGTGCCCAGCATTGGGGG
The DNA here is from genome assembly GCF_902713615.1 of Scyliorhinus canicula. NCBI lineage: Eukaryota > Metazoa > Chordata > Chondrichthyes > Carcharhiniformes > Scyliorhinidae > Scyliorhinus > Scyliorhinus canicula. The sequence goes on along the minus strand of NC_052156.1, from coordinate 107,249,148 downwards.
AGTTTTGGAAGGGGGTAGCAAAGACGGTGTCGAGGGTGGTGGGATCCAGGGTCGAGCCAGGCTGGGGACTCAATTTTTGGGGTTGCAGTGGACCCGGGAGTGCAGGAGGCGATAGAGGCCGGGGTCCTGGCCTTTGCGTCCCTAGTAGCCCGGCGGAGGATCTTGCTCCAATGGAAGGATGCGAGGCCCCCAAGCGTGGAGGCCTGGATCTCGGATATGGCGGGGTTCATTAAATTGGAGAGGGTGAAATACAAGGGTTTTTCAGGCGGTGGCAGCCCTTTCTGGACTTCCTGGCGGAACGGTAGGGAAACAGGCCGACAGCAGCAGCAACCCGGGGGGGGAGGGGAGGGGAGGTTAAGGATTGGGGGAGGGGAGGTTAAGGATTGGGGGAGGGGGGGGTTAAGGATTGGGGGGAGGGAGAACTGTGCACAAGGGTTTGTGGAGGGTGCTATCTCTCTCCTTTGTTTTTTTTCTTTTCTCTTTTTCTTTGTTTTTGTTTCTTCCTTTTGTTTGAAGTTGCTCTTGAAGGGGCATAAACAGCATTGTTTATGGGGTGTTACTGCGGTTGTACGTTAATAGAGTTAAGATGTTTATATTTTGCATTTTGTAAAATTTTCAATAAAAATTATTTATTTAAAAAAATTAATATAAAAGCCTGCTTTATATTGTGGCGTTTTCAGTGCCAAATATTAGCAACCCACTACTGATTTACTGCAAAACTGTAGTGGTGATTTTACCATTTCGTTTTCGCCCAGTTCCTTCTGAACCTTGACACATAGCTCTTCACTAGAACTTCACACTAATGATCATGATCCTGTTGGTCTTCATCTTATCTGTGCTCCCGTGGAAGGGTGAGTGGGTGGGGGGTTGTGGGGAGGAATAGAGATTGAAAGCAAGAACCATACAAATATAAAAAAATGGACAAACATCTTTCAGCCTCGAGGAAGAGAAAACGTGGATTAACACCATGGATTTAGTCCACTCATTGGAACCCAGGAATTCCAAAGAATTAAAATTTCAGCCCTCCTTTAACTTCTGTTCGATTCAATAGGTGTTTTATGTCAGCGTATGTGAACAAATGAAATGGAGCAAGATTACTTCATACAGCCCAGCGAATCTGCTTCACTATTCAATAAGATGACAACTGAACCTCCACAGCAACTCCATTTACTAACCCTAATCCCTTGATTCACTTAGTGCTCAAATTCTACCTATCGCAGTCTTGAATGTAGACAGCAACTGAGCATCTTTTCCAGCATTTGAACATTTGATTTTGAGTTTAGAGTTTATATGTGATAGGAGTTGTGTGCATAATTTACGTCTTGACTTCTTTCTTTTATTCTGCTCCAGGTATCGAGGGATATCAGACCATCTAGCGAAATTGTGGGCTGCTTTTTCCAAAAGTGACCGAGGGCCCTGGCTGCCAGTTATACTACTTTTCTCTCTAAGCATTTTGGGCAGTTTTCTCATCGGCTGGTCTTTCCACACATCTGTTGATGCTGCCTCTGTGCCCACTGGTGTCACCTGGCAAGCGATACGGCAATTTCTGTGGCCTTACACAGAACTTCGACACAATGGGCAGCCCCCTGTATAACTAACCATTCCGATTAACATACACGCATGCTTTGGAATTCAATTCTCAGAATCTTCTTTACTTTCTGCTGAGAATGGTGTAATAGGATTGTTTTTAAACTAAAATACATTGTTTAAGATTTTAGCCTTAGCAAATCACACGAGGAAGCATTAAGTTGGACAAAACACTCTTTTAGATATTTCTGGGCTGTTTCAACGTTTAGAAAATCTTAAAACATTTTGTATCAGAAAATATTTTTACAATAGCTGTTCAACTCTAATATTTTGTCTGTTAAAGGCAAATTTAGTCACTAGGAAACAGGTAAAATATCTTGACTGTTCTCCACGTGAAGTTCCCAATCACTGTGAATTTTTAATGGACAAATTTGAATGTAAGGAGCAACAATATGAACATGTGTCTGTAAACTTATTACATTTCGATGTTCCTGTGGAAATCATGCTCAATAAAGTCTTCAATTGACCTGCACTGTGTGTGTGAGCAGCTGCGTGGCATGCAGAATTTCATGCATATTGCTATAAAAAAGGTCGTCTATGTTTAGAATTCTCTCCTTTGCAGCATCACTAGCTAAGCCCCTCATCATGTGGTACAGGTTAGAGTAAAAGTCGGTATTTTCAGCAATTTCGTTTGACAATTCTTCACTGGATTCCTTCACCTTGAGCTTGTGTGACCTCTCTGGTCGCACCATATAGAGAGACCAGTCCTCCTCTGCTATCATCTCGCTGCTCAAACTTTCACAGGCCTGTGGTTCAACAGAAGAAAAAGCAGGTACCGCTTTGTAAATTAATCTGAGCTCAGACTATGCTATATCAGTTTTTGCTGTGCCAGTTGCTGACTTCAACTCCAACGTGTATCAGGAATTTGTGTGTAAATGAAAGGCTTGCTAGACACACTCTGGTTTCTATCCTCTGCCAGTTTAATTGGCTGAGACACAATCTAAATTGTCCACTTATATTTAACAAGCGGCAGATGTGATCTATTTCTATTTCACCCTAGGAGATTTAAATTCCCCCCTCCATTAATATTATTTTGACATATTGGCCCCATTTGTACTGGGAATGCGGGGTAGATGGGGACTTCATCTGTCCCTCGAGGCCTGAATTTTAAACCTCCCCTATACTTCACCCAGCAAGAATGATGTGGGAAACTGTGGGGAGAAAGGCGGTGTTGGTGATATTATAATACAAGTTGAGTCCACTTACTGGCTTGAGGTTGTTCCATTCTCTGCATGCAGTTAATTCCTGGGCCTAATTTACATATGGCATGAGGGAGCATGGTGCGATTTTCAGGCCCGTTCACCATGGACACAAATCCTGTTATGGCTGTTAACTCTCGTGAGAGGGCCAGAATGGTATTTGCGCTGGTGAGATTTCAGAATGCGATGTTCCTGGACCCTTCCCGATGATGGGTTCGGGTTCATCCCCAGAAAGGGCATGAACCTGATTTTAATAAATTAGAATACATTTAAATGTAATTAAACAGCTTGGCGCCATATCTTCGAGCATTGCCTGATGCTCCAGGTTGGCACTGGCAAGGGATGGGGTCTCCAGGTAATCCCACTGGGCAACTTTCCATTATCAGGGTGGGGAGGGGGGGTGGGTGGTGTGAATCCTTGGAATGGGGGGTACATCCATGCCGGCGAAGATGGGGGTGAGGTGGTTCTGGTCACCCTGATGTCTGGGTGGAGGTTAGCCCTCTGTATTGAACGTTTGGGGCTGTTCCCCTGGTCTGCCAGGAGTCCCAATATCTGGGTGGGTTGGGTTGAATGTGTTCTTTAACTTTGAGTAATGGAACTCCCGAGGCAAGTTCGAACTGGTCACATTTATTCATCAATCTGAATACCATCAGCGGCTCAGAGCAGAAGACGGTGACGTTGTCCGTGTGCAGGGAGGCTTTGACTTGAGTGCCTCCATTTCCTGGGATCGTCACTCCTCTTAGGCCCGAATCATTCCTCTTGAACTTGACAAAAGGTTCAATACAGCACACAAACAGGACGGGGATGCGGGGGGGAGGGAGAGGGCAGCCCTGCCAGACTCCAGATGTAATTGGAAAGCGTTCCAATTCCCACCCATTGGTTGAAACTGCGTAACTGATGTTTGTGCAGTGCGAGGCTATCAGAGACCCTCTTACTGGATACAACACAGGTCTGGGCAGGGCAGACTTAAACTGATTGGTGATTTCATAATCCACATTCAACAGTGAAATGGGTCGTCAATTTCTAATTTCTTCCCCTTCGCTTGTAGATGAGAGCCTTTCCTCGTGGATTCTGACATGCTCCTGGCCAGAAGCATACTCTCGTACACTTCCAGCAGGTCTGGGCCAATCCAGTCCCACAGAGCCAAATACAAGTCAGCTGGTAATCCATCGCTTCCGGGAGTTTAAAAAAAAAACTTTGAGTAATGGAGGGCATACGGTGGTACAGTGGTTAGTACCGCTGCCTACGCCGCTGAGGACCCGGGTTTGAATCCCAGCCCTGGGTCATTGTCGGTGTGGAGTTTGCATATTCTCCCCATTTCTGCGTGGGTTTCACTCCACAACCCAAAGATGTGCAGGTTAGGTGGATTGGCCACGCTGAATTGCCCCTTAATTGGAAAAAAATAATTGGGTACTCTTTTTTTTTAATGGGGGCCCCGATCTCTGAATCACAGCTTTGCTGATGGGTTTAGAAGACCCCCGCCCACAAGATTGCTGTGTAATCCTTGGCAGCACTTTGAAATTGTACAAGAGTGCCATTTAAAAGGCACCTGTGAAACCAACGAATTTCGCACTCTTTCTCACCTGATCCAGCACTCTGCAATTTTTGGAAAATTCCACCCAGCAATTATGTAGTGATTTTCACAACCATGGACATCTTAAAAACTGTTTTTCAGCCAATGGAGTACTCTTTGAAGGGTAGTGCAGGAAACCTGGCAGCTAATTTGCATATGGCAAACTTCCACAAGCAATGTGGTAATGGCCTGCAGATCTTTTATTGTGGTATCGATTGGGGGATAAATATTGGCCCGGATACTAGGGAAAAAATCCCTTACTCTTCATCAAAATGGTGCCATGTGGTCCCTTGTATCCTGAGCAGGCAGATGAGACTTAACAGCTCATCCGACAGATGGCACCTTCGACATTGTAGCCCTTCTTCAGTACTACACTGGAGTGTCAGCCTTGAGCTTTGTGTTTTGGTATTGGAGTGGGGCTTAAACTCAGAATCATGTGGCTCATATTTGCTGGGTCATTTTGACCTGGCCCACAAGAGGTTCTCAAGACTGTTTTATAACTTACTTTGACCTTGACTGATCAGTCTGGGTCTCCTATGGCTTGTGGATCAAAATCTGCATGTACGCCCCCCCAAACCCCAGAACATTCTTTTGGTCATGTCACGATGTCATCAGGAGTGAAATTTGTCTATAAAACAGGACCGTTGTGGGAAAACCTGGCCAATTCGATGATTGGTGTAGATGGAATGGTACCGGGAGGGGACTGAGCAACATGGGCCAGTGAGTGGACTTAGCCTGATTGTAATCTTGCTCCCACCACTGACGTCCAGTGGGTTGATTGAAATTCAGGGCAGTGAGACGGCACTGCCAAATTCAATAGTGTTAAATCTTCTCTTTCTGAAACTAGTTTCAGAGAATGCAGTGGTGGGAAAGCAACAAATGGTCATCGTCAGATTTGTGTTAAATGTACCTTTTTAATGGTCATCTGTTCTGGTATCTTCTCCTTGGGCTCGGTTTAATTTTTGATTACACTTGTGCAAATCCCCTTGGAATATTTTACTACATTAAAGGTGCTCTTTAAGTGCAAGTTTTTGTTATATTTACCTGCAGCAATATTTCATCGTGATCAGAAGTAAAATTCCATTTACTGCAACGTAAAGCTATGGCAGAGCTCACAAGGGCCATCTCTGTGTATAACTGCAGAGTCACTTGCTTGTTCTGTGGTACAAAATCACATTTTTAGTTTGATCAAAATTGCCAGCCCAGATATATTACCTGATGTAAGAAAGTAATGGTAGTTATGTTATATATTGTATCATCTGTAGATCAATATAACTAGCTCGAGACCACATTTCACAGCTGCAGTAGAGACTGAAGTGATGTAAGCAGAGGTGAAAACAGGTGGAAAAATCACTGGGATTTGTTATGGGCCAGGATTTAACAACTCCAAAATGTATTATGGAGTCCTAACCTGTAACATTTATTTGATTTTGGCTAAGATGAGGACAAAGTGCCTGCCTTTGAGGTGTTATTCAACAGATTTTATAGGCACTTTTAATCAAAAAGCAAGCTTTATTCTATGAATTTATTTCACATTTGTATAAACACACACATTAAGAATTTTTATCAACTACAACAGAAAGACCCCACACAGCTACAGTAATTTATGTGTAACCCTGAATTAATTCACCCTTAACTGTTCCAATTCAATAACAAAATCCAAGTAAAACCAGAAACCCCTTTTCAAAGATATGGCCCCGCACAAGGCATTCTTACTGGTATAAGACTTGTTATTGATACTCTGTTCCCCTTCTCAAACAGCAGGTTTGAATTCTTTGCAGAAAGCAATCATCTCTTCCAAAGTAGTCTGGAAAAATCTTATAAAGTGAAGATAGAGAGACAATTCAACCTGTGCAGTACAAACCAGTCCAAACTGCAAATCAAAAGTAAAAACTCAAGCCAGAACATAGCTCCAGCCACACAATGACATCACTGACGCCATGTGATGAGACAAAAACATTTCTTAAAGGGATAATCCCACGGCAGATTGGAGAATCCAACGGAGTCCCCAAACAGCTTTTATTTCAGCAAAAACTCAAGCCAGAGCCTAGCTCCACCCACACAATGACATCACTGAAACCATGTGATAAGAAAGAAACATTTTTTAAAGGGACACTCCCATGGCAGATTGGAGAATACAACGGGAGTCACCAAACAGCTTTTATCTCGATTATATATTTAACTATCATTAGCGGGCTTCCCCACTATTATCCTCCCACGTAAGGAATGTACTCCCGCCAGAGTGATATCATGTCTTCTGGGTTTACATCTGGTCCGGATCAACAGGGATCTGGCAAACGGTCACCAGGGGGCAGTGCTGAAGGGAGCGAGGGGTTGGCATGCCCATAGAGGGGGGGGGGGGGTGCTTTTGTTGGGAAGGTTTGGGGTGGGGTCTCCTCTGTCCATGGTGGGGGAGGAGGCCTTTTTTTTTCAGATCAAGGCGCCCTTTAAAAATGGAACCCGATATATCAGGTGCTGAGCTTGCTGCCAGGCAAAAGTCTCATGGATCCTGCCCCTTTTTTGTTCCCCGAAGTGGTTGATGTTTGGCTGAAAAAGTCAGTAAGTCAGCATGCAGGCTGCACTCTGCCTTTCCCGTCCTGCTTTTCCCGTCCGTGTCATGTTGGGATACAGCAATCCTAGATTTCTGCCCAAAGGCAGTTCAATTCTGTTCCATTTTTGATCCAGACAACATGTTAAAAATAAATCTGCAGGATGGAATTTTTCCAGAATTTGTCAATGTCGGGCTCTCCAGGTGCACAGCCAAGGTTTCAGTCCAGATTATCTGGCACTCCACTGCAGAATTATTGGGGGCTCACAATTATTGGGCCCCCTTTGACCACTGTTAAAGCAACTGTGCTAACCACTGTTCTACCACGCTGCCCACTTGTTTGAATCGGTTGCTCATCAATTCCACCTTCTCACCCATGTCCCTAATCCACCCTATGCATATTTAGTTACTCCTTTGAAGTGCCTTGGGATGTTTACTAAGGTGTTGTACAAATACAATACTATTGCCTAACTGTTGATTACAGGAGAAGGCCTTTCGATCCATCCAGCCTGTGCCAGCTCTTTGAAAGAGCTATCCCAATTAGTCCCATTATGTACTTTATCCACACAGCCCTGCAAGTTTCTCCTTTTCAAGTAAATATCCAAATCCCTTTTGAAAGTAACTATTTAATATGCTTCCGCCACTCTTTCAGGCAGTGCACTCCTTCCTGATCATGCCAGCAATCACCATGAGCCCATAATGACCATCGTCATTGTATTTAACGGTTTTGAGGGATATTTGTGCTTCAGTTACACTTTAATCTATACACCAGTTTCTGAAAGTTTTCTGAAGGTGTATGCAGGATCAAAATGGGGGATTCTCAAGAATTGCCGATGGTAGATCATTAATTGTCTTTCTATTCCAACCAAAAGCAGCAGAGATGGTTCAGTAACTTGCAGTTTCCAAAATTAAAGGTTAAATTTAAACGTGCCCTACTTTCTATTTTTCCATTTGATGACCAGTTGCTTAACTAATAGTGCAGAGGTACCGAATTGAGTCATGTCATCCTCCTTAAAAACCTTCAGTATGAAAAGACATGTTCCTTGTAAAGGGTGTTTCCCTCCCTTTTTGGAGGACGCAAGTTTTATTTTCAATTAGTAGTAAGGTGCAAGAATCTGGAAACATTCACTGTTCCCAAATCCCTCAAAGACATTAAGGAGTGCTGTGGTGCTTTCCAAAGTAACATGGAAACTGTGTGCTGAGCCAAGCTTCATCCTATTGTGTGCAGCATCCTTTTTATGAATGTTTTTTTTAAAGGAGCCTGGCTATCTTTAAACCAAGTGGTAATTCAATTCATACAACTCTCACAGGTTCCAATTAAAGTTGATTTTTCTCAATATAATTCAGCACCTATTTTGTTTCAATGCTTGGATTGTACATTCCGAAACCTGTTGCCACCATGTTGCATCTTGTGGTTTGCAGATGTTTGAAATAATCAAACTTTTAAATTAAAATGATCACACTATGTGCTGTGGGCTGATGGCTTGTCAGTCTGATACACAGGCTAAAGCAGAGTAGTGAGTCACCTGGCACTAAGGATCCTTATGCATACATACACATGAACACACAATTCCCAAATCTTATTGGAACATACATAGATACATACATAAAAGATAGGAGCAGGAGGAGCCTTTTGGCCCTACGAGCCTGCTCCGCCATTCATCACGCTCATGGCTGATCATCCAACTCTAGCCTAATCCTGCTTTCTCCCCATAGCCTTTGATTCTGTTCTCCCCAAGTGCTATATCTAGCTGCCTCTTGAATATAAAGTTTTAGCATCAACTACTTCCTGTGGTAACGAATTCCACAGGCTCACCACTCTTGTGTGAAGAAATGTCTCCTTATCTCTCTCCGAAATGGTGTGCTCTGAATCCTCAGACTGTGACCCCTGGTTCTGGACACACCCATCATTGGTAACATCTTCCCTCCATCTGCCGTGTCTAGTCCTTTTTTAAAATAAGTCTCTATGAGATACCCCCTCATTCTTCTGAACTCCAGCAAGAACAATCCCAACCTAGTCAGTCTCTCCTCGTATGACAGTCCCGCCAGCCCTGGAATCAGTCTGGTAAACCTTCGCTGCACTGCCTCGAGACCAAGAACATCCTTCTTCAGAAGACCACCAAAACTGCACGCAATACTCCAGGTGTGGCCTCACCAAAGCCCTGTATAATTCCCTGCTTCTATACTCAAAACCTCTCACAAAGAAGGCGAACATACTTATTACCCTTCTTTACTGCCTGCTGCACCTGCATGCTTACCATCAGCGACTGGTGCGAACTCCCCTCTCCCAATTTACAACCATTCCAGTAGTAATCTGCCTTCCCGTTTTTTGCTTCCAAAATGAATAACATCACACTTTTCCAAATTATACTGTATCTGCCATTGATTTGCCTACTCACCCAACCTGTTCAGATCATGCTGTAGGACCACAATTCGCCCTCCTACCTAATTTGGTATCAGCTGCAAACTTTGAGATGTTACATTTTGTTCCCTCATCCAAATCATTAATATATATTGTGAATAGCTGGGGTCCCCTGTGGTACCCCACTAGTTACTGCCTGCCAATTTGAAAAGGACCCATTAATCCCTACTCTTTTTTTCCTCTCTGCCAACCAGTTTTCTATCCACCTCAATACATATCCCCCAAATGTCATGCGCTTTAATTTTGAACAATAATCTCTTCTGTGGGACTTTGTCAAACGCCTTCAGAAAGTCTAAATATACCACATTGACTGGCTCCCCCTTGTCAACTGTATTGGTTACATCTTCAAAGAATTCCAACAGATTTGTCAAGCATGATTTTCCCTTCATAAATCCACTCTGACTGGATGATCCTGCCATTGCTTTCTAAATGTTCCGTTATAAAGTCCTTGATAATAGATTCAAGCATTTTCCCCACTACTGATGTTAGGCTTACTGGTTTATAATTCCCTGCTTTCTCTCTACCTCCCTTTTTGAATATCGGAGTGATGTGAGCTACCCTCCAATATGCATGGATAGTTCCAGAGTCTATAGAATCCTGGAAGATGACCACCAATGCATCCACTATTTCCAGAGCCACCTCCTTAAGCACTCAGGGATGCAGATTCGCAAGCCTTGGGGATTTATCCGACTTCAATCCCATCAATTTTCCCAGCACTATTTCTCTACTGATGTTGATCTCCCTCAGTTCTTCCCTCTCACTAAACCTTTCATTCTCCAACATAAGAACATAAGAACTAGGAGCAGGAGTAGGCCATCTGGCCCTTCGAGCCTGCTCCGCCATTCAATGAGATCATGGCTGATCTTTTGTGGACTCAGCTCCACTTTCCGGCCCAAACACCATAACCCTTAATCCCTTTATTCGTCAAAAAACTATCTATCTTTACCTTAAAAAAATTTAATGAAGGAGCCTCAACTGCTTCACTGGGCAAGGAATTCCATAGATTCACAACCCTTTGGGTGAAGAATTTCCTCCTAAACTCAGTCCTAAATCTACTTCCCCTTATTTTGAGGCTAGGTCCCCTAGTTCTGCTTTCACCCGCCACTGGAAACAACGTGCCCGCATCTATCCTATCTATTCCCTTCATAATTTTAAATGTTTCTATAAGATTCCCCCTCATCCTTCTAAATTCCAACGAGTACAGTCCCTGTCTACTCAACCTCTCTTCATAATCCAACCCCTTCAGCTCTGGAATTAATCTAGTGAATCTCCTCTGCACACCCTCCAGTGCTAGTATGTCCTTTCACAAGTAAGGAGACCAAAACTGAACACAATACTCCAGGTGTGGCCTCACTAACACCTTATACAATTGCAACATAACCTCCCTAGTCTTAAACTCCATCCCTCTAGCAATGAAGGACAAAATTCCATTTGCCTTCTTAATCACCTGTTGCACCTGTAAACCAACTTTCTGTGACTCATGCACTAGCACACCCAGGTCTCTCTGCACAGCGGCATGCTTTAATATTTTATCGTTTAAATAATAATCCTGTTTGCTGTTATTCCTACCAAAATGGATAACCTCACATTTGTCAACATTGTATTCCATCTGCCAGACACTAGCCCATTCACTTAACCTATCCAAATCCCTCTGCAGACTTCCAGTATCCTCTGCACTTTTCGCATTACCACTCATCTTAGTGTCGTTTGAAAACTTGGACACATTGCCCTTGGTCCCCAACTCCAAATCATCTATGTAAATTGTGAACAATTGTGGGCCCAACATGGATCCCTGAGGGACACCACTAGTTACTGATTGCCAACCAGAGAAACACCCATTAATCCCCACTCCTGGCTTTCTATTAATTAACCAATCCTCTATCCATGCTACTACTTTACCCTTAATGCCATGCATCTTTATCTTATGCAGCAACCTTTTGTGTGGCACCTTGTCAAAGGCTTTCTGGAAATCCAGATATACCACATCCATTGGCTGCCCGTTATCTACTGCACTGGTAATGTCCTCAAAAAATTCCACTAAATTAGTTAGGCACGACCTGCCCTTTATGAACCCATGCTGCGTCTGCCCAATGGGACAATTTCTATCCAGATGCCTCGCTATTTCTTCCTTGATGATAGATTCCAGCATCTTCCCTACTACCGAAGTTAAACTCACTGGCCTATAATTTCCTGCTCTCTGCCTACCTCCTTTTTTAAACAGTGGTGTCACGTTTGCTAATTTCTAATCCACCGGGACCACCCCAGAGTTTAGTGAATTTTGGTAAATCATCATTAGTGCATCTGCAATTTCCCTAGCCATCTCTTTTAGCACTCTGGGATGCATTCCATCAGGGCCAGGAGACTTGTCTACCTTTAGCCCCATTAGCTTGCCCATCACCACTTCCTTAGTGATAACGATCCTCTCAAGGTCCTCACCTGTCATAGCCTCATTTCTATCAGTCGCTGGTATGTTATTTGTGTCTTCCACTGTGAAGACCAACCTTAAAAACCTGTTCAGTTCCTCAGCCATTTCCTCATCTCCCATTATTAAAACTCCCTTCTCATCCTCTAAAGGACCAATATTTACCTTAGCCACTCTTTTTTGTCTTATATATTTGTAAAAACTTTTACTGTCTGTTTTTATATTCTGAGCAAGTTTACTCTCATACTCTATCTTACTCTTCTTTATAGCTTTTTTAGTAGCTTTCTGTTGCCCCCTAAAGATTTCCCAGTCCTCTAATCTCCCAGCAATCTTTGCCACTTTATATGCTTTTTCCTTCAATTTGATACTCTCCCTTATTTCCTTAGATATCCACGGTCGATTTTCCCTCTTTCTTCCGTCCTTCCTTTTTGTTGGTATAAACCTTTGCTGAGCACTGTGAAAAATCGCTTGGAAGGTTCTCCACTGTTCCTCAACTGTTCCACCATAAAGTCTTAGCTCCCAGTCTACCTTAGCTAGTTCTTCTCTCATCCCCTTGTAATCTCCTTTGTTTAAACACAAAACACTAGTATTTGATTTTACTTTCTCACCCTCCATCTGTATTTTAAATTCCACCATATTGTGATTGCTCCTTCTGAGAGGATCCCTAACTATGAGATCATGAATCAATCCTGTCTCATTACGCAGGACAAGATCTAGGACCGCTTGTTCCCTCATAGGTTCCATTACATACTGTTCTAGGAAACTATCGCGGATACATTCTATAAACTCTTCCTCAAGGTTGCCTTGACCGATCTGGTTAAACCAATCGACATGTAGATTAAAATCCCCCATGATAACTGCTGTACCATTTCTACATGCATCAGTTATTTCTTTGTTTATTGCCTGCCCCACCATAACGTTACTATTTGGTGGCCGATAGACTACTCCTCTCAGTGACTTTTTCGCCTTACTATTCCTGATTTCCACCCAAATGGATTCAACCTTATCCTCCATAGCACCGATGTCATCCCTTACTATTGTCCGGATGTCATCCTTAAATAACAGAGCTACACCACCTCCCTTACCATCCACTCTGTCCTTCCGAATAGTTTGATACCCTTGGATATTTAACTCCCAGTCGTGACCATCCTTTAACCATGTTTCTGTAATGGCCACTAAATCATAGTCATGATTTGTGCCATCAACTCATTTACTTCTGGTATCTGAAATTTAACAATGGAACAATTTAACATTTCCAGTTGCAGTGTCGAGAGCTGCAGCAACTGCAAAGTCCAGTTCCTCTCATTTGTAGTGCAATGACACTCTTCCAGCCATGTACAATTTGGCATCTTAATACTACAGAGTACAGAATGGCTGTCCAAGGCACTTGAGGCTGTGCTGTGATTGTGGAGTTCATCTGCTTCTTTGTCATTGGGACACAGTTGTGGGATTTTGGAGACCATTTCTAACGTGGTACTTGCTGCAGAGGGCTGATTTGTTCAATTCAGTGAATTCTATTTTCCGCATTCAGAAATAAATCATCCATTTTAGCAAGGGAGGCATTTTGCTTTGGCTAACAGCAATGGAAAACTTAGAACTGTGAACCTCTCTGGAGCTCGGGGGAATTGTGGGTTTTGCAAACTTTGTTCCTCATGAGCAGATGCTGCATATTTCAGTATGTGTTAATAGGTGGAGTTCAAAGCACAATTTTAATTCCTGACTGAGCAGAAAAACGGAGATACTTTAATTTTTTTTTGAAAAGCTACTCACCTTTGCATTTGTCTTAACATAGTTCTCTGAGTCAGATCCTGGGAAAATGTTCAATCCTGCGTTTATCATTGAAACAATTAAAGAGGAAGCAGACATCCACTTTCCTCTTAAATTAGAGATATTGTCCACCACAGAAACAGGGCACAGTTGGCAAAGGTCCTGTGGGTTTTATAAAAACATACTAAAATGAAGCATTAACTGAGCACAATCATTAAGGCAATTTCCATATGCACAAATCCTGAGTATTTCTGCATATGATTATCCCTGAGTGAGATCTACCCAGCAACTAAACATACAACTGTTTAAAAAAGGTCTGTTTTTAAAAAAAAAAGAGATTGATCAAAAAGATGGTTGCCATGAGTCACCTAGTTCCTGATACTGTGAAGTTAGCCATTTTCCTGGCTATTTCCTGCTGCAGGCAATTTCGTTCCTGGGTGGTACTCATGAAAAAAAGGTATTAAAATGGAAAGTGTTGGACTTTGATTAGCTGTAACTGAATGGGGACTGTTAACCAGCCAGATACTCATCGGACAATCTAAAACCCCTGTAGAGGACAAGATTATCTCTCCTGTTTATTTTCATCTATGTGTTGAAGGATCTGGAGATAAAAGGACCAAAATATGTGATGACTAAGACATGTCAAACAAATTCCTTCTTGGGAATATACAGACAGGAGGTTTAAAAATTGATTTTGCCAAGCTGAATCAGAAGGAGGAAGAAAAAGAAGTGAGTCATATGAAAACACTGCTTGTAAAGTAGTAAAAAGATTGCTCTTGCTCTGCAACTCTCGTTATTTATTCTTCTGTGTTTTGGACTTTTAACTTTTTTGTGTATGTAGTCATGTCTCTAGGCACTAAACCAGTGAAAAATAATGTATAAATCTCCTCACCTGGTCATCCAACACAATTTGCCAAATATGAACCAACCAGGCAGGACGGGAGGTCAACAACACCTACTCTGATGATCACAAATACGGGATACAAATCTCTGCTTCTGGTTATATTCCAATCAGCAGGCCCAGCAGCATCGAATAGAGTTAGCCAGTTTAGGTGGATTGTCGAAAAGATGTTTGAGGTGAACAGCTTGTAACCAAGTGCAGGGCCAGTAAAAATGGGTAAGAAATGGGCAGGAATAATTACATTCAAAAGTGATAAGACAAATGTAGAAATAAAAGGTGGGTCCAAAGGAAGCATAAATGATTATAGCAGAATCTCAGAGTAAGGAAACGAGAAAAATCTGGTAAAGCGAAGAATCTTGTGGCCCAGAAATGTGGGATGAGAAAGGTAATTTGGCAACAGGGGGCAGACAACCTTGATGCCATGTACCATTTGAAATGCCTACCTCGTGCACCAACCCACCCCTACTGAATTGCCAGTGACTCTGAGGCAGGCATCCTCCATCCATTTCTGCTACCTGTTGTCTGAGAGAAAATAAAAAGCAGTGGTAATTATCTGTGGATTGCATATGCTGATAATTGGGGGAAGGATATCAGTTGATGAGCTTCGCACACTAGTTTAACTAAACCCCATCTTCCCCAATCCCCATGAGCTATCTGATCAATTGGCACTATTTCAAAGAGGTACAAGGGAGTTATCCTTGGTGTCCTGGCCAATACTCATCTCTCACTCATTGACTAGAACGCTCCTTTTTTGCTGTTGTTGGAGCTTGCTGTATTCAAATTGGTTGCTGCATTTCCCACATTACAACAGTAACTAAACTTCAAATGTAGGTCAATAGCTGCGTGTCCTCGGCGAAGAAAAGTTCCATATAGAGTAACGTATTTTTATTCTTTTTCTCTCCACAGATGCTAACTGGCCTGTTGTATGGTTAATGTTTTTTCAGCTGTCACCTTCATTAAATACTGTTTTAACATCGAAGGACACAGCATTTACAACACAGGAACAGGTCATTCTGAATAGGTGGTCCTTGCAGTGACATCACAGAATCACAGAATTTACAGTGCGGAAGGAGGCCATTCGGCCCATCAAGTCTGCACCGGACCTCGGAAAGAGCACCCCACTTAAGTCCTCCACCCTATCCTGTAACCCAGTAACCCCATCCAAACGTTTTGGACACTAAGGGCAATTTAGCATGGCTAATCCACCTAACCTGCATGTCTTTGGACTGTGGGAGGAAACTGGAGCACTCGGAGGAAGCCCACACAGACACGGGGAGAAGGTGCAGACTCTGCACAGTGTCCTAAGCTGGAATCAAACCTGGGACCCTGATGCCGGGGGTGATGGAGCTGTTAGCGGAATTTGGGGGCTTCTCGGGCTGTAAGTTAAATTTAGGCAAGAGCGAGGTATTTGTAGTACACCCGGGTGATCAGGAGGAGGGAATTCGGAGACTCCCATTTAAGAGGGCAGTGAAGAGTTTCAGATACCTGGGGGTGCAGGTGGCCAGGAGTTGGGGGACTCTCCATAAGCTTAATTTAACAGGCTGGTGGAGCAGATGGAGGAGGAATTTAAAAGGTGGGACATGGTGCCGCTATCGTTGGCGGGTAGAGTGCAGTCCGTCAAAATGACGGTTCTCCCGAGGTTCTTGTTTCTTTTTCAGTGTTTGCCCATCTTTATCCCTAGGGCCTTTTTTAGAAGGGTGACTAGCAGCATCATGAGCTTTGTTTGGGCACATGGGACCCCGAGGGTGAAGAGGGTCTTCTTGGAGCGGGGTAGAGATGGGGGGGGGGGCTGGCGTTGCCCAATCTCTCGGGGTATTATTGGGCGGCCAATGTGTCGATGGTGCGCAAGTGGGTAATGGAGGGGGAGGGGGCAGCATGGAAACGGATGGAGAGGATGTCCTGTGGAGATACAAGCCTGGGGGCCCTGGTAACGGCGCCGTGGCCGCTCCCTCCTCCGAGGAATACCACGAGTCCGGTGGTGGCGGCTACCCTCAAGATTTGGGGGCAGCGGAGGCGACATAGAGGAGAAGTGGGGTTCTCGATGGAGGCTCCGTTAAGGGGGAACCATAGGTTCGTCCCAGGGAACATTGATGGGGGATTTCAGGGTTGGCACAGAGCGGGCATCAGACAGCTGAGGGACCTGTTTATTGATGGGAGGTTTGCGAGCCTGGGGGAGTTGGAGGAGAAATTTGGGCTCCCCCCGGGGAACATGTTCAGGTATCTGCAGGTAAAGGCATTTGCTAGATGGCAGGTGGAGGGATTCCCTTCACTTCCCGCGAGGGGGGTGAGCGACAGGGTGCTTTCGGGGGTCTGGGTCGGAGAGGGGAAGATATCTGATATCTACAAGGTTATGCAGGAGGCGGAGGAGGCGTCAGTAGAGGAGCTGAAAGCTAAGTGGGAGGGGGAACTGGGGGAACAGATCGAAGACGGGACATGGGCTGATGCCCTGGAGAGGGTTAATTCTTCCTCCTCGTGTGCGCGGCTTAGCCTCATCCAATTCAAGGTGCTGCACCGGGCCCACATGACTGGGACGAGGATGAGTAGGTTTTTTGGGGGTGAAGACAGGTGTGTCAGGTGCTCAGGGAGTCCAGCGAACCATGCCCATATGTTCTGGGCATGCCCGGCACTGGAGTAGTTCTGGAAGGGGGTGGTGAGGACGGTGTCAAGGGTGGTGGGATCCAGGGTCAAGCCAGGATGGGGACTCGCGATTTTTGGGGTTGGGGTGGAGCCGGGAGTGCAGGAGGCGAAAGAGGCCGGTGTGCTGGCCTTTGCATCCCTAGTAGCCCGGCGAAGGATCTTGCTACAATGGAAGGATGCGAGGCCCCCAAGCGTGGAGACCTGGATCAATGACATGACGGGTTTCATTAAGCTAGAGAAGGTCAAATTCGCCCTGAGAGGGCCGGTACAAGGGTTATTTAGGCGGTGGCAGCCTTTTCTCGACTTTCTGGCTCAACGATAGGGTATGGGGACAGTAGCAGCAGCAACCCGGGGGGAGGGGGGGAAGGGGGAGGGAAAAGGCGGAGGGGGAGGGAAAAGGCGGAGGGGGAGGGAAAAGGCGGAGGGGGAGGGAAAAGGCGGGGGGGGAGGGAAAAGGCGGAGGGGGAGGGAAAAGGCGGAGGGGGAGGGAAAAGGCGGAGGGGGAGGGAAAAGGCGGAGGGGGAGGGAAAAGGCGGAGGGGGAGGGAAAAGGCGGAGGGGGAGGGAAAAGGCGGAGGGGAGGGAAAAGGCGGGGGGGAGGGAAAAGGCGGGGGGGAGGGAAAAGGCGGGGGGGGAGGGAAAAGGCGGGGCGGGGCGGACGATGACTATGTTTGTTTATTTAATTTAAATTTATTTTTAAGTTCTTTTGTTGTTCATTGGGGTTGGGGGGGTGGGGGATGTGATACATGCGTCGATACGGTCTGGGGGTGGTACAGTTATTATGGGTTATTTTGTTGCATTTCATTGTTTGTCGTTATGTTTTATATGTTCTGTAAAAAATTCCAATAAAAATTATATTAAAAAAAAACCTGGGACCCTGAAGTTATGAAGAAACTGTGCTACCGTGTTGCCCACTATATGCTCCACATAGGTTTCCTTCCGCCATACCCCTAAGTTACGTTTAACAGCTTTAAACTGACTGTTTGCATGTACAGTATTTAGTAACATTGTGGGTGGGATTCTCTCAGCCCAGGCTGGACCGGAAAATCGCTGGGACGGGCGCGAATCGTGTGACGCCGCCCCACCGATTCTCCGGAGATGGGAGAATTGGCGCCATTGGCGTCGGCACGGCGCTGTTCGGGGGCAGCTACAAGCGGACCCCCTGCCGATTCTCCGCGCGGGATGGGCCGAGCGGCCACGCAAAAAAAAGCGAGTCCTGTCGCCATCGTTCACACCTGCTCTTGTCCAGCGGGACGTCGCCGTGGATCCATTCGGGGTGGACTGGTGGTGGGGGGGGGGGTGTCCGACCCCAGTGGAGGGGGCCTCTGCTGTGGCCTGGCCTGCGTTCGGGGCCTCACCAATCAGCCGGTCGGCCTCTCGGGCTGAGGACCTCTTTTGTACCGCGCCGGCCCCTGTAGCCCTATGTTATGTTGTGTCGGGGCCAGTGTGGGGAAGGGAGCCACTGCGCATGCGTGCATTGGCGCCGGTCCCATTGTGCATGCGCAGACCCGCGGCGCCCATCTGACACCGGGGATTGGCAGCTGGAGCGGCGTGGGTCGTTCCAGTGCCATGCTGGCCCCTGTAGGGGTCAGAGTCGCTGCTCCTGAGGCCATCAGGAAACACGACAGCGTTTACGACGGCGTCAACACTTAGGATCAGAGAATCCCGCCCAATGAATCAGGATGCACTGAACGGATTACGGTAGTTAACTAGAATCATAGGATCATAGAATGGTTATTACACAGAAGGAGGTCATTCAATCCATCACACCCATGCCAGCTTTCTGCAGGAACCACTTAGTGAGTTCAATTCCCCTGCATTTCCCCCGCAGTCCTGCAACTTTCTTTCTCTTTAGGTAACTATCCAGTACCATTGCCTTTACCTCGTTACTCAATACTGTGGCACTCAACCTGGCATGCGTCAGCTTGATTTAGAAATGTAACTGTCTGAAACTTAAAGTGTTGTTTAGGCAGAATAATATCAGCGATCTGCTGTTTATTCAATGTGATAGCTGATATATTACAGAACAATTTGTGTAATGCCCATTGTTAAAAATATGCTACTAACTGGTTTATGAGTTTAAATATTTGCCCCCACAATTGAGTTAGGGAGGTAGTAGACTATACAATAAATTGCTCCTATGTCACAGGGCTGAACTAGTTTACAGGTCGAAGGTTTTGTTAAAGTATTTTTGCATTCCATTTTATCAACTACTTTGTTTGAAGAAGCACGATTTCATGAAATTAGTCAGTCACTTTTTGTTGTCGCTGGCTTTCTCAATGTACCAAGATTGTTATCTGAGTTGGGGAATGGGCAGGGGGAAGTTCTGAAAAGTGATTTGACATTTAGCAAAAGTGAAAGATAAATCATCCTGGTTAGAAGTAGGTTATATGAGCAGAGCAGTTGGCCCTGAACATTTTGTGTGGAGAACATTTACCCATTAAAAATGCACTCCTTAAAACTAGAACAGACACAATACTGTATAGAATGTAAAATCTCCAGTTAGGTGTCATTTAAATTATGGAATTTGCTTTCATAGGAAACGCTGTTATGCAAACGCAGTCAAACTTAATCACCACAACTTCCTCATATGACATATCATTCCTGTAACAGCCCTTTCTACGATGATTTTTAATCATGTAAACCTAACTGGAAAGATTTGCGTTGCATCAGAACAATAGGCAAAAATATCTTACGCGATCAAAAAAATTCAAAAATACTAATGGGAAAAGGATTAAATTCCAGTCTGCAGGAAACTTTGGGAATCTACAGAATTTTGAAAGTTGACCACCAGTTCATCTACCATCTCTATAGCCAAGTCCTTCGACATTCTGGAATGACGCTCATCTGGTCCAGGGGTTTATCGACCTTCAATCGAGTTAGTTCCTCAGTTTCATAAGTCCCTTCGTCGTCTTAGTATGAGATTTTCTGTATCTTCTTCCATGAAGACAGCGCAAAGTAACTGTTTATTTCCTCCGCTATTCCCATGTTCTCCACTATAAATTCTCCTCCCCCACTTGTAATGGGCCCACATAAGTTCTAACTAATATTTTCCATTTCACACGCCTCTATGCCTCGCTGATTTGCATTAATATTCACTTTTCCCTTTCTTAATCAGTTTCTTGGTTCTACTTTGCTGGTTCTAAGTTGCTCCCATTCCCTCGGCTTACTACGTTTTCCGACATCCTGACAAGCCATTCCTTTGATCTAATGCAAAACTTAATTTATTTTATTAACCATGGTTGCTTTATCTTTGGGTATTTGTACCTTTGAGAAATGTATATCTGTTGTAGACCATGCAGCATTTCCTTAAATACTAGCCACTGCCTGTCTACCATCAAATCTTTTAGTGTATTTTCCTGAATCACCATAGCCAACTTGCCCCTCATAATTCAGAATTTCCTTTCTTCCGATTTAAGACCCAAGTTTCAGAATGAATTACAATGCATTATATTGTTCTCACTATTACCCAAAGGCTCCTTTATAACAAGGTTATTAATTAGCCCTTTTTCGTTACACAACACTAAATCCAAAATAGCCTGATCCTTAGATGGCACCTCAACCTACTGTTCCAAAAACCCATCTCATGCACACTCCAGGAATTCCTCCTCTACAGCATTAGTGCAGATTTGATTAATTCAGTCTACATGAAGGGCAGCACGGTGGCCTAGTGGTTAGCACAACTGCCTCACGGCGCTGAGGTCCCAGGTTCGATCCCGGCTCTGGGTCACTGTCCGTGTGGAGTTTGCACATTCTCCCTGTGTCTGCGTGGGTTTCGCCCCCACAACCCTAAAAAATGTGCAGAGTAGGTGGATTGGCTACACTAAATTGCCCCTTAATTGGAAAAAATAATTGGGTAATCAAAATTTTTTTTTAAAATTCAGTCTACATGTAAATTGAAGTTGCCCATTGTTGTGGACGGAGGCAAAGATTCCATGAGAGGCCAGGCTGACAGGATACAACTCACTTTATTCCACACTAGTCACAATAACCACTCCTCTCCTCTCCCTGCAGGGTCTCCCTCTCCGAACTGCTTCCAGGTCAGCGTTTATATTCTGTGGGGCGCTCCTACAATTGTGAGGAAGCTCTGCCCCCTAGCCACCTAAGTAGCTCATACTCTGAGATGTAGGAGGGGATGGGATGCGCTGTCCCTGTAGGGAGTCGTAACACCCTCCCCCCCCACCCCCTGCTGCCCAAGTCCAGAGAAATGTCCATGTCCTCAGTTGAAGGGTCCCGTGGCCGCTTGGGTTGTGGGCGCAGTTCCAGGGGTGGTACAGCCAGCCTGTGAGGTATGTAGTGTACCAGGGACCGCTGCTTCCCCGATGAATGTCGGAACTGGCCTGGCCCAGCCACTAAGGCTGCTGGTACAATCGGTGCCAGAGTATTGTTGCTGGGCAGTCCAATGTTCACAGCGGAATCCGTCTCACTGTCTACGACGTCGCTGGCCGGGTCCACGGGCGCCACAGGTCCTCTAGTGTCTGACGTTCAACAGGAGGCAGAACGGGCGAGTGGATCCCTGGGACCCCACTGGTCTTGGGGCTCCACCTAGGCTGTATGTGGCACAGAGTCCGGGTCATGCGCAGGGCCTCCGGGCCACGTGCCGGTGGTTCCTTGTTGCGTCGTTGGAAGTCCAGGTGGTGGTGTGTCTCTGCGCCCTGTACCTGGATTGCGTAGGAAACTGGCTCCGTCACATGGAGAAGTACCCCAGGGATCCATGTGGCTCCGGTCCCGAAGATCCTCACATAAACCGCATCACCTGTAATGAAGGTGCGCGCTTGTGGGCAGCAGTGAGAGTCCGTCTCCGAGCAGGCCTGTCACTGCTGGACCTGTGCCGATACTGGAGAGGACGAGGCTACAACACGTCTGGAGTTGGCACCCCATGATCAACTCTGCCGGTGCTATGCCGGTTGGGGCGTGAGGCAGCATACAATAACTGAAAAGAAACTGTGCCAACCCCGTTTCCCACGACTCCAAAATCATCTTTCTCAATGTTCTCTTGAATGTTTGTACCGCTTGTTCGGCTAGCCCATTGGAGACCGGGTGGTACGGGGCCGTCCGCACATGCCTGATGCCACTCGTTACCATGAACAAAGTGAACACCTGGCTTTTGAATGCTTTCGTCGGACACCAGAACCTCCGGCAGTCCGTGCATACTACAAATAGCCCTCAGTCAGTCCGTAGTTGCTCGTGAATGCGCCATGAGGACCCGATGCACTTTAAGCCACTTTGAGTGGGTGTTCGCTAATAAAAGGAATGTGGCCTCCTGAAACGGACCGGCAAAGTCGATGTATACACGGGACTAAGGCTTCCCGGGCCACTCCCACGGGTGCGTCAGGGGTGCGTCAAGGCCGCCGGTGGGGCCTTCTGGTGCTTCTGGCATGGGGTGCAATTGTGGGCCGCCCGCTTGTTCTTGGCATCCAGTCGGGGCCAACATTTTCATCTTGGCCACCCCTGGGTGTCTGTTATGGAGGTTTTCAATGGGGGAACGTCCCCGTTCAGATACCACCACCCACGTCCCCCACAGGAGAACGCCATCTTCGATGTTCATTTTGGGCAGCTTGGAGGTGTGGGCCCTCAGCCCGTTGGGGATCGCCCTATGTCTGTCCTCGTATTGAACCATATGTCGGACCTTCGACAACCCAGGGTCGGTCTGGGTCTATTCTCTGATATGAACTGACGTTACTGGCAAAGTGGCCATGAAAGTGTTCACGGATGGCACGGTGGCATAGTGGTTAGCACTGCTGCCTCACAGCTCCAGGGTGCCGGGTTCAATTCCGGCCTCGGGTGACTTTTTCTCTTGTCACAGGAGACAGGCACTTCTCCCTGTGTCTGCGTGGGTTTCCTCTCAATTCTTTGTTGGGTTTCTTCGGGTTGTTCTGTATTTTGTCTTGTTTTTTTTGTAAACAGAGTTCTCTCTCTCTCTTACTTCCGCCATACACCTTAGCGGTATGTCCTTTTCCCTTGATCTCTGCTGATTGTATATCCGCCTTTCCATTGATGTGGTGCTACCGTTAGGGCAGGGTGTCAGTGTATCCTTTTCCAGTGGTCTGTGCTGCTCATTTGGCCATCTTTCCACTGATGTGGGGCTACCGTTGGGGAGGGGTGGGGGGGAAAGGTGGCCGTATGCTGGCTTTGCAGCTGGTGGTTTATTTAAAGGAACTGTTTTGGGTTGAACTGTGGCCCCTCGCAAGAGGGGCCACAGTTCTCTCTCTCACACCTTGCTCTGCACCAGTATGTCCTTTTCCGGTGGTCTTGCAGCTCGCTTGGGCACCTTTCTGTCGATGTGGGGCTAGTGTTGGGGCTGGTGGTGGGGGGGGGGGGGGGGGGGGGGGTTAATAGGTGGGTGCTGGCTTGAGAGGTGCTGTTTTCTATGTGTTTTTTGGTGTCTTGTAAATGCTTTTGGCATATTACTGATTTCCGTGACTATTTTTGTGTTTTGCTGATTCTTTTGTATACTTGAGTTAATAAACTTATAATATTTGTAGGGGGGAGGCAGATGATATACAAGCTCTGTCCCTGTAGGGGGTCACAATACTACTGTATTACTCATGTTACATGCATCTCAAATTTCCTGATTTATACCATGCCTAGCACCATAACTACAGTTTGGTGGCCTATAAACAAGTCCCACCAGTGTTTGCTGCCCCTTCCTGTTAGCTCCACCCAAACCGATTCTGCATCTTGTTCCTTCCATCTAAGATCCTCTCTTACTAATGCACTGAACTCATACTCCCCCACCCCCTTTTCCTTGGTGTCTATCCCTCCTAACTGCTGAATATCCTTGGATATCTAACTCCCAATCTTGGTCACCCTGTAGCCACATCTCCATAATAACAATTAAATCATACCCTTTAACCTCAATTTGTGTATTCAAATCATCAAATCTTTTGCGATGCTACATGTGATCAGATAGAATACCTTTAATTCCGCTTTTTAAACATTGTTCTCTCTAATCCTAATTGATGCTTGCCTATGCTATGCCTGCCATCCAGTTTTGATTTTTACTTTACTACTTCCTTTCACGAGTTTTGCTTCTCTTAAATCTGATTCCCTCTTGGATTCCCTTCCCACTGCAAATCTAGTTTAAAGCCTCCCCAGCAGCATGAGAAAATCTCCCTGTGAAGATATTGGTCCCCGTTCTGCTAAAATGCAGCCTATCCATCTTGTGGATGTCTAACTGCCCCGGAAATGGACCCAATGCCCTGGAAATCCATTGCCCTGTCTCCGACACCAATTTCCAGTGTTCCATTGCTCAATTTTCCTATTTCTATGCTCACTAGCACGTGGGGCTGGAAATAATCTTGAGATTACAGCTTTAGAGGTCCTGCTTTTAAATCTCCTTCCAAGATCCCTGACATCTGCTTTCAGGAGTTCATCCCCTTCTTACCTAAGTCATTGTTCACCCTCCCGCAGCGGCCCTGTGACATCCTTGACCTTGGCACCAGGAAGGTAACATACCATCCTGTGTCCATGGCCACAGAATTTCCTGTCTGTTCTTCTGCTCATCTTCCCCTTTTCTTCCTGCCCTCCTATAGAGCTAAACTGCCCATGTGGTCACAATCTCAACTCTGACTGCACTCCTCCAAGGAACCAATTCCCTCACCAGCATCCAAAACAGAAAACCGATTAACGAACAGGACCTCAGGGGATTCTTGCGCTATCTGCCTAGTTCTCTTGGACGGCCTGAGTGTGCACCTGTTCTCTTTTGCCTCCATGCTCCTAGTCTGCGATGTAACCACCTCTCTGAATATGCAATCCACATAGCTCTCAGCCTCAGTGACTCCAGCTGCTGCTTGAGCTCAAAAACCCAGAGCTCATTTCTGCAGCTGGTGACACTTCCTGCACATACGATCGTCTAGGTCACCAGTAGCGTCCACAACTTCCATACACTACAGGACACACATCCCACACAACTGAGCTGTCCTGCCATTTCTTAACCACTTCACTTATGTTAATTTTATTTAACTTTGGTTTACTTATTTAAATTTTATTTGGCCTTAATAAACCTTACAACTATTGATAAACGTTATTAGTACTGACAAATCCAACTTAACACACTTTGTGAGTTGCAAATATACCTTACTTAGATCACCTCTCTCTCCTGTAAACCTAATCCATTACTCACTCAGTATTCATCTCACTCAGGTGTAGTCTCCTGACTGTGCACCCCTTACTGGGTTAGGAGATGGAATTTGCTATCAAATGGAAAGTTGAGAGGAAAGCAGCATAGATACATTTAAGGGGAAACTAGTTAAATGCAGGAGGGAGAAAAGATTTGAATGATATGGTGATAGGGTGAGATTGGGGGGGGAGGGGAAGGAAGCTCTGGTGAAGCATAACCAGTGGAGTGGACCATGTGGTGAATGGTCTGCTCCTGGGGCAGCACGGTGGCCTAGTGGTTAGCACAACCGCCTCACGGCGCTGAGGT
Source organism: Scyliorhinus canicula (assembly GCF_902713615.1). Taxonomy (NCBI): domain Eukaryota; kingdom Metazoa; phylum Chordata; class Chondrichthyes; order Carcharhiniformes; family Scyliorhinidae; genus Scyliorhinus; species Scyliorhinus canicula. Next base: position 107,223,665 of record NC_052156.1, on the reverse strand, counting down.
CCCAGGTTCGATCCCGGCTCTGGGTCACTGTCCGTGTGGAGTTTGCACATTCTCCCCGTGTCTGCGTGGGTTTCGCCCCCACAACCCAAAAATATGCAGAGTAGGTGGATTGGCCACACTAAATTGCCCCTTAATTGGAAAAAATAATTGGGTAATCTAAATTTTTAAAAAAAAATGAATAGTCTGCTCCTGTGCTTGAAATTCTGTGTAATTGCTGGTTTTCCCTGGTTCAAAACATGAATCCATTAAGCAGGAGCAATATGTTATTTGATTTCTATGTGTACAAGTGTGTATCCTGCTGCCCCATTACACTGCATGCCAGTCTTTCAGTGGTTATGCCAATGGGGCTGTGCAATTATATATCATAAATCCTATGTGCTACGGACTTACAAAAACAATTAATCCTGAATGAGAAAACCTGTCAGCATTGTTTTAAAAATAGCGATTCAAACACTTAAAAAGGTTTTTTAAAAACAAGTTTGTCATTTTATTCTTAGTGGACAAACTTTCCATTTTCTAAAATACAATACCTTGAACTCCACAGCAGTCAAAACGAGTGGGTGACAGGTGCACAGTACTCTCGACTTATTGATAAGTGTAGTGATCCTTACATGGGTATGTACAGAAGGGGCTGATGGGTAATGGAAAGACCACCAGGGGACAGCACTGGCGCGCATAAAAGTGGGACGCAGACGGCCCTCCCCCTCTTTGGCTGATTTGATTGTGAGGAGAACAGGAACAGAAATTTAGCTCAGGGCTGCTAGTGTGGTCAGGCCTAGTTGTAGAACATAGAAAAGTTGTAACCGTGTTTACTAGTGCAGTTCTTTAAGTAAGAGTTCACGCAGTTATTTAAATTGTGTTGCTCAATAAACCTTCTATCAAACTTCTGGACGATTTCTAGCCTCCTTCCAGAGCGTCTACTGTAACTGAGTTGAGTAGCACAGATTACCATCTCTACAGGTAACAAAAACATGGTACAGGAATGGCTTTAATTGAACAGCACTAGATAGATTAGGTTAGAGACCAGAAACAACCAAAGCAACCAGCAAAAGCAACGGGCCAGCCACTCGACTGTGGAAGACTTCGCAGCATTTTAATTTCCAAACAACTGACTAAAGCGATGGATCACACGCCATTTCCAGAGTTGCTGAAAACTACCGGTAATTTAAATAGTAACTGGAAAATGTATAAACAGCAGCTTCAGATATACTGACCTAAATGCAGCCACCGACGAGAGAAACATTGGAATATTACTCTTAACGGCAGGCCAGCAGACGGTAGACATTTAGAACTCGTTTACGTATGGTGATACTGATGCTAAAACTAAATATCAAGTGATAATGGCACAATTTGATGAGCACTGTAAATCACAGTCAAACAAAATCATGGAACAATTTAACCTGCGTAACAGATTCCAAAAAAATGGGGCGACTATCTCTAATTTTGTCACAGATCTCCGCTTGCGAGCACAAGGTTGTAACTATGCTGATGTAACAGATTCCATCATCAGGGATCAGACGAAAATTTAAGGGAATCATTAATGCAACAAAATGATGTAACTTTAAAAACCACAATAGCAAAATGCTTACAGCAAGAGCAGAAAAAACAGCAGTACCTGGAGTTTCTTGAAAAACAAACATGGAGAAAGTACTCCACAAGATAGAAGATGTAAAAATGGTGGCCTCTCCTCACAGGCCTTCTTTTCCGGCGGCTGGCGCCCATTACGGTATTAGAGAAATACAGAACAGAACAGGCCCTTCGGCCCACGATGTTGCGCCGAACTTTTGTCCTAGGTTAATCATAGAATTTTGGACAATTTTTCATGGCCAATCCGCCCAATCTGCACATCTTTGGACTGTGGGAGGAAACTGGAGTACCCGGAGGAAACCCACGCAGTCACGGGGAGGATGTGCAGACTCCACACAGACAGTGACCCAAGTCGAAATCGAACTTGGGACCCTGGAGCTGTGAAGCAATTGTGCTATCCACAATGCTACCGTGCTGCCCTTAAGAAGTTAACCTACACTCCATTATTCTACCCTAATCCATGTACCTATCCAATAGCCGCTTGAAGGTCCCTAACGTTTCCGACTCAACTACTTCCACAGGTATGTCGGCGCTTGCACGCAGTCAGGACAGACGCGATCCTGGAAGAACCCGGTATGCGCATGCGCAGTATGCAAAATACCGGCCCCAGCCCGAAGAGCGAGTTGCGCATGCGCGATCACTGCCGGCGCGTGACGTCACAGACGTCATGACTTGCTACCACTGTGGCACCGCACATTTAAAAGGGAAATGTCCTGCACAAGGGGAAAGGTGTCTAAAATGCTCTCAGATTAATCATTTTGCCTCCCATGAAATGAAATGAAATGAAATGAAATGAAAATGAAATGAAATGTCAGTCCACAGCCAAATATTACTCTCCAATGCAAAGGCATGGAAACTTCAAGGTTCACACAGTAGATGCAATGGACACTCGGACACCCGAAGAAAACTTTTCCGACCACGAAGAGTTCCATTCCTGGGAGATACGGCGTTGGAATCATAAACGCCACAGAGGAACCGCACGAGCTAACCACACAGCCTCAATACGTGCATACCATTGAATCCACAAGCAAATGGAGTGCCACGGTGCAAGTAAACAACTCCCCAATTACGTCCAAGCTTGACACGGAAGCATCCGCAAACTTGATGACAAGCAAAGATCTTGCATCCATCCCAGGGACACACGAGATGATACCTGCTGCATGCAAGTTAACAGACTACAATGGCAACCAGATCACCTGGATGGGATCATGCCACCTACAAGTCGTTCATAAGAAAGTCACAAAAGGACTACATTTTGAGATCGTGGACGACAAAAGAACGTCACTGTTAGGTGCTCAAGCCTGCAAGGATTGCGGCTGATCCAAAGGATTTTCATGAACATGGTTGACTCATCACAACTGGCCGATGCCATACAGCTGCTTCTCAGGGAATATCCAACGTCTTTTGTGGCATGGGTACGTTACCTCTCAAGTACAAAATCCTGCTCAAAGAGGATGCAACACCGGCCATTCATGCACCAAGGAGGGTAACAGCTCCGTTGCAGGACAAGCTAAAAGCAGAACTCCAATGCCTCCAATCTCAAGGCATCATCTCACAAGTCACGCAGCCGACTGACTGGGTCAGCTCGGTGGTGTGTGTCAAGAAGCCGTCCGGTGAAATTAGAATCTGTTTAGATCCCAAGTATTTTAACAAAAACATTCGCAGGGAACACTACCCTATTCCCAAGCGAGAGGAGATAACGAGCGAAATGGCGAAGGCGCACATATTCACCAAACTTGATGCCTCACAAGGTTTCTGGCAGATGCAGCTCGATGATTCCAGCCAACTGCTGTGTACCTTCAACATGCCGTTTGGATGTTATTGTTATAATCAAATGCTTTTCGAGATTATATCTGCATCGAAAATATTTTACCGAATTATGGAGCAGATGACGGAAGGCATTGAAGGCGTCCGTGTATATGCTGATGACCATAATATGGTCAACGACAGAGGAAGACCACATTGCTAAGTTGAAACAAGTCTTCCAAAGAATACACCAATTTGGGCTGAAGCTCAACCAAGCCAAGTGCACCCCTGCACATTTGTCTCTGACCTTCCTGGGTGACATGATATCAGAGCACAGGGTGAAGCCGGACGCTGAGAAGATCGCAGCAGTTCAGAACATGCAGCGGCCATGTGACAAGAAAACAGTGCTCAGGTTCCAGGGATTCATCAACTTCCGAGGCAAGTTCATATCGAACTTAGCAGCACGGACGACGGCGTTATGGCAAGCGATAAGGAAGGACACGGAGTTTGACTGGACTCCAAGTCACCAAGACGAGTGGGAGGATCTGAAGCACCAATTGATGGCAGTTCCAACTCTGGCATTCTTTGACCCAGCAAAACCCACAAAGATCTCCACCGATGCCTGTCAACATGGAATTGGTGCGGTGCTACTTCAACAGAATGACTAGTCGGACTGGGACCCAGTGGCTTACGCTTCTCAAGCGGTGACCGCCACCGAGTGCAGGTGCGCACAGATAGAGAAGAAGTGCCTTGGATTGATCATTGGTGTGACAAAATTCCACCGCTGCGTATGGTCTTCCACATTTCTTGTGGAGACTGATCATAGGCCACTGGTCAACATCAACAACAAAGATCTCAATGACATGATGCTGCACCTACAATGCATGATGATGAAGTTGCGGAGGTACGATTTCACGCTGGTCTACACACATGGGAAGGACCTAATAATAGCTGACACCTTATCCCGAGCCATTGACGCTGACAATCCGCCTCCGGCTTCCATTAATGTGGAAGCTCATGCACTGTGGTGCAGGGAGACACTCCCGGCAACGGACTGGAGGCAGCAGCAAATTCGTCAAGCGACACGGGAAGGTGCAACCCTGCTTCAAGTCATGCAGTCAGGGTTAGGTGGATTGGCCATGCTAAATTGCCTGTAGTGTCCTAAAAAGTAAGGTTAAGGGGGGGGTTGTTGGGTTACGGGTATAGGGTGGATACGTGGGTTTGAGTAGGGTGATCATTGCACAACATCGAGGGCCGAAGGGCCTGTTCTGTGCTGTACTGTTCTATGTTCTATGTTCTAACCTTCAGCATGGCTGGCCAAGAAAGCGGTGCCCACAGTTACAAAACGTCCAAACTGAACTGTCCGTGGTGGATGGCATCATACTGCGAAATGACAGAATCGTCATTCCACTGGCGCTCCGGGCGGACATGCTCTGCAGGATTCATGAGGGGCACTTTGGTGCCGAAAAGTGCAAAAGGAGAGCACGGCAATCCGTGTATTGGCCTGGGATAAATGAGGACATAACGAGCATGGTGCTCACATGTGACATGTGTCAAAAACATCGACCGGAGCACGGTGGCCTAGTGGTTAGCACAACCGCCTCACGGCGCTGAGGTCCCAGGTTCGATCCCGGCTCTGGGTCACTGTCCGTGTGGAGTTTGCACATTCTCCCCGTGTCTGCGTGGGTTTCGCCCCCACAACCCAAAAATGTGCAGAGTAGGTGGATTGGCCACACTAAATTGCCCCTTAATTAGAAAAAATAATTGGCTAATCTAAATTTATAAAAAAAAAAAAAAAAAAACATCGACCGGCACAATGCAAGGAGCCACTAAAGCAGCATGAGATGGCTACGCTATCGTGGGACAAAGTTGGTATTGACTTGTTTCATTCCATAGGTCAACACTATGTTCTTCTCATCAATTATTACTCCAACTTTCCGGAAGTACTGAAATTCCCGGATCTCACATCAGCATCGGTTATCAAAGCCTGCAAAGAAACCTTCCCAAGGCATGGCATCCCACAGACGGTCATGTCCGACAATGTCCTTGCTTTGCCAGCTGGGAGTGGTTGGAATTCGCAAAACAGTACAGCTTCAAGCATGTGACGTCGAGTCCACGCTTTCCTCAATCGAATGGCAGGGTGGAGAAAGGTGTTCACATTATTAAGCAACTGATCAGCAAGGCCGCTGACTCGAAGTCCGACATACACTTGGCTCTATTGTCATACCGTTCGTCGCCTTTGAGCTCTGGGCTCTCACCAGCTCAAATGCTCTTCAATCGAGATGTGCGGACAACGCTACCGGCGTTACACTTCGCCAATCCATATCACTCGCCAGTCCTGGACAAGCTGCGTCACCAACGTCAGGGACAAAAGCAGCACTATGACCAGCAGGCAAAAGTTCTGCATCCATTAGCAATCAACGACAGGGTTAGGTTGCGACACCCGGCTAGGGATTGGTCTAACATGGTGATGATGCACCGCCAAGTATCCCCACGATCTTACGTTGTGAAGTCTGATGATGGAATACTGTTTTGACGCAATCGGCGAGACCTGCTGAATGTTCTACCTTGTCAACCTGTATTTCTGGCGTTAGATCTGCAGGACGCTATCATGCGATATCCTGGGACTCCAGCAGTTAGTGCCCGAATGGACATAAAAACCTCTGGGTCTCCATGCCCACTCAGGAGGTCTACCCGAATCAGACGTGCACCCAACCGTCTGAACTTGTGAACATGACTGGTACAATCATTGCTCTGTTCTGTATTTGTGCATGAAACTAACTGTGTGTGATTTTTGTTTTTAGTTACAGCTCTGCAACTATGGAAAAAAGGGGGGGGATGTCGTGATCCTTGCATGGGTACGTACTGAAGGGGCTGATGGGTAATGGAAAGACCACCAGGGGGGGTGAATGAAAGAGAAAATGAAATGACAGAATGTATCTGCTATTAAAAATATATCAAGCTGAGGCAAGAGAGGAAACATGCTAATTTAAGTTAATTCATAAAAATATAAGAATAGGCCATCCAGCATCACACGTCTGTTCTGACATTCAATTCAGTATGGCTGATCTGCCTGCCTTGGCTGTGTAAGCCTCATTACCTTTGCTGATCAAAAAAATGCGAATTCAATGTTTGAATCGTTTCCAAAAAATTACTAACTCAAAAATTACTAACTCAGTGGGCTGGGTTCTCCATTTGGGAGGCTATGGGCTGGATTCTCCAATCACCGGTGCCAAAATCACATTCGGCAATCGGCCAGAAAATCCATTTTTACACCGGAATTGGGGCAGGTGCCATTTTTCCGATGCTCCGCCCCTTCAAAAACAGCGTACTACAGGAGTATGCCGCACACTTTCGGGACGGCCTCAGGATATCATCTGAGGCCCTTCCCCGATGCTCCGTTCCCGGTGGGCCGACTTCCCGATGGTGTGGGGCACATGTCTCTCACTTTTCGGGGACCTCGCATGATGGTGGCGGACTGTGTCCAGCGCCGCCCCACAGGAGCCGTTCCGCTGGCGGGGGGGGCTTCGGCAGGGGCTGAGGGAACTGGTGGGGGGTGGTGAAGGGGGGCAGTTTTTGGCAGGCCGGGTCCGCGCAGAGCTAGCGCCATGTTGTAGGGCACAGCCGTTGCAGGCGAGGCCACGGACCCGGTCAATCTGCGTCCGTATCGGCAGGTAAAGACAGGGGCTTTTTGTGGCGAGGTTGTGAGCCCCCCCACCGGGTGAAGCATCGGTGTAAGGGTGGTGCCAATGTTTTGGCAAGGTTGAAGCGGTCAGGTTAGGGTTAGTTTTCAGGGTTAGTTTTTGGCTGGAAGGTGAGCGAAGAAAGTTTCTGAAAAAATAACAGCCGGAGATTCTGTATTATTCTGGCAGGGGGTCAGGTCTCTTTCTTTAAAGCAGTTTCAAAATATCTCTCTTTCCAGTATTCAAGACATCTCTTTAAAACAAGTATTCCTATGTGCTAACTGTATTTAAAAGTGGATTGGGATCTGAGATGGTTTTTAAAAAAAATTTAGTGTACCCAATTATTTTTCCAATTAAGGGGCAATTTAGCGTGGCCAATCCACCTAGCTTGCACGTTTTTGGGTTGTGGGGGTGAAACCCACGCAGACACGGGGAGAATGTGCAAACTCCACACGGACAGTGACCCAGAGCCGGGATCGAACCTGGGACCTCAGCCCCGTGAGGCAGTTGTGCTAACCACTAGGCCACCGTGCTGCCCTTGAGATGGTTTTGATGTTTGGGTGAAAATAAAGATAGCAGTTAAGGGTTATTGTGCTCATGTATTGATTAGCAGTTTTTAAGGGATAATTGTAGGCTATTTTAATTATCGTGATGTTAAAGATATTTTAATACTGTGTTAGTAATAAAATTTGTTTTAATATACCATATCTCAATTTTGTGCGCAATCACTCCTAGAGCGAGATATCCTTTCCTCATAGTCTAAATATTGGGGTTTCTGTCCAGTATCCCAGCAAAGGTTTGGGTTTGGTCCGAAATCATAATACGGTTCTCTGCCTCAGTCTGGGGCCTCTGCACAGGCATCATTAGCCATGACCTTAGTGGGTAACCGTTGTCGCCTACTAGTCAACCCCTCACCTGAGGAAGTGCCTCAAAGATACCAGGAACTGAGCAGTACCCCAGGTTACATGCTCTTCCTGGAAATTGGGTGCAGATATGCATTATGTGCAGCTGGTGGTCGCACACCAACTGCACATTCATGGTGTAGAAGCCCTTCCTATTGATAAAGGACACCTCTTGTTGAATCAGTACTCGGAGGACGATGTGTGCCATTGATCACTCCCTGAACCTGGGGCATGCAAGCGATGGTAACAAACACTGCTGCCCGGGCATCTTGTTGAGCCTGGATCAGATTGAAAATGATATAGTCTGATGCCTGGGCGTATAGGGCCTCCATAACAGTATGGATGTATCTCTGTGCGGACATTTGCAATATCCCACACAGGTAGAGAGTGAGCATAGCTGGCTGTAGTCCAATATCCATGTATCTGCGGTTGGAGGGAGGAGTGACAGAGAATGTTAATAAGATGAGGGTTCCTTTGATCATCCAATGCCACCAGGTTACATGGTCACCCCGAGTTGTATTGCTGCCCACCCTTAGTCTGTGCCTCCCTCCCCCGGCTCCTTCGAGATGATGTTTCCCATTCTGCAACCTTGTCCCCATCAGTGACTGGAACCTGGCCTATTATGTATGAGCCTCTATTCTCACCACACGTCCCTGGCAAAGGGTACTGGTGGCTGTCGCAACCAGTGTTAGCGATTGGCTCTGTGGCCCCTGTCCGGTTTCTCCCAGTGGGCCTCCTCATTGTATGGGCCTTGTGCTATCCGCCAGGAGGATGGCAACTGGATGTGTGCTGAAGATGGTCAACTTGCACTGCCAGTCGGGTCCATGCTAGGATCCTGGTATGTGGGCAGGTTCTACAGATGGGGTTGAGCGAGGGATGTGTGCGTTTGCTGGGACCTTAGTTGCAGTGTTATGTGAAGCCTGGGATTAACACAGGTTGTGATGGAACCTGGCTGAGGGCAGGATGTATGGGGTCAAGGGCGCAGTGGACAGGCAGAGATTGGAGACAGCTCATGAGCCTCAGGAGTGGGTTAGCTGATAGTCTCGCTGGTGAAGCTTTTACTCTGAGAGGGGCTGTGTGCCAGAGAGGGTTCCAGTGGAACTGATGCCTGTGTCCTTTGTTTGAGGTGAGCTCTACTAATCCCCTCGTTGCTCTGCTCTGGGGTTGCGCTTAAGAGGAGTGCACAAAGGAGTGCCACTACCTAGTGGGTTGGCGACTGAGCATGGCCATGCCATCCCGTTGATGATACTGCTGGGTTATGAGGATTACCAGAGGGGAGTGCTGGTTGGGCTCCCACATACGAGGCACCTTCTGAGAATATACAGGATACAGTAGTGAGCAGTGTCAACCGTCAGGACATTGTAAGTTGCAGCCACGGGCTGGGTTTAAATTAAATAATGCAGCAATGGGGGCCTGAGCCAGCCACCCTGATTCCAAGGGGGTCATCCCAGGTCCATGCACTTGCAACCAAGTCATTCCCAGTTACTCTCTGAGGCCCAGGCAGACACCCCACCTCCCAGCAAGGCTTAAAGGTTGTGAGAATTGTCTTTCCTTCTTGCTCCTCCTCAACAGCCATGGCGCCCGGGCCCTGCTCGTAAATACTTGCACCAATTCATGCCCGCATGATTCCCACCTCAGAGGGGTGGAGCATCGCTGAGGGATGGAACGTCAGGTGTCCAGCCCATTCACTGTAGACAAATCAATATGAATCGCAGATTTGCTTGGAACCACCGGCATGGGACGCTCACCTTGACGCTGCCGCCAGTGGGGTGACAATTCCATTTTTCGCCCCATCGTGGATCTTGCTGCTGCCGTTGGGAGAATCCAGCCCAATGTTTGAAAAAAAAATTTTCATCCACCCTTTATGTGAAGAGCCCTTCCTGATATCACCCTGAGCTACCCAAACTTTAATTTTAAGGTTATGCCCTAACTTCTGTCCTCTAAACTGTTTTAGCCCACATATTGTTCTGGTGAATATGTGCATTTTATATTCACAGTTGTTCAACGTGGGTATTGTTGGCAAGGCCAGTATTTATTTCCCATCCCATCCAAGGTCAATATATCCTTCCTGAGATGTGGCACCCAGAAATGAACACAACTCTGAATGAGGTCTAACCAGATTATAACCCCATTATATTGCTTATCTATCCTCTCCAGGTCTTTCCTTTCAAAAATTAAAAAAAATGTGTTCTGAAAGTATTCAGGCTGATTATCATCAATGTTTTGTTCTCAGAAAATGTTGCTGATTATCATCTATGTTTTGTAATTAGAAAATGCAAACATTGACAGCTAAGAGATCAAGAAATATGCACGTATACAATTGCAAAAAGAGACCTAGAGAGGCCTAAGTTTAGAGTCAGTTATGAAACACTAAAATCAATGTTTATAGAGATATGTGAAGAAAGTTATAAATAAGGGCTGCCAAATCCTTTACATTCTCCACCCCCAGATAGTCCCATCCTTATGTCTATGGCATTGACGTACTTACTACCACATCAGTACCCCTCCTTCTGTCTATGGCATTGGTGCACTTACTGCCACATTAGTACTGGACCCAAGGCCACTTCCACCTTTGGTAGGGTCCTGAGAACAGGTGACTGCAGGAAGGATGTCACTGTCCTATGATATACGTGGGAGCCGAGTTGCATTTTTTAGGTACAAATGGATTGAGTTTGTCCTATTGACCTAAATTAATTTATGCCAGTTTTTAGTGCCTAGCCAGATGCCCACTGGCCATTGGAGGCCAGTAATATTTGTAGCTTTTATTCCTGTAGGACCAGGAAAAGCAGAAGTGTTCCTCCTAGGTCTACAAAAAAGAATAAATTTAATGTTATCCTTTCAGGAGACCACTACACCTCCACTCTGGTCCACTGGAGGCTCTGGCTGTTAATCAACTCAGTGAAAAAGAAGACCAATTTTACTTTTTAATTCATTCATAGGATGTGGGCAATACAGCCTAGACCAGCTTTGTTTGCCCATATCTAATTGCCTTAACTGACTAGCTGGCGGGTTGTCTTGGTGCCAGTGGTTTGGCATAATCAGAATGCAACTGAGAGCCAGGTCTACAATGACTTGGGCTTCACAGCAGTCAAAATGAGTGGGTGACAGGCTCACACTACCCACTGACCATCTGGTGTGTGCTGGAACTTACAACTGGCCAATAAGATGCCAACAGATAGCCAAACTTAATTCACCCAAATCTACCAACTCTCAGATTCCTCTTCCAGAGTTTTGATAAACCACAGGCTCTCTGTTAGGAAAACAAAAGGTAGTTTTAAGGGATTTACACTTGTATTGGTAAATATTAGAAATAAATTATAGCTATTAAGTTGGTTTAATTTAATGTTTCTGTGCTTGGAAGGGTAAAATCTATAAAAGCAAATTACTGCGGATGCTGGAATCTGAAACCAAAGGAGGAAATGCTGGAAAATCTCAGCGGGTCTGGCAGCACCTGTAGGGAGAGAAAAGAGCTAATGTTTTGAGTCCAGGTGACCCTTTGTCAAAGCTTTGGGGCATTGTATAACTACGGTTGTAGATAGGGTCTTTAACTAAATAGTGGGGGGGGGGGGGGGGGGGATTCAGTTTGGGGATCCTCTTTTATGAGTGATGAGCTGCATCAGTTCCTGCTCCTCAGCAAGTGAATCGCCTCGAGCAGGACAACCAGCTACAACCCCCAGGGAAACGTGGAGAGGGAGAACGGGACAGTCTGGAAGGCTGTCCTGCTGGCCCTGTGGTCTAAAAACTTCCCGTCTCCCGCTGGCAGGAGGTCCTCCCCGATGCGCTCCACTCCATCCGATCGCTCCTCTGCACCGTGACTAACGAGACCCCTCACGAATGTGTGTTTGTCTTCCCCAGGAAGTCCACCTCTGGGGTTTCGCTCCCAACATGGCTGACAGTTCCTGGATCCGTCCTCCTTCAGAAACTTGTGTGGACCCATAAGTCATACCCCTTGGTCGAAAAAGTCCACCTCTTATATGCTAACCCACAGTACACCTACGTGGCACACTCCGACGGGCGCCAGGACACAGTCTCCCTCCGGGACCTGGCACCCGCTGGATCCCCAGCCACGACCTCCGACCTGACACTGCCCCCCCCCTCCCGGTTGCCTCTTTTATGCCTGCGCTCCTCATCCTCCCTCCAGCGAACCTCACCGCCGCCCCCACCCCAGCAGGATGTGTCCTCCCACTAGTTCCACTCAGGGGTGACGAAGACGAGGACAACATGCTCCCGGAGTCGCAGGTGACCAAGTCGGCACCCACATCACCACCAGGACTGAGGCGATCGCAGAGGAGGGTCAAGGCCCCCGACAGACTTAACTTGTAATATTTTCCACCACCCCCATCTGACTCCTTTTTTTAAAACAGGGGGTGAATGTCGTAGTCACCACTAGTAGTATATTACATGTATTAGGGCACTGCCCATATATTAGAGGTACAAGGGTAAATCCCTACCTGCTGGCTCCGCCCAGTAGATGGCGTACAAATATGTGTGCTCTCCTGTGTTGCAGCCATTCTGGTTTCAGCTACAGGAGGCACAACATCATTGCTCAATTATGCCTCGATTGTTCCACTATTCTAGTCTTTGTGGTGATTGATAGTGCATCACGGTTGTGTGGAAAATTAGACATCAAAGTTAAAGGAGAGGGGAGAAGTGCAGGTTAATGATGAGGAATTCCAACTAGTTAAAGGGGCAGAGGGCTCAGGAGAGGTTAGTAAAGTTTCCACACCACTTAATAGATCAGAGAGTATAGAAGGTGGCAGGAATCTAATCTCAGGCAGAACAAAAAAGGTGACAAGTATGAGAGGGAGGTGGTCAATGCAGGACTGAGGGTGTTGTACCGAAATGCGCACAGTATACGGAACAAAGTAAGTGAGCTTGTTGTGCACATTGCAATTGGCCGGTAAGATTTTGTGGGCATCACAGAGACATGGCTGTAAGGGGATGAGGGCTGGGTTCTAAATATCCAAGGATATGTGTCCGATCGAAAGGACAGGCAGTTGGGAAAAGGGAGTGGGGTTGCATTGTTAGTAAGGAATAAAGTTAAATTGATAGCAAGAAACAATATAGAATCAGAAGGCATAGAATCTGTGTGGGTAGAGTTGAGGAATCACAAAGTAATAAAGACCCTGATGGGAGTTATGTACAGGCCCACTAGCAGTAGTCAGGATGTAGGGCAGAAAATAAATCAGGAGATAAAAAGGCATGTAAAAAAGGCAATATTACAATAATCATGGGAGACTTCAATATGCAGGTGAACTGGGAAAATCAGGTTGGCAGTGGATCCCAAGAAAAGGTATTTGTAGAATGTCTAAGATTTTTTTTTGGAGCAGCTTGTGACAGAGCCTACGAGGAAACAGGTAATTCTGGATTTGGTGATGTGTAATGAGGCAGACTTGATTAGGGAACTTAAGGTGAAAGAACCCTTAGGGAGCAGTGACCACAATATGATAGAATTTACCCTGCAGTTTGAGAGGGAGAAGCTGCAATCAGATGTAACGTATTACAATTAAATAAGAGTAACTACAAAGACATGAGGGAGGAGCTGGCCAGAGTTGATTGGGAAAGGAGCCCAGCAGGGAAGACAGTGGAACAGCAATGGCAGAACTTTTGGGGAGTTATTCGGGAGGAAACAAAAATTAATCCCAAGCAGGAGGAAACATGCTAAAGGGAGCAAGAGATAGCCATGGCTGGCAAGGAAAGTCAAGGACAGCTTAAAAACAAAAGAAAAAGCATATAAAGTGGTGAGTATTAGTAGGAAGCCAGAGGATTAGGGAGCCTTTAAAAGCGAGCAGAGGATAACTAAAAAAGCACCAAGTGGGGAGAAGATGAAAATATGAGTGTAAGCTAGCTAGCAATAGAAAAGTAAGAGAGAGGCAAAAATAGACATTGGACCACTGAAAAATGAGACTGGAGAAGTAATAATAAGAAACGAAGAAATGACAGAAGAACGGAATAGTTATTTTGCATCACTCTTCACAGTGGAAGACACCGGTGGGATGCCAGAGCTCAGGTGAGTGCAGTGGCCATCACTAAGGAGAAGGTTCTTGGGAATCTGAAAGGTCTGAAGGTGGATAATTCACTTGGAATGGATGGACTACACCCCAGCATTCTAAAATAGATAGCTGAGTAGAATGTGGAGGCATTGGTGGTGATCTTTGAGGAATCACTGGGTTATAAAAAGTAATATAAAATGGAGGGTCTCAGAGGACTGGAAAGTGGCTAATGTAAGAAGGAAGGAAGGCACAAGGAAATTAAAGGCTGGTTAGCCTGACTTCGGTCATTGGTAAGATTTTAGAGTCCATTATTAAAGATGAGATCGCGGAGTACTTGGATGCATGATAAAAAGGACTGGGTCAGCACGGCTTCATCGAGGGGAGGTCGTGTCTAACAAATCTGTTAGAATTCTTTGAGGAGGTAATAAGGAAGTTAGACAAAGGAGAACCAGTGGACATGATTTATTTAATTTCCAGAAGGCCTTTGACAAGGTGCCGCCCAGGAGACTGTTAAATAAGTTAAGAGCCCATGGTGTTAAGATTCTGGAATGGATAGAGAATTGGCCGACTTGCAGAAGGCAGAGAGTGGTGATGAAGTGGTCTTTTTCAGGATGGCAGCCGGTGACTAGTGATGTGCCTCAGGGGTTGGTGCTGGGACCACATGTTTCACAATATGCATGAAAGATCTGGAAGAAAAGACTGAAGGCACAGTTGCTAAGATTGCAGATGATACAAAGATCTGTAGAGGGACAGGCAGTATTGAGGAAGCAGGGGGGCTGCAGAAGGACTTGGGCAGGCGAGGAGAGTAGGCAAAGAAATGGCAGATGGAATACAATGTGGAAAAGTGTACGGTTATGCACTTTAGAACGAGGAATGGCGGCATAGACTATTTTCTAAATTGGAAAATGCTTAGGAAATCAGAAGCACAAATCAGAAGACTTGGAAGTCCTTGTTCAAGATTCTTTTAAGGTGCAGGTTCAGTCGGCAGTTAGGAAGGCAAATGCAATGTTAGCATTCATGTCGAGAGGGCTAGATTACAGGACCAGGGATGTACTTCTGAGGCTATACAAGGCTCTGGTCAGACCCCATTTGGAGTATTGTGAGCTTATTTTGGGCCTCGTATCTAAAGAAGGATGTGCTAGCCTTGGAAAGAGTCCAGAGGAGGTTCACAAGAATGATCCCTGGAATGAAGAGCTTGTCATATGAGGAACGGTTGAGGATCTATATCTGTACTCATTGGAGTTTAGAGGGGGGATCTTATTGAAACTTGCAGGATACTGCGAGGCCTGGGTAGAGTGGACTTGGAGAGGATGTTTCCACTTGTACGAAAACTAGAACCAGAGTGCACAATCTCAGACTAAAGGGACGATCCTTTAAACAGAGATAAGGAGGAAATACTTCAGCCAGTGGGTGGTGAATCTGTGGAACTCTTAGCCGCAGAAGGCTGTGGAGGCCAAATCACTGAGTGGCTTTAAGACAGCGATAGAAAGGTTCTTGATTAATCAGGGGATCAGAGTTTATGGTGGGAAGGCAGGAGAATGGGATGAGAAAAATATCAGCCATGACTCAATGGGCCGAGTGGCCTAATTCTGCTCCTATGTCTTATGGTCTTAATAAATGTGTTTTTCTTGTTGTCAAAACTAATTTATGGTTGCGTGACTCTATTCCTCCACGTTTTATTTTTTAAAAGTACTGGTCTTTTGAGCCAGGGTTCCATTCTGGGATCTTCCAAACTGGTTATATAATCAATTGGGATCATAACATGCACCCCTCTGCAATGATGTCCATCCATCTTACTGTCCATCCATGTTACTAAAATGTAAAGGTGGTCAAAGCTCAAGACGGCACCCTCCGTGCTTTCCTCACACTCACGCTGCAACCAAAGACTCTCCAACAGTATAATTTAATACTAATGGTATATCTCTTATTAATATTCTCAGCTGTGAAAGTATTACAAGATTAAAAACTATGGTAAAGGAATATAATGGTAGCATTCTGTTTTGTGATTGTTCGTAACATAGACGCTCACTCTGTCAGGTCAGGGGACCTTAAGACTGGAGCTGCGTGAAGGTCAGACCAAGCAGGCCATCGAGATTTCCTCCTCTAATGTTGACATTGTTCAACCAGTCACTTTCAGAGTCATTTTTCTGGTAGCAGTCAGGACGTTTTCAATGTCGTACCTTCAGACTCTGGGGTTGTTGGTTTAGTACCGACCCATACCCAATACTGAATTGCAATAAAATCAGAAAAAAATACCTTGATTCGAATTTCCACTTTGGTGAAAGCAGCAACAACAGTTAATATAGCATCATTTTCAGCCCGAGGTCTGATTTCCCAAAATCGGAAAGGCATATTGATGTGGTATCTCTGAGACAGGGTGAAAATGTTGAATGTGTCCATCTTAAAGGACAATATCTGTTCCTCCGGTTCAAATGTGATATTGTAAATACCATCTGTCCTCCACTGTTGACCTTTAAATGAGAAACAAGTGGTTAAAGTTGGGATTGAATTGTATCATTGGAGGTGAAGGCACGCCACCAGGGCCAAAGGTGGAAGCCGACCCCACTTTGGCTGATGGCGGAACACTGTATGGCATATTGCCAGCAGCAGTAATTAAAGGCAACCTTCAATTAAGTACAGCAATCTGATCCATCCAATGAGAGAAATATTGAACTCCGTGACAGGTAATTCTGAATGTATGGCTTCGCTCCAATGCAAATTATAGAATCCCTACAGTGCAGAAGGAGGCCATTTGGCCCATCGAGTCTGCATTGGCCCTCTGAAAGAGCACCCCACCTAGGCCCAATCCCCCACCCTATCTCCGTAACCCCATCTAGGGGCAATTTAGCAGTCAATCCTCCTAACCTGCACATCTTTAGACTGTGGGAGGAAACTGGAGCACCCGGAGGAAACCCACGAAGACACGGGAAGAATGTGAAAACTCCACACAGTCACCCGAGGTCATGTGTGAGGCAGCAGTGCTAACCACTGTGCCACCTTAATCTGCTTTATCTCAAAATAAGGACAACCAGAGCAATGCAGAAGACTCCCCAAGGGAGGCCCACTTACTCCACTTCACTCTGATGTGAGGTTGGGCTCTGGCTCAGAATGTTATACTGCTCACAGTGTGACATGGATTTGTTATATAACTGAGTACTTTTTCAATAGTCTGTTTTGCTATAAATGTTACATTATAGTAAAACCGTTTCCTCACCTTTGGGGGAATGTTATAAATGTTACGTTTCCCTACCTTTGGGGGCACCCACCTCAGGTTCCCACCGAATAGTCCATTGCCCAATATCATGGGTAAAGTTTATAACATCCCCAGATGTATCCGGCAAGGAGTCTTTTGCAAAAAGGTGCACTGCAATACTTTTACAAATTCCAGAATTAGCACTTGTGGTAGTCACCACTAGCAATATTACATGTATTATGGTAAGGCCCGTATAGTGGAGGTACATGGGTAAATCCCTGCCTGCTGGCTCCTGCTAGTAGGCGGCATATAAATGTGTGTGCTCGCTGGTGCTGCAGCCATTCTGGTTTGTTGAAAATTCACCACTATTCTTAGAATTCCCCCTCTACCAAAAAGGGCCGACATTCTAAATGGTGAACAGGGATTCTCACTCCCTGACTCCGATGCAGGCTTCGGCGGGTGCTATTCAGGTCAAACTATATTTTCAAGTTATCCCCGGTATAACCCATACCTTCACCGAAGATTTCATCTACTTACCACTTAGTAGCATCGATCCTGGGTCCCGCATTGCTAAGTAAGTAAAGTAGACTTAGGAATAACCATTGTTTCAGGTTAAAACTTTTAAGTTATTTTATTATTATATTTTTTGTCTTTTAAAAGATGCCATCACTGTCTTTACAGAAAAGTAAAAAGATCTTGCTTCTGGATCCTGCTGGTTGGTTGAAGGGACCTTCAAGCCCAACTTGACAATCAATCTTCTTTTTAAAATTTGGTCTTCTTTAGATGTATTCGCTGGTGAGCTCGGTTGCTATGTCCTATCTTTCCCATGTACCGAGCTGTGAGAGCTGGCTCTGGTGGCTGTCCCCTTTCTTTGGGTTTATATATTTTATTAAAAACAGTTATTAAGTTTTTATCACTTTATTGTAAAATAACTTTTATTTCACTTTGATTGTAAAAAGTATCTTTGATCTAAACATTCTAATACAACTAAGTATTCATTTTGACATGACCTTACCTCTCAGGTCTCTGATTACATTGTTTCCTTTGTGATGTTCAAAGTACCTTTGTGATATTCAAAAATGCTTTGGTTTCAAGAGGTGTTACTTTTAATTCCTGTCATTTCTATAGTTTTATTTCCAATTGTGTCCCCAACTCATAATTTTAACTTTGATTTTGCTTTAAATTATGTAGACTGATAGTCTCCAATTTTCTTTAATTTACAAGGTGTTAGCAGAATTTCACACCTAGCATTGTCACCAAATTCAACTGAACCTCATCTTTTCCTTTCCAGCTGCTTACTAAGATAGTTAATTTCAATGAAGGTGTGAAACATTGCTTTTAGCGGAATGCTAAAAATCCACTTGGTTATAACTTGAAAGGTTTACATTTATCACTTAACTCAATTGAAATCCTCATCCATGCTTTTCCAGATGCTTACTAAGATAATTAATTTCAATGAAGGTGTGAACCATTGTTTTTAGCTTCATACAAAAATCCTGTTTGTTTGGGAGAAGGAATCTGCATTTTATAATCCTGCTCTTTGCAGCTGCTGTTGACCCTTCGTGGGATCTTTCCATGTATCCTCTCATGTTTCTCTCAGACCAGATATTGCCAGACTTCCATGTTTCAAATGACACATCTTTCCATATTATCAATTACAGGTTCCAGCTACAGGAGGCACAACATATTTGCTCAATAAAGCCTCAATTATTCAACTACTCTCGTCTTTGTAGTAATTGATAGTGCATCAATGTATTGAGCAAAGATTTTTTTTTAACAATGGATCTCCGTATCAAGCCTGATCGCCTGCAGCTGAGCCCTTAAGCAGCCAATGCTACATCCGCCTTTGACCACTGGCTAGCCTGCTTCGAAAGCTACCTCTGAACATATGCTGAGGAACCTCGGACTCGCAGAAGCACAAAGTCCTTTATTCACGAGTGAGCCCTGACATTTTTCCTCTCATCCAGGATGCGCCCACTTACTCCGAAGCGATGGAGCTCCTGAAGGAATATTACGTTTGACCAGTCAACCAAGCATACGCCAGACACCTCCTGGTCACGAGACAGCAACTCCCCGGGGAGTCTCTGGACGATTTCAGGCGTGCCCTGCACATCCTAGGTAGCAATTGTGACTGCCAGGCAGTTTCGGCAGTCCAGCACACAGAACTTTTAATTTGCAAACTTAGGTTATGGGCAGGAGGTCTGCGTACGTCCGCCAGTGGCTACTGGAAGGGGGTACGCTTGATCTTGCTGGAACTAGGCAGCTTGCTAACTCGTTAGAAGTGGCCTCCCGTAACGTCCGGTCATTTGCCCCCGACCGCGCGGCACCCTTGTGGGCCCCACTAGCTGCCGTCTCCAGCTCACCACAAGCCTGCGCCACGCGGCAGCCAGCCAAACCTGGAGGGCCCAAGTGCTATTTTTGCGGGCACAACAAACACCCCAGGCAGCGCTGCCCGGCGCGGAGTGCGACCTGCAACGCATGTGGGAAGAAGAGACACTTTGTTTCCGTTTGCCAGGCCTGGCCGATCGCCGCTGTTTCCAGGCCCGGCGTTCCTACACCCCCATGTGCGACCCAGCACGCCGCCATTTCCTCCTTCCAAGCCACGTGCGGCCCGTGGGCGTCGCCATCTTCTTCACCGCAGGCCACGTGCGGCCCGTGGGCGCCGCCATCTTCAGTGCCATTTTGTACGGCGCCTCAGGACCCCTGCTCATCTGGCCATTCATCGCCTGCCTCTACCTCCACCACCGCTGACCAGCCCGGGACCTCTCAGCATCTGCCGCAGCTCTCCTCGATCACCCTGGATCAGTCCCGGCCCTGCAACCTCACGACCGCAACAACGACGGTGAAGATCGATGGGCACAAGATGACCTACCTTTTTGCCTCCAGGAGCACAGAGAGCTTCATCCGTCCCACGACGGTAAGGCACTGCTCCCTTGCGGTACACCCAGAAAATCTCCCTGCCCCTGGATCCCGTTCCGTGGAAATCCGGGGGTACCGCATCACGACCCTCACCGTCCAAGGCATAGAGTTTAGCAACTTCTGGCTCTACGTCCTCCCCCACCTCTGCACTGCCCTGTTACTCGGCCTGGACGTCCAGTGCCATCTCCAAAGCTTAACCTTAAAATTCAGCAGACCCCTAGCCCCCCTCACCGTATGCAGCCTCACGAACCTTAAGATCGATCCACCTTCCCTGTTTGCTAACCTCACCCCGGATTGCAAACCCGTCGCCACCAGGAGCACACGGTACCGTGCCCAGGACAGGACCTTCATCAGTCGGAGGTCCAACGGCTTCTGCGGGAAGGGGTCATTGAGGCCAGCAATAGCCCCTGGAGAGTTCAAGTGGTAGTAGTAAAGACTGGGGAGAAGCACAGGATGGTCATTGACTACAGTCAGACTATCAATCGGTACACGCAGCTCGACACGTACCCCCTCCCACGCATATCTGACATGGTCAATCAGATTGCTCAGTATTGGGTTTTTTCCACAGTGGACCTGAAGTCCGCTTACCACCAGCTCCCCATCCGCCCTGAGGACCGTCAATACACTGCGTTCAAAGCAGATGGCTGCCTCTATCACTTCCTTAGGGTTCCCTTCGGCGTCACTAATGGGGTCTTGGTCTTCCAACGAGAGATGGACCGAATGGTTGACCGGTATGGACTGCGGAACACCTTCCCTAGATAACGTCACCATCTGCGGCCACGATCAGCAGGACCACGATGCAAACCTCCAAAAATTCCTCCAGACTGCCAAACTCCTTAACCTCACGTACAATAAGGAGAAATGCGTGTTCTGCACCAACCGCTTAGCCATCCTTGGCTATATTGTGGAAAATGGAGTTCTAGGGACCGACCCTGATCGCATGCGCCCTCTCATGGAACTTCCGCTCCCCCACTGCCCCAAGGCCCTGAAACGATGCCTGGGGTTTTTCTCCTACTATGCCCAGTGGGTGCCTAATTATGCGGACAAGGCCCGCCGACTCATTCAGTCCACAGTTTTTCCCCTGACGGCTGAGGCCCGCCAGGCCTTCAACCGCAGCAAGGCAGACATCGCCAAGGCCACGATGCACGCAGTCGACGAGACCCTCCCCTTTCAGGTGGCGAGCGATGCATCGGACGTAGTTCTGGCCGCCACCCTCAACCAGGCGGGCAGGCCCGTGGCCTCCCTTTTTCGCACTCTCCATGCCTCCGAAATGCGGCACTCCTCTGTCGAAAAGAAGGCCCAAGCCATTCTGGAAGCTGTGCGGTATTGGAGGCATTACCTGGCCGGCATGAGATTCACTCTCCTCACTGACCAACGGTCGGTTGCCTCCATGTTCAATAACACACAGCGGGTCAAGATCAAAAACGACAAGATCTTGAAGTGGAGGATCGAGCTCTCCACCTATAATTACAAGATTTTGTATCGCCCGGGTAAGCTCAACAAGCCCCTTGACACCCTATCCTATGGTACATGTGCCAGCTCACAAGTGGACCGACTCCGGACTCTCCACTATGACCTCTGCCACCCGGGGGGTCACCCAGTTCTTCCATTTCATCAAGGCCCGCAACCTGCCCTACTTCATTGAGGAGGTCAGGACCGTCACCAGAGACTGCCAGGTTTGCGCAGAGTGCAAGCCGCACTTCTACCGGCCAGATGGAGCGCACTAGGTGAAGGCCTCCCGCACCTTTGAGCGCCTTAGCGTGGACTTCAAAGGGCCCCTCCCCTCCACCGACTGCAACACGTACTTTCTGAAAGTGGTTGATGAGTACTCCTGGTTCCCTTTCGACATCGCATGCCCCGATATGACTTCTGCCACGGTCATTAAAGCCCTCCACAGCATCTTCACACTGTTCGGTTTTCCCACCTACATCCACAGCGATAGGGATCCTATTGTATGACTGATGAGCTGCGTCAGTTCCTGCTCAGCAAGGGCATTGCCTCGAGCAGGACGACCAGCTACAACCCCCGGGGAAACAGGCAGGTGGAAAGGGAGAACGGGACGTCTGGAAGGCCGTCCTGCTGGCCCTGCGGTCCAAAGATCTCCTGGTCTCCCGCTGGCAGGAGGTCCTCCCCAACGCGCTCCACTCCATCCGATCGCTCCTCTGCACCGTGACTAACGAGACCCCTCACGAACGTGTGTTTGCCTTCCCCAGGAAGTCCACCTCCGGGGTCTCGCTCCCAACATGGCTGATAGTTCCTGGACCCGTCCTCCTTCACAAGCATGTGCGGACCCGTAAGTCGGACCCCTTGGTCGAAAGAGTCCTCCTCCTAAACGCGAATCCGCAGTACGCCTACATGGCACACCCTGTCGGGCGCCAGGCCACAGTCTCCCTCGGGACCTAGCACCCGTTGGATCCCCACCCACGGCCCCCGACCGGACACTGCCCCCCCCCCACCCCTCCCGGTTGCCTCATTCACCCCTGCGCCACTTGCCTCCCTCCAGTGAACCTCACCGCAGCCCCCGCCCCAGGAGGATCCGTCCTCCCACTGGTTCCACTCAGGATGACAAAGACGAGGACAACACGCTCCTGGAGTCACAGGTGACCAGGTCGGTGCCCATATTACCACCAGAACTGAGGCGATCGCAGAGGAGGGTCAAGGCCCCCGACAGACTGAACTTGTAATGTTTTGCACCACCCCTGCCGGACTCTTTTTTTAATAGGGTTGAATGTGGTAGTCACCACTAGCAGTATTACATGTATTACGGTAAGGCCCGTATAGTAGAGATACATGGGTAAATCCCTGCCTGCTGGCTCCACCCAGTAGCCGGCGTATAAATGTGTGCGCTCGCCAGTGCTGCAGCCATTCTGAATCCAGCTACAGGAGGCACAACATCTTTGCTCAATAAAGCCTCGATTATCCCACTACTCTCCTCTTTGTGGTAATTGATAGAGCATCAGCACTTCGAGCCAATATTCAAGGGTGGGTGTGAATTAGGCTGAAAATAGCTAACAAACTCGGAAAGGCTGAATTGTGGACTTCCTTCATCTTGTAGATCCACCTCACACCTTGCAACCAGCCAAATGGGCAAACTGGCATGCGGGTTGGAGAGAACACCAGCAACTAAGAGAACACAGCTAAGGACCCTTGCAACCGAGTGGGGTAATGGGCAGCGCGAGGTGTGCAATCAGGGGGCAGGAATGAAGGTCCAGATGGTGTTCAGGAAGCCAGGGCGGGGGGATTACCATTGGTCTGGGAGCACGAACAGGTGGAAGTCATTCAGCTCCTTAAGCATGTTCTGCCATTCAGATAGATCACGTCCAATTTATACAAAGGTGTGCCAATTAGGTGGAATGGTCATGCTAAATTGCCCATTATAGTCCAAAGATATGCAGGTTAGGTGGAGGTACGGGATAGGGTGGGAGAGTGGGCTTAGGTAGGGTGCTCTTTCAGTGGGTTGGTGCAGACCTGATGGGCTGGTTGGCCTCCTTCTGCACTGTAGGGATTCTATGGATGTACCTTAACTTCATCCATACACCTTGGTTCTGAAATCTTTAATACCTTAAATATCTAGCAATCCGAATTTTAAAATTTTCAATTGTCCCCCAGCTAGCTTCAACAGATTTATGAGAGAGTTCCAGATATTTATGACTCTCCATGTGAAAAGGAACTTCCCAGACATCACTCCTAAAATATTATTATCTGTATTTAAGGAAATGCAAGCACAGTATGTGCAACCTGTTCTCAGAATTGAATCCTTTGAACCTCATATCATTCTGGTGAAACTTTGCTACCAAGGCCAAATTGTTCTTCCTGTGTACAGTTTCCAAAACTGAATGCTTGACTCCAGACGCGACGGGTAAATCACAAGAGAGGCCCCAGCTTCATGAACACCAATTTGTGCTTCATTCCTGCCTCCTGATTGCATACCTCGCCCTGTCCATTAACCCACTCGGTTGCAAGGGTCCTTAGCTGTGTTCTCTTAGCTGCTGGTGTTCCATCCCACCCCCGTGCCAGTTTGCCCATTTGCCAGGTGCAAAACCTTGTACGAATCACCTGTGTTATGGGCTTAAAAACTCCAAAATATATTATGAAGTCCACCTGACCTACAACCTTTATGTTGAGTTTGGCTAGGATGAGCACAAGAGCCTTCCCTTCAGGTGTGATTAATCAGTCTTCCCAGACACTTTAATCAAAACAAGCTTTGTTCCAAGAACTTAGTTAACTATATATATATACACACACACAATCGCAAGAATTTGTATCAATTACAAACATAAAGATATCACAGAGCTACAGTAATCTATGTATAACACTTAATGAATTCCCCTGAACTGTTCCAATTCAATAACAAAATCCAATAAACCACAAAATCCTTTTTTCAAGGGCATGGTCCAACACTCTGCATTTACTTGAATGAGGCTGGCTTTCCCTGAATATATGTATTAAGTTATCAAAGCAGGCAGCCACAAAAGTTTTTAAAATGAAAATATAGAAAGACAGGGAACACTTCATTCTCCTTGAGTCCACAGCAGTCAAAAACTCAAGATGAAACTAAAAAAGACCTCACAGACGCAGCTCAACTCCACCCACAAAATGCCATCATGGAAGCCATGTGATAGACAAAAACATTTTTTAAAGGGACACTCCCATGACACCTGACTCGCGGCATCTGGCGCGGTCCAATTATGCAGGACCAACTTGACACCGCATTCATCCAGTGCCCGGAAGACACCGGCCACATCGGCAAGGTCTTAACTGGGCACCGATTAATACTGGTCTCCACCAGTCGTGATGGTCACTTGGTGGTCTTAGAGGCCATTGGAGCACCCTAGGTGGTTGGGAACAGGATAGGGCAGCACCTCACACTCCGCCTTGGATTCGCACTCCAGTTGGCACTGCCAGGGCTCCTGGTTGGCACTGTAGAGTGCCATTACCTAGCTTTTGGCCGGTTAGAAGATATTCTGGTTTATCATTCCAGGTCCAAAATTGATGACCTGACATTTCTCCACATTGAATTCACCTTCCACATTTTTTCCCATTCATTTAATCTATCAATGCTGTACCTTTCTGCTGCCATCTATGTTACTTATTATGCCTTCTAAGGTGTTGTTGTTTGCAAACTTGAAAATATACCCATATATTCCTTCATCCAAGTAATTTATAAATATAGTGGAAAAGAGAATAGATCCCTGAGTGACACCACTTTCCTCCCTCTTTGATTCTCTTCTCACTTTCTATTTTCTTCCTGATCATTTATTCCTTCCTAGGCTGTGGAGGTTCTGGGATGAGAAAAGAGCAGCCCACAGGAGCAAATAAAGTTTAGAGGCAGAATTTTCCATTCTGGAGACTAAGTTAGGTGGCGGATGGGAAAGTCAGCATGATTCACACTGGGCAACGGACAGGTTAAACATGCACAATCTTACATCTTTTAGCTCATTATTTATGCATCAGCGAGGACCTCGGTGAATCTTGTGGTGGGGGCTGGTAGGAAGGCCCCCCATTACCTCATGGGGTCCAAGGTCCTGATGCTATATTTAAACATCACCAGAACAGACATTCATTCCAAGCCAGGTGTTATGGTGACAAAACAACTATGGTATCCAAATGAAGGAAACCATCTGCCCGTTCAGAGAAGCATTTTCCATCTGGGGATTCCCCTCCAGACCATCAGGAAAGGCAAGCAGTCCTCCTGGTAAAGGATGGGAACAGGAGGCCCTCCCGCCTGACCCACTGGCCTGTGAGGTCACTTGGGAGGTTAGTGCCCCGAAAAAGACCATCCAGCAAAGCAGGAAATTGATGAATGATTTGCTGTGCTCCGCTAGGGTAAGTGAACCTTCTAATCACTATACACTCACTGTCCCAAGGGCATCAGGCAGTCTAAGGGCTAGAGTCCAATGCGATGTATTGCATGATCAGCATCAAATGTCAGGCAGTCACTATAAACTTTCCATCTCATGTAGGTTCCTGCACAAACTGCATTTCAATCACTTAATCTGGAGGGCTCAGTAGATAGAACAGGAATGCATGCTTCTGGACAACTCTTTCATGCATTGTGCTGACGGTCAATCTGTCTGCCTTGATGCAAGATTGCACATAACAAAAAAGAGCGAGCCATGATCCGGGGGGGAGTACCCAGATATCCAGACCCTGTCAAGTTTTGAAGATCACGCTGCAGAGCTCCCTGGTGACGAGGGTTTTTTCCTGCATGGCAAATTGAGATTGGCCTCCCCCAAAATGTCAGTAAGGGTGCATCAGTAAAATGCAGGCAAAGACCGTGATGATTTTATTCTGCCTAGTCAATCATTAAATCACTCTTCTCTCCATTCCAGGTACCAGTAAGAAATAGGAGGGAGGACATCCTCCACCAGAAGATTTAGACCCAGCCCCTAGATCACCTGTGAGAATACAACATAGGTACATGCACCTTGGTGGGACCTAGTTCCAAAGTAGGTTCAGGCTCACAATCTGGTGATAACCTCACGGACAGGGATTCACAGCTGGAAGAGCCCAAGGTTTCCGACACCTGGAGGATTATTGGAGACGGGGCGGGATTCTCCCCTGCCCAGTGGGGCGGGGGGTCCTGGCGGGACGGAGTGGCGTGAACCACTCCGGCGTTGGGCCGCCCCAAAGGTGCGGAATTCTCCTCACCTTCAGGGGCTAGGCCCGCCCCGGAGTGGTTTGCGCCCCGCCGGCTGGCGGGAAAGGGGCTTAGCGCCACGCCAACCGGCGCCGAAGAGCCTCCGCTGGCCGGCGCGAGTTGGCGCATGCACGGAAGCGCCACCCTGTGCTGGCGTCATCGCCGCTCATGCGCAGAGGGCTTTGTTTCCACACCGGGAATGGCGGACCAGTACAGCCTCCGGTGCGGAAGCATAGAGTGCCCCCACGGCACAGTCCCACCCATGGATCGGTGGGTCCCGATCGCGGGCCAGGCCACTGTGGGGGCACCTCCCGGGGCCAGACCTCCCGCGCCCTCCCAAGAACCACGGAGGCCGCCTGCGCGGCCAGGTCCCGCCAGTAACGGACCTACTCCAATTTACGCCGGCGGGACTGGAAAAAGACGGGTGGGACTTCGGCCCATCGTGGGCCAGAAATTTGGGCAGGCCCGGCGCCATTGAGTCGCGCCAGACCCTGCCATTCTCCGAGGTGGGTGGCGCGATTCACACCGGGGCGTTTTTTTGGGGGGGGGGGAGAGAATTCGGAGGACGGCGGGGGCGGGATTCATGCCAACCCCCACCGATTATCTGACCCGGCCCGGGGGGGGGGGGGGGGGGGGGGGGGGGGGGGGGGGATGGTCGGAGAATCCCGCCCCAGGCTTATACTGGACTTGATCCTGTGAGACATGTTGGAGATGCAGTGACAGGCAGGGGAACAGCAGGCAGAGTTGTCAGAGGTTGTCCACAGAGTGGACTGAAGAATGGAGGGAGTTAGACTTAGAACAGTACAGCACAGAACAGGCCCTTCGGCCCTCGATGTTGTGCCGAGCAATGATCATCCTACTCAAACCCACGTATCCACCCCATACCCGTAACCCAACAACCCCCCCCCTTAACCTTCCTTTTTTTTTAGGACACTACGGGCAATTTAGCATGGCCAGTCCACCTAACCCGCACATCTTTGGACTGTGGGAGGAAACCGGAGCACCCGGAGGAAACCCACGCACACACGGGGAGGACGTGCAGACTCCGCACAGACAGTGACCCAGCCGGGAACCGAACCTGGGACCCTGGAGCTGTGAAGCATTTATGCTAACCACCATGCTACCGTGCTGCCCATAAACGGGCAGCACGTTCTTCCATGTTCTGGCTGCAGTTATGGCTCCGGCATGGAAGGCATTGAAGCCTCCATTGGAACGATGGCCTTGGACACCCAGGTCAAGATGTTTCTCTCAGATTTGAACTCAGACCTGCACACCATTATTCTAGCCATGGATACATTACAGCAGTGGCGAGAAGGGGAAGAATACCTTAACCTCCCTCCATGTTCCCCTTTTCCTCAAGGGGTCAGGGAGGCCATCAGGCACCCAAAGGGAGGAGTGCTAGCCAGGCACCCTGGGGCATCCACCCAGAACAATCCAAGGATGCTCCGCTGCTCTAACTCCCCTCTGCCAGTGACCCCATCAACTCTGGCAAGTGAGGCCAAGGAGTGTGCACCTTCACCTGAGCAGGAGACCCTTCACAAGCTATGGCCTTCAAGGCCTTGGGCCACCAGAGGACACCTGGCAAAGTCATCTCAGACAACAGGACATAGCAGTCAGCACGCTGCCTCCACCACTACTGCAGATGTTGGGGCTGTACCTAGGCATAGCAGTAGGGTAAGAAAAATTAAGAAGTTTTGAATTCACAGTGATGGTACAGCTGTTTGTTCATTGTGCTGACTTTTCACTTCTATAAATATATGTTGCATTGATCCTTCTCCAAATCTCATCCACTCAATTTTCTTCAATGTCCCATAGTCACTTAAGGGCCCAAAATGTAGTCCCTGAATGAACTTGCATCTGGATCTTCAGTTGCATTAATTCTAACACAATCTCACCACAGTGAGCCACCTTTATTTTCACATCTGCAACATCAGGAAATGCCCATCATTTGTGACAATGATGGTTGACCAATACACCAGTCAGCATTAAATCGCAGGCACACATGCTTTGGGCTCGGGAGAAATATTCATTGAGGTTAGTGATTCTCTTGTTGCTGTTGCACTGATGTCTGTTGTTTCTGGATGGCACAAGTAGTAATTGCAGCTTCGGTTACATTCTTCCTCCAATGTGTAGTTTGTAATGGCATTAATTTTCGAGTGAGTTCATGAAAAAGTAGTTTCAACTTCAAAGCCCACAGGAGCTATGCCTCTTCCACCTTTAACCAGGTATTCTGGGGGTAACCTTTGTCCCTGGAGAGTCAACCCTCGAAGTGTTGAGGTCCCTGTGGCATCTGTGACCAGAAGTTCCAGGTTTGGGTTCGACCCCATGATTTGGAGGCCAAGGAAGGTGTGTTTATAACGTGGCCAAATAAGTTGCTTGTCAATCTATAAATCCCTCCAATATACACCAATGGCAGGCAGTAAGAGTAGGAGAATTTCCTGGTCAGCGATACGTGATACAGACAGGTGCCCCTCCATCTATAGCATCTGGGGACAGGCTGGCATCCCTTTCCAGGAAAAACCTAGCCTAGGAAACAGACTTCATCATGTGCTGTGTCTACCACTATGTAAGATAAAGAAGAAATCGTGACGCCAAGATACTACATCTGAAATGGGACACAGTGTAAGATTTGACAAACTGGAAATGCACATTAATGAGCTATAGTTAAGTGTATTGTATTAAAGTTGGGCTGAGCTGCAGCCACCAACCAAGCTTTGGAGTCATAGAGCCTTACAGAACAGAAAGAGGCCCTTCAGCTCATAGTGTCTGCGCTGGCCATCAAGCACCTATCTATTCGAATCCCATTTTCCAGCACTTGGTCTATAGCCTTATATGTCAAGAAATTTCAATTGCTCATCTAAATGCTTCTTAAACGGTGAGGGTTCCTGTCTCTACCACCCTTTCAGGCAGTGAGTTCCAGATTCCCACCACCCTCTGGGCGAAAAGGTTTTTCCTCAAATTCCCTCTAAATCTCCTGCTCCTTACCTTAACTCTATGCCCCCTGGTTATTGGCCCCTTTATTAGAGGGAAACATTTCTTCCTATCTACCCTTTCTATGCCTTCATAATTTTGTACCCAATCAGGTCCCCCCTCAGCCGTCTCTGCTCTAAGGAAAAGAGCCCTACCCTAACCTCTCTTCATAGCTGAAACGCTCCAGCCCAGGCAACACCTTGGTGGATCTCCTTTGCACCCTCTCCAGTGCAATCACATCTTTCCCATAGTACGGTGACCAAAACTGCACACAGCTGTGGCCTAACAAGCGTCTTATACAGCTTCATCATAACCTCCCTGCTCTTATATTCTATGCCTCGGCTATAAAAGGCAACTATCCAAGATGTCGTCCTAATCAACTTGTGTTCTGCTGCCTTCAGGGATCTTTGGACATGCAGCCGCAAGATCCCTCTGGTTCTCTGTACTTCCTGGTGTCTTACTGTTCATTCTCTTTTTCCTTGCCTTGTTAGTCCTGCCAAAATGCATCACCTCACACTTTTCAGGGTTAAATTCCATTTGCCATTGTTCGTCCCATCTGACCTCTATCATCCTGTAATCTAAGGCTTTCCTCCTCTCTAGTTATCACACCACCAATTTTCATGTCACCTGTGAACCTACTGATCATACCTTCCACATTCATGTCTAGATCATTAATGTACACTAAAAAAATATCATGGGACCCAGTACCAACCCCTATGGTACACTACTAGACACAGACTTCCAGTCGCAAAACCAACTTTCGACCATTATCCTTTGCCTCCTGCCACTAAACTAATTTTACATCCAGTTTGCCAAATTGCCCTGGATCCCAAAGCTCTTACCTTCTTGATCAGTCTCCCATGAGGGAGCTTGTCAAAAGCCTAACTGTAGTCCATGTAGACTACATCAACTGCATGGTCCTCATTTACACACCTAGTCAGCTCCTCAAAAAATTCAGTAAAATTTGTTGGACATGATCTCCCCCTGACAAAGCCATGTTGACTTTTCTTGATTAATCCTTGCCTCTCCGAGAGGAGATAATTCCCTCAGAACTTTTTCCAATAATTTATATACCACTTATGTGGGACTCACTGGCCTGTGATTCACTGGGCATCCAGGACACCCTCTAGAAATGGAGGCCAGTAAGACTTCTCCTGATGATTAATCAGTTGTAGACCACAGTGGCAGTGTGTTTCGGGTAGAAAAAGCAAAATCGTGTAATGCTGGAATCTGAAACAGTAAGAGGGGACACCGGAAAAACTCAGCAGGTCTGCCAGTATCTATCAGGAAAGAAACTCTCCCGATAGATGCTGGTAGACCTGCTGAGTGTTTCGGGCATCACTTGTTCTTGTTTAGGGTGGAGTTGTCTATCCTTCAAACCACCCCCCCCCCCCCCCCCCCCCCCCAAATCCTAATTTACAGCACCCTGCCACATGCCGACCAAGGAAGCCACCATTCCCACCACAACGGAATCCTTCAATGGCGAATTAGCTGATGCTGTGAAGGTGGACAGCACGGTAGCACAAGTGGGTAGCACTGTGGCTTCACAGCACCAAGGTCCCAGGTTTGATTCCCCGCTGGGTCACTGTCTGTGGGGAGTCTGCATGTTCTCCCCGTGTGTGCGTGGGTTTCCTCCCACAGTCCAAAGACGTGCTGGTTAGGTGGATTGGCCATGATAAATTACCCTAAGTGACCAAAAAGGTTAGGAGGGGTTATTGGGTTACGGGGATAGGGTGGAAGTGAGGGCTTAAGTGGGTCGGTGCAAACTCGAAGGGCCGAATGGCCTCCTTTTGCACTGTATGTTCTATGTTCTCTGTATATGCTCTAAAACGTTAAAGTGGGGCATTTATAACTGACTCTCAATTATACTGACTGCCCTGATTACTGAAAGCAGGCAATGCTGTGCAATTAATGTGTAATTGTGTAGTGTGTAATATTCCTGAAAGTTCTGTTGTGCAACAGGAGTCTAACTCTAAGACACACAGGCCCTTCCAAGGATTATATTGGAATGCACA
Source organism: Scyliorhinus canicula (assembly GCF_902713615.1). Taxonomy (NCBI): domain Eukaryota; kingdom Metazoa; phylum Chordata; class Chondrichthyes; order Carcharhiniformes; family Scyliorhinidae; genus Scyliorhinus; species Scyliorhinus canicula. The sequence continues at coordinate 107,192,017 of NC_052156.1, read as the reverse complement.
GAGCAATGTGCTCTATGTACCATTGAATTATTAAACTGTGTTTCTAGTGAAGTAAATTTCACCTTTGAGAGATACTTTCACAAAAACCCAATCTGACATTCCCGTATCACTTCTTCTGGGACAATTATTTAAGGTTTATGCCATGGATCAATCTTATAAGATCAAAGTGACTGTTGCATACTCTTCAAGATCAACAGAGGTTCTGGACTACGAAAGTCCAATTTTAACAGGATTAAGTGTCAAGTTGTTTTTATATCCCGATAATCAACAGAATGTTCAAAAATATCAACTTCAGGAGAGATGTAAATACACTGAGAGATGTAAATACGCTGATCAGGTGAGAAATGATGCGGACATATGTTAAATGTAGGACGCGATTCTCCGGCCTCATTGCACTCTCGCTCAAGAATAATGAGGCCAGTGAATAGCGGGAGAGACCAAAGATGAGATCCACACCGGGCGCCGAGCAGTTTGCGATGCAACCGCCCTGCTCCCATAGGCGAAATTGGGATCCCGCTGTAACGTGGCGAGAAACCAATTATCACCACTTAAGTCCCATTTCCATACAATCAACGAGAGCCACCCCATATCCAACGGCCTCCTGTCATTCAGCAGCCTCCCCAGCAGCTGTTCATGCTGGCACCAATTAGTACTCCTTTTGAAAAACGTGAACCTGGCAGAAAGGCTTCTGTAGGGAGCCGAGGAGGTGAATAGCCATCTTTGCTCACAGGCAAAGAACCCGGGGGTGCTGGGGGATCCTTCACAAGGGTGGGCCGCCGGGGGGTGAGGGGGCAACCGGAGGGCATTTGCTCGCGGCACTACCATGCCAACCCCGGTTCATATGTGCTTATTCCGGGGGCAACCTTTGTCCCTGCCCGTCTGCCCCACCTATCACCCATCATCCCCACCGACTGCCAAGACCTCTGGCTGTGCGGCTGAAGATTATTGCTAATAGGGAATTAGCAATCGGGGTTTAGTGAGCATTTGACATATGCCAAGTGGATTCCCGTGGATGGGCAGACCATGTAGCATGTGGGAGGCATCCCAATCACACCGTGATGCCTGGACACTGCAGAAGGCAACATCACACACGCAACATCCGAAAACCCAGGGGGACACAGCTGAGGGAACATGTCCACGGACGGAGGGAGGGTGAGCGCCACAGGGAGGGGGGATGGAATCCTGGAGAGATGGACAAAGGATCCGGGAAGAAAGTGACATAGGCATCATTTTTTTTTTTACTTAAAGTACCCAATTCATTTGTTTTCCAATTGAGCTGCAGTTTAGCCTGGCCAATCGTCCTAACCTGCACATTTTTGGGTTTTGGAGTGAGAACCACGCAGACAAGGGGAGAATGTGCATCATGGCAGACAGAAGCATCATAATGGTTTTGCGAAAAGGTGTTTAATGTGCTGTACAATACCACACTCCCGATGGCGCGACCACCCCCAAACCCACCCTTTCCCACCCTCTACCTAGACCCCCCATCCCCTCCCCCTACCCTGGTGCTCTCAGTGATCCTCAATGGGCCTGGCCCTCCTCAATCTACCATTATGTTTTGGTGTTTCCCCGGATGCACATCAGAGGTGGAAGCAGCCAGCTCCCATGGCAGGCAACATCTGGGGGCTCTGGGGCTGGAGGGCCCTGGCTCACTTGTCGGCGGCACATGCACAACCATGCTGCCTGTCCCATGTGCTGACCTCGAGATGCGGTCTTATCAAAGGTGTGGAACTTGGGGGATCTAGTGTCCGCCACTCCATGGGACGGGTCCGGCCTGGCACTCAGCATCCCCTCCGCCCGATCAGTGCCCATGGAGCCTGGGGTTGGAGGAGCAGCTGGTTCAAGCTCCAGCTGCCCCTGCATCATCTGGCTCTGCCAGCCTTGGCGGTTCCCCATGATCCGCACCATGGTGTCGACGCCCTCGGCGATGCTCCTCAGTGACAGGGACATGCTCTGCAGTACCTAAGGCATATCTACCTGCGACTGGGACAAGCTCCGCAGCGCCTCGGCCATGCCTATCCGAGAGTGGGGCATGTCATGCAGAACCTCATCAAGGTCAGCCTGGTGCTGGGTGACATCCCCCAGCGAGTCGGACATTCTACTGAGGCCCTCAGCCATGGACGTCACCGCCTTGGACACCTTCACTCGTGGTGCTGATGTTGCGCACTAGGCTCTCCATTGCGGTCGCCACCCTAGCAGTGTTGGCCTCGATGCCACTCATTTCCGGCCCCATCTCCCATGCCTGTAGCCTCTGGGACTCCTCCAAGCTGCTATGGATATGCTGGAGCTCACATCTCCCTCTGAACATCCCTATTGTCTCCATCAGCTCCGGGTAACCCACTTCCACAAGCTCAGCGTCAGTCTGGGACCTAGCTGGGCCCTGCGATCCAGCAGTCCTCTGACTGCTGTCTTGCCTGGGAATTCCTGCCTCCACCTGACGTACATCAGCAGCAGTGTGGTGCTCACCAGATTGTGCCTCAGAAGCATGACCACTAACATTTCCCACAAAGGTGTGTGTATCTGCGCTGGTGGGGGTGGGGTGACAGCTGTGCTGTGAACATGGTGGCATCCACGGAGCTCTCTTCCGAGGTGTTCTCCTCGGAGTCAGGAGAGGGAGCCACCCGGGATGGGCCGGTGCCATTAGCTGGAGGACCTGCAGGAAAATGGACATGTAGTCACTGGGACAATGTGTCATTCTGTAAGGCAATCACTACTGACGTTTGACGGGTGCAGCCGGTGGTTCCTTACGTCTGTGGCGGCCGCCAGCCTCTGCATAGGTGACCAATCTGTCCTCGGCCACCCTAATCACCTCCAGGACCCGCTCCTCAAAGGAGGTGAGGATTCTTATGTCTGACACCCCTCTGCCGGTCTGGGACCTCTTCCACTCATTGTGGGAGAGCTTTTCCTGAGGAGACACAAAGGGGACATCATTAGCCACACGCGTGGTTCAATAGTGGGCAAGGGGGTGTGAAGGCAGAGTTGGGGGGAGGGAGGGCCAGGGGGCACTTTGAGAGTTGGGAGGGTGGATGCTCCCTTGGGGGGAGGGGAGCTGACATTGGTGTTTACTCACCCGTACTGCCGATGTAGGTCATTGACCTTCTTCCTGCACTGCTGGCCAGTCTTCATGGTCATACTATTTGAACTAACGGCTACCACCACCTAATCCCAGACAGTAAGAAGTCTTACAACACCAGGTTAAAGTCCAACAGGTTTGTTTCAAACACGAGCTTTCGGAGCACGGCTCCTTCTTCAGGTGAATGGAAAGGCTTGTTCCAGAAATGTTTATATAGACACAGTCAGAGATGCCCCGGAATGCGAGCACCTGCAGGCAATCAAATCATCAAAGATGCAGAGAGAGAGGTAACTCCAGGTTAAAGAGGTGTGAATTGTCCCAAGCCAGTTCAGTCGGTAGGCCTCTGCAAGTCCAGGCTTGTTGGTGGGGGCCGAATGTAATGCGACATGAATCCCAGATCCCGGTTGAGTCCGCATTCATGCGTGCGGAACTTAGCTATAAGTTTTTGCTCAGCAATTTTGCGTTGTCGCGTCTCCTGAAGGCCTCCTTGTAGAATGCTGACCCGGAGATCAGAGGCTGAATGTCCTTGACTGCTGAAGTGTTCCCCAACTGGAAGGGAACAGTCCTGCCTGTTGATAGTCGCACGATGCCCGTTTATTCGTTGTCGCAGTGTCTGCATGGTCTCGCCAATGTACCACGCTTCGGGACATCCTTTCCTGCAGCGTATGAGGTAGACTACATTGGTCGAGTCGCACGAGTATGCGCCGCGTACCTGGTGGGTGGTGTTTCCACCCAGACAGCACTGGCTGCCTTTTGGCTCACCCTCCAGCTCACTTGGAGAGTTAGGGGGTGGATGCTTCCTTGGGGAGAGAGGGGACTGGCATTTGTGTCTACTCCGTCATACTGCCCGGTGTAGGTCATTGACCTTCTTCCTGCACTGCTGGCCAGTCTTCAGTGCATCCAGAAGCCTTCCCAGGTCAGCGTCCCCGAATCTGGGGGGCGGTCTCCTCAGCGCCATTATTGCGAGCTGGCTGGTGTTGGCTGAGCGAGTGCAGTATAAATGCTGCTAACCTTGTTACCCGGGCTGGCGAGTGCGGTCCCGGCGAATCAGCTGGCAAGACATTATTTTCGGCGAAAAGCCTGTGAGGTCCAATTAACGTTGAATTGCGTTGCTGGTTTCACTGGGCCGAGCGCCGGGAAGCTCACGGCAATTCCTGCTCGCTATCGCACTTAGAACCTTTTCTGGAAATTGTGCCCCTACCCTTCTTTCCCCTTTGAGCCTTGCATCCAACACAGCTCAAATGAACAAGATTAAGATTTCTATATAAGTACGGGCTCAAACACCAAACAGCCTGCTGCAGTATTTCTGCCCGTTATTTAAAGACTGTAATAAACTGAGTACATTTGCTACCTTCTGGATCCCATCGAGCAGGCTTGGGCTGTTCGAAGAAGAGTGCTTTTGGAGGGAGTTTGATGGTAATTCCAACAGGTGGTGCAGGAGGATTTTCACCTTCCTTTTCATCTGGTGTGGGACTGTCTTCCTTGGTTGACTCTGGGGGATAGATGCAGGTCTGCAATCCTGTATCTTTCAGCTGAAAAGAATACAACAATACATTTATTCATTACTTTTTTTTAAAGTATTTTTATTCTCCTTTTTCACATTTTCTCCCAAATTTACACCCACCAACAATAATCAGTAATGAATGTAATGTCAATCCCCATATCAATAACAACAATCCCATCCTCCCACCAAACCCCCAAACATTAGCCCGCATGTTAACGTAACCAAATGACAAAAAGGAATCAGGAATCACCCATAGTCACCATTAACATATACAGCCCCCCTCCCCGCACCCCGCACTAATGTTCGATGTAATCCAATTCTCGAAAGTGCATAATGAATAACGCTCATGAATTGTAGAACCCTTCCATCCTTCCCCTCAGTTCAAATTTGACCTTCTCAAGAGTCAAGAATTCCAGCAGGTCCCCCCGCCACACCAGGGCACAGGGTGTAGAGGTTGATCTCCATCCAAACAATCGGGCGATCAACAAGGCAGAGGCTACAACGTCTGCCTCCGCACCCGCTTCCAACCCGGCTTGTCCGATACCCCGAATATGGCGTCCCGGGTACCCGGGTCCAGTTTCACATGCACCACTTTAGAGATTACCCAAAAAATCTCCTTCCAGTAATCCTCTAGTTTTGGACAGGACCAAAACATATGAACGTGGTTTGTGGCCCCGCAACGTTCACAAACATCTTCTATCGCCTCAAAGAGCCGGCACTATCCCTTTCCATACCATCGAACTTCTTAACGCAATGGCCAATGGCTCAACAATGGCTCAATCGCGAGTGCAAACAGCAGGGGGGAAATAGGACATCTCTGCCTAGTCCCACGGTGGAGAGGAAAGTATTCTGAGCTGATGTTATTTGTGTGGACACTCGCCCTCGGTTCCTTATACAGTAGCTTTACCCAGTCCACAAATCCTGGTCAAATCCTAAACTGCTCCAGAACTGCCATCAAGTACCCCCATTCTACCCGATCAAACGCCTCTGTTTCCTTCCCCTCTGCCGGTACCATAACCACGTTTAATATGCTCCTAATGTTCGAAAAGAGCTGTCTCCCTCTCACAAACCCTGCTGATCTTCACCTATCACCTTCGGGAGGCACTCCTCCAGCCGTCCTGCCAGTACCTTCGCCAATATCTTTGCGTCAACGTTTAAAAGTGATATGGGTCAATACGACCCACACTATGTCGGATCCTTATCTCTTTTAAGCAACAGGGAAATCGATGCCTGCCCCAAGGTTTGTGGTCACACCCCCTTCTCTATCGCCTCCTCAAACATCCCCATCATCAGCGGTACCAGCTTATCTTTGAATATTTTATAATATTCCATCGAAAACCCATCCGGCTCTGTCACCTTCCCCAACTGCATCCTCCAAATTGCATCTTTTATCCCCTGCTCCACTATCACCCCTTCTAATATAGCCCGGTCCTCCCCCCCCCCCCCCCCCCCCCCCCCCACACCCTAACCTCGGGTACTCCAGCCCATCTAGAAATTCCTGCATCTCCCAGCCTCCCCCAGGTGGCTCTGACCTGCACAACCTCTCATGGAATTCCTTAAAGACCTTGTTAATCTGATCTGGAGCTACCACCAACTTCCCTGCCCTATCCCTCACCTGGACAATTTCCCTTGCCGCAGCCTCCCTCCAGAGTCAACCCGCCAACATTCGCCCCGCCTTCTCTGCATGCTCGTAAACTGCACCCCTCAATTGCATCTCCTCAATTGACCTACCGCCTTTCTGGTAGATAGTCGCCTGTCTCGCCTGTCGTGCCTTCCTCTTTTCCAACTTCGCTGGGTCCCCATCTTCTGCATACCTTCTATCTACCTCCAGCATATCATCTATTACCCTCTGTCACTCCAACCTCTCCTCTTTGTCTAGCCTAGCCTTGAACAAAATCACCTCATGCCACACCACTGCCTTTAGAGCCTCCTAGACATCCGCCAAGACACCTCACTCGTGCAGTTGAAACCTACATATTCCTCGATTATTTTTTCAATTTTGTCACAGAACCTTTGAGCCCCAACAGTCCCACATCTAACTTCCACCCTGTATCACCCCCTTCTCCAGTACCATATCCACCCAATTCGGAGCATGATCTGATATTGCAATTCCTGAGTACTCCGTCCCCTTAACCCCAGCCAGCAGCGCCTTCCCCACCATGAAAAAATCGACCCGCGAGTATACCTTATGGACCGCTGAGAAAAATGAGTACTCCCGCTCCCTCAGGTGCAGAAACCTCCAAGGGTCCACCCCTCCTATTTCCAGCATATGCCCAGCAAGCGTTTACGCCCCCCCCCCCCCCCCCCCCCCCCCCCCCCTCCGGACGGGCCTAGCGAGCTCAGCCGTGACCTATCCAATCGTGGCTCCTTCACCAAGTTCCAATACCCCCCCCATTATCAGTTCGTGTGAGTCCAAGTCAGGGATGGCCCCACACACCCTCTTCGCGAGTCCCACATCCTCCCAATTGGGACCGTACATACTTAACAGTGCCACTAACCTCCCCTCCAGCCTGTCACAATCACATATCTACCCCTGATCTGCAACCACCTTCTCCATCTGGAACCGTACCCTTTTGCTGACCATTACTGCTACCCCTCGAGCCATTACGTCAAAATCCAGAATGAAACACCTGACTAACCCAGCCCTTTTTAAGTCTCACTTGATCCTTCGCCCTCAAGTGAGTGTCCTGCAGCATTGCTACATTGGTCTTCAAACTTTTAACATGCGCACCACTAGACTGGACTTTCCAACCCCCTCACGTTCCACACGACCGTCCCAACTGAGGGTCTCTCGCACCCCCCCCCCCCCCCCCCCCTGTTATCCACCATCATCAATCATCATACCACCGGGCACTGGTGCATGAGCCTCACCCGCCCATATCCATTATTAATATCGAACGTCCCCCCTCCCAGAATCTGCCCCTGCACTTCCCCTCGAAAAAATCTCACCCAGTATCGATCCTCTCCCTCTCCCTTGCTTGCCACGTAGGCCCATCAAAACCTGCTAACCAGGCTCCAATGTACGCAGCCCTCCTCTCACCTCACCTCCGTTCAATAGCTTACTTTAGTTAGCTAGCATGGGTGCCCCCCGCAAAGGCATACCCCCCTCACCAAGTCCCAGAAGAAAAAGAAAAACGATCTAACCCATACAATTCAATAACATAACATATAACTGTTGCAACAATAAAAAAGAAACAAAAATGCTAATCATCCAAACAAAAACTTAACCTTTATAACAAGTAAGTTACAATACAGAAAAGAAAGTTATAACATTTATACATTTTCCAGTTCCCCAATCACAGTCCACGATCTCCCTTCCAGCTCCACTCCTCACTTCTGTCCCAAGCCTTCTGCCTTCATGAATGCCTCAGCCGCCTCCACCGTTTCAAAATAAAAATTGTTGGCGTTGTACGTCACCCTCAGCTTTGCCGGGTGTACCATACCAAATCGCACCCCCTTGTACAGTGCCACCTTCACTCGGCTGAACGCCGCCGTCTCTTCACCAATTCTACCATCAAGTCCTGGTAAATTCAAACTCTAGCACCATCCCACTGCACCTCCCAGCTTAACACCTTCTCCTTCATGTGGAATTTATGGAAGCAGATAATTACTGCTCTTGGGGGCTCATTTACTTTGGGTTTTGGCCTTAACAACCGATGAGCTCAGTCCAGTTCATACCGAGAGGGACCTTCACCCTCCCCTATCAACTCCACCAGCATCTTAGTACTCTGTTGGCCTTGAGCCATCTGCTCCTTCAGACAAGCCCACAATTCTCAGATTGTGCCGTCTCGAGCGGTTCTCCAAGTCCTTGAGTGTTGCTTGGAATCCTCTGTTGACCTCCACCACCCTCCGCAGCTCGTCCCCCATCGAGGTGAACTGGTTGCTGTGCTGCGACACGGCCTCCTCCACTTCCTTCATCTTTTCACCTTGTTCCCTCACCTCGGCCGATGTCTTTGCCATAGCTACCCTCACTGGGGCGATTGCCTCCTCCACCAATGATTTCAGTGCGATCGCCATCTTCTTCCTCGATGCCTCTATGTGCCTCGCAAACTGCTTCTCCAGCTCCACAGCAATCACCTCAGTCAGCTTTTTCACTGTAAACAGTGGGGTCCCACCATGCGGTCCGGCATCTGCCATTTTGTCAGCGCTTTAAATGGTTGATGTACCATCAATTGGACTCGAGACAAGATGAAGATCCAAACTGTGGCTTTAATCAGCTAGTTGTTAGCCCGGTGGTCGACTACAGAGAAAGGCCGACTGCCGGGAACTATGGGTACTTATACCCCGCCTCGGAGGCGGGGTCTACTTGCCTCTCGGCCAATTGGTGAACAGTCACATGACTAGTCCCAGCCAATCGGACGAGAGGCACATGACCAGCCAGAGCCAATGGGAAACCCATGCTCTGCACCAATGGCAGTGCTCACATTCATACCACCACATTCACCCCTTGTGGAGAAAGAAGGCGGGGGGGGGTGTAAGTGGAAGAGAGAGAGGGGGGGGTCCGAGGACTGGTGGTATGAGCAGCGAAAATCGAGAAAGGTGGGCTGCCCACAGGCTCGTGGCAAAAAAAACAATACTACTACTACTAACTTAAGGTGCAACAGAATAACAACAAAGTCCAAAATAAAATGTCCCATTGTAGTATCAGATGGACATGATCAGCCTGTCGGGTGCCAGTGGTGTTCTGGAGGACCATCGCAGTGGAGCCGGTGACGTCTGGCCGATGGTCGTCCTTGCCTCCGGGAGCGTCGGTCGTAGATGTGTCTCCGTACCCCGGGCCGGTGGTGGAGACGCTGTAATCAGGGGAGAGGGGGCATGTGTGCCAGGTCATGGGGGGCGCTGGGGGGAATTGGGGTTGGGGGGGAGGTGTTGATGTAGGGGGAGAAGGCCGCATGCCGACGGGTGCCAGGTCCCGAAGCGAGACCGTATCCTGCCGACCGTCAGGATGCACCACGTACGCATACTGCGGGTTGGCGTGGAGTAACTGGACTCGCTGAACCAATGGGTCGGACTTGTGCACCCGCACATGCTTCCGGAGCAAGATGGGCCCGGGGGTGGCCAGCCAGGTCACCTGAGGGGATCCTGAGGACGACTTCCTGGGGAAAACAAGAAGACATTCATGAGGTGTTTGATTAGTGGTAGTACAGAGGAGAGACCGGATTGAATGCAGGGCGTCGGGGATGACCTCTTGCCAACGGAGATAGGGAGTTCTCTGGACCAGCAGGATGGTCTTCCAGATGGTGCCATTCTCCGGCTCGACCTGACCGTTACCCCGGGGGTTATAACTGGTCGTCCTGCTAGAGGCTATGCCACTGCTGAGCAGGAATTGACGCAGTTCGTCACTCATAAAGGAGGACCCCCGGTCCCTGTGGATGTACGCGGGGTAACCGAACAGGGAGAAGATGGATAGGAGGGCCTTTATGACGGTTGTTGTGGTCATGTCGGGACAGGGAATGGCGAAAGGGAAGCGGGAGTATTCGTCGATAACACTCAAGAAATATGTGTTACGGTTGTTGGAGGGGAGGGGACCCTTGAAGTCTATACTGAGACGTTCAAAGGGGCGGGATGCCTTGATCAGATGCGCTCGTTCGGGGCAGTAGAAGTGCGGTTTGCACTCGGCGCAGACGTGGCAGTCCCTGGTGACGGTCCTGACCTCCTCAACGGAGTAGGGCAGGTTGCGGGTCTTAATAAAATGGTAAAAACGGGTGACCCCTGGATGGCAGAGGTCCGTGTGGAGGGAGCGGAGGCGGTCAATCTGCGCGCTGGCGCAGGTACCGCGGGATAGGGCATTGGGAGGCTCGTTGAGCTTCCCAGGACGATACAAGATATCGTAGGTGTACGTGGACAACTCGATCCGCCACCGCAAGATCTTGTCGTTCTTGATCCTGCCCCTCTGTGCATTATCGAACTTAAAAGCTACTGACCGTTGGTCTGTGAGGAGGGTAAACTTCCTGCCGGCCAGATAGTGCCTCCAATATTGCACAGCTTCGACTATGGCCTGTGCCTCCTTTTCCACCGAGGAATGGCGGATTTCGGAAGCGTGAAGGGTTCGTGAGAAGAAGGCCACGGGACTGCCCGCTTGGTTCAGGGTGGCCGCCAGAGCTACGTCAGACACGTCGTTCTCGACCTGGAATGGGGGGACTCGTCGTGGCCTTTGCAATATCCGCTTTGATGCGGCTAAAGGCCTGGCGGGCCTCCATCGACAGGAGAAAGGAGGTGGACTGGATGAGTGGGCGGGCTTTGTCGGCGTATTTGGGGACCCACTGGGCGTAATGTGAGAAGAAGCCCAGGCAGCTTTTGAAGGATTTGAGGGAGTTGGGGAGAGGGAGTTCAATCAGGGGGCGCATGCTTTCGGGATCGGGGCCTATCACTCCGTTACGCACTACATAGCCAAGGATGGCTAGACGGTCAGTGCTAAACACGCACTTATCCTTATTGTAAGTTAAATTACGGAGTTTTGCGGTTGGGAGGAATTTTTGGAGGTTGATGTCGTGGTCCTGCTGGTCGTGGCCGCAGGTGGTGATGTTATCGAGATACGGGAAGTTGGCCCGTAAACCGTGCTTGTCGACCATTCGGTCCATCTCCCGTTGGAAGACCGAGACTCCATTTGTAACACCAAATGGAACCCTGAGGAAGTGGTAGAGGCGCCCATCTGCCTCAAACGCGGTGTACTTTTGGTCACTCGCGCGGATGTGGAGCTGGTGGTAGGCGGACTTAAGGTCCACCGTGGAAAAGACTTTGTATTTCGTGATCCTGTTAACCAGGTCGGAAATAAGGGGCAGAGGATACGCATCCAGCTGTGTAAACCTGTTGATGGTCTGACTGTAATCAATGACCATCCGGTTTTTCTCCCCAGTCCGAACTACCAGCACTTGGGCTCGCCAGGGACTGTTGCTGGCCTCGATAACTCCTTCCTTTGGATCTCGGACCCGATGAAGGTCCGGTCCTGGGCACTGTATCGTCTGCTCCTAGTGGCGACAGGTTTACAATCTGGGGTGAGATTAGCAAACAAGGAAGAGGGGTACACTTTGAGGGACGCGAGGCTGCAAACAGTAAGGGGGGGAATAGGGCCGCCGAATTGGAAGGTTAAGCTCTGCAGGTTGCACTGGAAATCCAGGCCGAAAAGTGCCGGAGCACATAGACGGGGGAGAATGAGGAGTTTGAAGTTTTTGAAAATCCTCCCCTGGACCGTGAGGTCCGCTATGCAACACCCGGTGATGTGGACAGAGTGCGAACCCGAGGCCAATTCAATCTTATGCTTAACTGGATGGATGGGGAGCGCGCAGCGTCTTACCGTGTTGGTGTGGACGAAACTTTCCATGCTCCCGGAGTCCAGCAGGCATCTTGTTTTGTGTCCGTTGAACTGGATCGTTGTCGTGGTCTTGGCGAGCGTGTGTGGTCGCGACTGGTCGAGTGTAATGGAAGCAAGTCGTGACGAGAGTTCCAGATCATCCTTGGTGGCAGAATAATCGCTGGCAGGGCCTTCCATGTTGGCCCAAGATGGCGGCGCCCATGGCCTGCACATGGCGTCCGGGGCCCAAGATGGCGGCGCCCATGGGAACCTCGTGGCGGCTGGGGGCAGTGTCAGCAGGCCGGTCGGGGCAGCCGGGAGCGAGGGTCGGGAGGACCGTGGGGCCGTTGCAGGGGCCGGGAGGCGGACCGGAGAGGTCGTGCGCGGCGTTGGGCCCTAGGGGGACCCGGGGGGGGGGGCGATCTGCGGTCGCTGCGCAGAACAGCAGCGACCAGCTTGGTCTGATAGACCATCGTGTAGTGGCCCTTCTTCCCGCAGCTCTTACACAGAGCGGAGCGGGCCGGGCAGCGCGGGCGGGGGTGCTTGGAGAGGCCACAGAAATAGCAGCGGGGCCCCACTAGTTTTTCGGAATGACCCGCAGCGCAGGCCTGGGGGGGGGGTCGGGGTCCACGGAGGACGGGGGTGGTGCATGCCATGAAGTCCGGGGGTTGCTGCGCGGCAAGAGGCGTATGTGCGGGCGTTCAGGTCAGCAACCTCCAGGGAGGTTACAAGGGTCCGTGCCTCAGCTAGGCTGAGGGCGTTCTTTTCCAGCAATCGTTGGCAGTTAGAGGGGGATTGCATGCCAGCAACGTAAGCGTCTCTAATTAAAAGTTCCATGTGCTCAGTTGCCGATACTTGGAGACAGGCACACATTCTCCCTCGAACTGTGAGGGCCTGGTAAAACTCGTCGAGTGACTTCCCAGCGAACTGTTGTCTAGCCGTCAGGAGATGCCGTGCGTATACTTCGTTGACCGGCCGGAGAAAATGTCCTTTGAGAATCTCCATGGCTGCATCATAATCGCTTTCGTCCTCAAGCATTGAATATACCGCCGTGCCCACGCATGAGTGGAGGATGTAGAGTTTCTGCTCCTTGGTGGGCTTGCTGGCTGCAGTTGTCAGGTAACTGTTGAAACACTCCTGCCAGTGTTTAAAGATTGCAGACACATTTGCAGCATGCGGGCTGGTGCGTAGGCAGTCAGACTTGATGCGTAGCTCCATTCCAAAATTCTAGCTGATTAAATTGATGTACCATCAATTGGACGCGAGACATGATGAAGATCCAAACTGTGGCTTTAATCAGTTAGTTGTTAGCCCGGTGGTCGACGACAGAGAAAGGCCGACCGCCGGGAACTCTGGGTACTTATACCCCGCCTCGGAGGCGGGGTCTACTTGCCTCTTGACCAATTGGTGAGCAGTCACATGACTAGTCCCAGCCAATCGGACGAGAGGCCCATGACCAGCCAGAGCCAATGGGAAACCCATGCTCTGCACCAATAGCAGTGCTCACATTCATACCACCACAATGGTTCTCTCATTCGATTGTGAACCCGCGTTTCCTCCCTTCTTCACTGCTGTTTTTGGCATTCTTTAATGACTTATTACTTTTCCCCTTATTTCTTCAATCTTAAAATAAATAAATAATAATACCAAAATATTAAAAAATATATATTTTTAAAAAATTTTAAAAGCAAAATTCAAAAAATCTCTTCTTCCGGGACCAGAGTTCAAACATCTCAAACATCCATTTTCAGCGGAGGCCTCCCGATGCGCTCTGCTCCCTCTCTACATTCGTCCTGGATTAGTGCCATGGTTGCCAAGATCGGGACTTTACGGCCGTTTTTACGAACGGCCAGACCAGGTGTGTTTGCCGTTCGTAAAAACAACCGTAAAGGGCTTGGACTTCGGCCCATCGGCCTGCTGAGAATCGCTGCTGGCCGTAAAAAAACGGCGGCAGCGATTCGTGTCGGGAGTTGGGCGTGGGGGGGGGGAGAATAGCGGGAGGGCGTCAGACTAGCGTGGCCGTAAAAATTTACGAACCCCGCTATTCTCCGCACCGTCGTGAGTGCGGAGGATTGCGCCCTCTAAGCCCAGCCCCAATCATGTGCATGGTAACAATGGGCACGATTTAACAGAAACGAAAGAGTCCTGTGTCGAGCGCGTAAGGCTGGGTATTTCCCGGCACTACTATTAAACGGGATTTTGCTTCATTGTCGAAATGCCAAGCCATACTTAGCCCCATTTTCTGCATAACGAGCTCTGCTCGCCGCTGCAGGTTTGGCGATCTCCCACCGCGGCCTCCGGACCCCAACGCACTCCAGAGGACATCTGCCAGGGGCATCAAAAGACACGGCGTGGAAAAATGCAGGCTTCCTTCACCTCAGATGTGCATCCTGTGGACACACCTACACATAGCAGTAGATCACCTACGATCAATATTGGGGATCACTGAGTGGGCACTGGGGCTGGTGGGGGGGGGGGGGGGGGAGAGGGGGCAGTGTCACAATCTGTAGCTAGGGGAAATGGAAATGTCTAACGTTCACTATTAAAACATGTTACAGCCCATACATGTGAAGCCTCTGTCATGTTAATCTTTACAGCGGGCCTGTCTGCATCCCCACCACCTGTAGGTCTCCACACCCCCCACCCCCCGCGCACAGTGGTCCAAGATGAGGGCAGCACGGTAGCATTGTGGATAGCACAATTGCTTCACAGCTCCAGGGTCCCAGGTTCTATTCCGACTTGGGTCACTGTCTGTGCGGAGTCTGCACATCCTCCCCGTGTGTGCGTGGGTTTCCTCCGGGTGCTCCGGTTTCCTCCCACAGTCCAAAGATGTGCAGGTTAGGTGGATTGGCCATGATAAATTGTCCTTAGTGTCCAAAATTGCCCTTAGTGTTGGGTGGGGTTACTGGGTTATGGGGATAGGGTGGAGTTGTTGACCTTGGGTAGGGTGCTCTTTCAAAGAGCAGGTGCAGACTCGATGGGCTGAATGGCCTCCTTCTGCACTGTAAATTCTATGATTCTAAGAAGATCAAATGACCCGATGCAGACCCCAGGATGGCTGTGAACAGCTTGTCAGAAGAAAGACAGGAATCAGGCTTTGGCATAAACTGAGAAGCACCAAAGCTTACCTCACAGCGAGTGATCATCACTCCCCTGCTTTGACCTGCTGACAGTGCCAACACAGGCCCATCAACCATGTATCCCCGTCTCACCTCCACTGCATCCAGAAGCCTGGCCAGGTCAGCATTTCCAAAGCAAGGCGCAGGTCTGTGCGCTGCCATGCTTTTGTTTTGACTGGAAGTGAGTGGTGAGGGAGGGTTTAAAAGCAGCTCCCTCGTGTTAGCGGCGAGCTGCTGAGGTGCGAATCAGACGGCGAGACAGCCGAGATCAGTCGGAAATACCTTGCGAATTGTGCCCAAAATGATACTTAGAAACGTTTGTTAAATTGGGCCCTATATCTCTTGCAATAAAAAATATTGTTAAAAAGATATTCGGGTGTTGCGTTATAAAAGCGTACAAAATTTTTACCTGGACAATTCTCCATCCTTTAACAAACTTGGGCTGAGGTGGCAGCTTCAACGCATCATAGTAATAGACTCCGCCCAGTGGTGTGTACAGACGAAAGTCAACAATATTATCATCTATCTCTAGTATTGGAATTTCTGGATGTAAAAAACACAAATTAAATCAAGCTGAGACCAACAACAGAATTCCTTTTCCGGGCATTGCAAAAACATTTCCTCAAAGGCTTAGATTTGTCCTTCCTTAGCAGGGTGATTTTGCAATTGACGAATCAAATCTGGCAGAGACACAGATGCAAACATAAGCCATTAATTTAATATTTGTTGGGTGTGTGATGTTGGCAATGTCGCAATTATTGCACATCCATAATAGGCTATCCCAAAGCAATGTAGGACTAGGGTCATATATTGGCCAGGCTGAGCAGAGCTAGCAGTATCCCTTCCCATTAAGTCATTAGTAAACCAGTGGTATTGGTGTAACAATCCAGCAGCTTTTATTGTCCTTTTTGTCTGGTTGCTTGTTCAAGGATTACCACATTTATTACATTCAATTTACAACTTGCCATGGTTCTAATAGAACATGACCTCTGGGCTGCTAGTCAAATGGTATAACCGCTGTTGGTGGAAATTTTGCCACATAAAGACCAACTATGTTCCAATCTATCAAAAACTAAACCCATTAATGAAACAATCTAATAAAAATGATTAAACAGAGCATTGTTTCTTTAACTGTCTGAAAATGAGCATAAAATTTAACTATCTAATTCAGTAAAAAATTATTCCAGCAAAACTTTTAATCACTCCCATCCTGGTCATTGAAAGCATTATCTCCATCCAGAGCAAGTGGTACAGACTTGAATGTATCAGGCACACAAGTGTTTCGCCATCATTTAGATTGACCCTACCTTCCCTTTTTGGACACTAGGGGCAATTTAGCATGGTCAATCCACCTAACCTGTCCATTTTTGGGCTGTAGGAGGAAACCGAAGCGCCAGACACTGGGAGAACATGCAGACTCCGTACAGACAATGACCCGAACAGGGAACCCTCAAGCTGTGAAGCAAATGTGATAACCACTGTGCTACCGTGCTGCCCTTTAGTAGAACACTTTATCCACTCAACAAAATTATCTGATGCACTTGAATACTTACACAACACTGGTCAATTTAAGAATTATTTCCCCTTTAAGGGACTACCCCGAGCCTCGTGATAAATCGCTGAATTAAAAACACTTAGCTTATCCTACAGCATCTAATCACGATGCCTGAAATTAACAAGATTTTTCAAACTTATTTGTCAAAAGGTTCTTGACTCCGCCACAAACTTGCCTCAAGGTTCATGGCCTGATGTGTTTCAAGTATTGAGGCAAGGCATTTAAAAGGCTGAACACGGTATCACTTTGAGTACATCTCAGTTTCCTGTACCAATATGGGTGGTAATCAGGTAGGGAATTTGGATTTCGGGACCCCCCCAGCTCCATTTTTGGTCACCCAACATAAGTTTGCCCAGTGTTGGGATGGCAAAATCCAGCCCATAAACTCAGTTTCTGTCTCCATGGATGATGTCAGATCTGAGCATTTCCAGCACTTATTATTTATATTTCAGATTTCCACCATCCAGACTATTTTACTTTTTGCATCTTTGGAACTGTATCAAATACTAGATAACTCAATTCATAATTTGATGCAGTTAGATTTCTGTTAGCATCTATGTAATGTTTTTTTCCTTTCTAATATATAAAATATATTGACCCGTAGTTTTTGCAGAGTGGCAACTAGAGTTGGATTGCCACTCTGTTCCTTCTTACTTACCTGGAAATGAAGCCCGCTCCTTTCTTGCCCAATCTTCCGACTCAGGCTGGGCCGAGGTCAGTGTAGAGACGTGGGTTCCTGAGGCCTTATATCAAGGGCAGCCGAGTCAAAGGTAAGTAAGCCATGCCCTTATTTCCAGCTATAGCTGCCAAAACGTAGATAGGTTTAAAGTCCAGTCACTTTGAGAAGACATGCAGAAGGTAGGTTTGTGCAATAAGTGTGCAGGATTGGGGGAATTGTGGGGTTGGGGTGACCAGCAGGCAGATGGGGAGAATCGGATGGTCAGTTTGTAGGGGGAGAGATGGGGTCATTACGGAGGTCAGGCAGTCATGTGGGGTGGTCAGTGGTAGAGGTCATCGGGGGAGTCAGAGGTGGGCGGAGGGGTAGTCGGGTGGGTGGGGTTCCCGTTGTGGGTGGGTGAATTGGTTGGACGAGGGTGGTCGAAACCAACTGAGCTTTACACTTTATGTAAATGGTTTCAAATGATTCCTATTGCAGGGCAATTGCCCAACAGAAGTTTGAACATCCTGGCCAATTGCCTTGCAATACTTACATGGGGACTTCCAAGGGGGGGTTCCCCAGTGCATCCTCGGGTTGGATCTTGGAAGTTATGAGCCAAAGTGTCCATACACGTACTGTGTCACAAACAGTACTAACTGTTGGTACAATATTTGGTCACAATTTTCTCTTAATTTTCCCTGGCACAACATTTCCCATTCAATTCCGGAAGCCAACTCTTTGAGACTATGTGTGCTAGTTTCGCCACCAAATCTGTCTCCACTTACTTTGACAAAAAATGAATTCATCAACTTACTGCAGCTGATGCCATGGTCAGTGTCAGTGGATTATGAAATATCCTGCATGATTAGCACTTTCCCGTTCACAAGCCTCAGAACCTGTGCATGCTGTTGCGCCAACATTTAACGGAAAGGTTTCTAAGTGTCATTTGTGGTTGGTTTTGCTGGGAGTTGCCGGCGGATACCCCACCACTATCTAACAACACTTAGTCGCATTTTTGGGCCCTGGCGAGTTTCTCACGGGTTTAGTCTATGCCAAATTTTTTCATCACTTGACAGCTGAACACAGAGATTGGGCCGCTATTTCAAAAGGATATTCTGACCTCTAAGTGAACTTGTGGGTCCACCCTCATCCATGGGCAATGTCACCCCCAACACACATGGACATTACCCCACAACCCCCACTATAGGGTCCTGGACCCCACCCTCTTTAGGCCTCCCACATCTCATTGCAGGTCCACCCCCTTTTACCCCCACCATCACCCCCACCATCACCCCCACCTTAGAACATAGAACATAGAACAGTACAGCACAGAACAGGCCCTTCGGCCCTCAATGTTGTGCCGAGCCATGATCACCCTACTCAAACCCACATATCCACCCTATACCCATAACCCAACAACCCCCTCCTTAACCTTACATTTATTAGGACACTATGGGCAATTTAGCATGGCCAATCCACCTAACCCGCACAGCTTTGGACTGTGGGAGGAAACCGGAGCACCCGGAGGAAACCCACGCACACAGGGGGAGGACATGCAGACTCCACACAGACAGTGACCCAGCCGGGAATCGAACCTGGGACCCTGGAGCTGTGAAGCATTTATGCTAACCACCATGCTACCCTGCTGCCCCAATCCTACCCTTCACCCCACCCAAGCTCCAAGAGGTCCCTACGTACCTGCCCTGCACCCCCACCCCCCCCCCCACCCCGACCACCCTATGTTCATGGGCATGGCCCCCCTCAAGTGCTCACCCTTGGCAGTGAAAACCTGGCACCTGGGCACTGTCACCCTGGGAGTGCTCCTGCTGGCTTTGCAGTGCCACTTGGGCACTGTGGCAATTCCAGGGTGCCAGCCAGGCAGTGCCAAGATGCCCACATTCCAGAGGTAGGGCTAGGGAGCCATCATGCACTATCCCTGGCGACCCAGGAGCCTCTAATGGCCTGGGAGACCCCAGGTGACATTCCGCCTGGTCCACGTTTATGTGGATCAGTTCTGAATGGCGCCTGGCTCAGACCTCCCTTGGAAGGGAGTAGATCGCAGGAGGCTTGTAGATCGTGGGCAAGTAGGCTTAAGTCGGTTTGAAACCAACTTAAGCGTGTGTGGCCTGGTCCCTCCCATTTTGGGCAGGATTCTGGCCATGCTGTCTTGCCGAATTTGGGTTGATTCTACAAGACATTGTGAATGCTGGGAAGCCTGCGGGAGGCTTCACCTAGCATTTATCAGCCACATCGTACTCCCGGTTGGGCGCAATGTGGCCGGTAGATCACGCCCTTAATGTTGTAAGTTAGAGGGCGCAATCTATCAGCCACTTTGCGCCGGGCGAGAGAGTGGGCAGGCCGGTTAGATAACGGGAGTGGCTGAAATCGGGAACTACGGACATTACCCCACAACCCCCTCTATGGCACTGATCGATCAAACCGGCCCACTCCCGTTGGCAAGATGAGGAACCTACTATGGTTTGGCGAGAAACTAATAATCATCAATTAAGACCAATCTCCATTCCATTAATGAGAAGGATGCCCTATCAAATGGCCACCCGTGACTTAACTGCCTCCCCAGCGATTAGTCTCGTTGGCGCTGTTTAGAATACCTTTTTAAAAACATGAGGCTGATAGAGTAGCTGCTGGGAGGATCCGAGGAGGTGAATATCCACCTTGGGAGTCAGGCAGTAAGCCCCAGTGCTCGGGGTGACCAGAGGAGCTGCGGGGGCGGAGCACGGACGGGCAAGGTCAGGGGATGGGCCGCCACTGTTTGGGGAGGGGGGGGGGTGTCCGCCCCCGGGCCCGGCATGCCACCCCCCCCGATCCTGTATACCCATAACGGGGACTGCTCCAGCCACGGTCTGTCCGTCCCACCGAACACCTATATAATAGAGCCCTGTGCATGGTAAGACGGTGATAGCCATTTGAACTTCCATTGACCGTGGCAGCCAGTGGCAATTTTTTATTCCAAACTTATTCAAAAATACAACAGCATAGATAATCTGGGGAACATAATCTGGGGAACATTCTCCACTACTCACAATTTTACAGTTTGTACAATTTTTCCCCTTTTTCACCCCCGCCCTGCGACGAGTAATTCCTCAAACATGGTCATGAACAATCCTCATCGTGCCTCAAAGCCCTCCGCTGAACCCCTCAATTCAGACTTAACCTTGTCTAACCAAAGGAAGTCGTCCAGGTCCCCCATCCAGGCCGCACCCCCGGCGGTGTTGTCGACCGCCATTTCAGCACAATTTTTCGCTAGGCAACCAGAGAGGCAAATCCCATGATGTTGGCCTTTTTAAAACAATTCTCCGGCTCCTCTCGCACACTTTCTCCTCCGGGCCACAGCTTACCGTTGGTCCGGTCCCTTGCGTATTTTTTCGTCCTGTTCTTACCTTCGGGACGGCGCTGTGTGGGTTCTTTCTTTTTCTAAGAAAACAAAAATACCCCCGTGACTAAACAAAAAAAAAAACCCCTAAAAGTTTAGTCCTTTAGCGGGAGCTGCTCCGTGCATGCCTTCCCCCTACAGAGCGCTTACCGGAGGTCCACACAGGGCACATATGATGGTATCCAGGATGAGCAGGTTTTTTGAAGGGGTGGAAGACAGATGTGCGG
Organism: Scyliorhinus canicula; assembly: GCF_902713615.1. Lineage (NCBI taxonomy): Eukaryota > Metazoa > Chordata > Chondrichthyes > Carcharhiniformes > Scyliorhinidae > Scyliorhinus > Scyliorhinus canicula. The sequence continues at coordinate 107,171,196 of NC_052156.1, read as the reverse complement.
GTGGGCCCGCGAATCATGTCCATGTGTTTTGGGCATATCCGAAGCTTGGGGGATTCTGGCTGGGGTTTGCCAACGTTATGTCGGAAGGTCTGAAGGTGAAGGCGGTCCCGAGTCCAGAAGTAGCGATCTTCAAAATGTCAGAAGACCCGAGTCAAGGGGGTGAGAGAGGCCAGGGGCACTGAGAACACTGCCGACATCTTGGCCTTTGCCTCCCTGGTAGCCCGGAGACAGAAATTATTAGATTTTATTACAAGAAACATTGACTACAGCGCCAGTGCTGACATTTTTTGACACTACCAGGAAGACAAAAATATCGATAGATGCGTCAAAAGACGGATTGGGAGCAGTGTTATTGCAACAAGACAATGATGAAAATTGGCTTCCAATTGCCTATGCTTCCAGGTCAATGACTGACACAGAGCAACGGTCTGCTCAGATTGAAAAAAAATGCTTAGGTTTAACTAATGCTCTTTTACTAAGAAAAGTCTGAACGAGATGTCCCCTAGGATCTAGCACATGATGATGAAGCAACAAAGATACGATTTTGATCTAATCTACACACCAGGCAAGGATCTCGGCGTAGTTGATGCACTATCTCAAGCCACAAGCATGGCAGGGATACACCAGATGGATGAGGATGTTCAACTCCATGTGAATCTGGTCACTGAGTCCCTTCCTGTATCTGATGACAAATCAAGATTGATAAACGAAGAAACCACCAAAGACACACTCTTAGAAAAGATGATAAAATATCTCCACGAGGGATGGCCTAAAGGTTCCTGCTCCTGCTATTACACTGTAAGGGCATTGTAATAGCTCTCCATCTCCCGGATCTGCGACCCTGTTACTTCTCGACGCTCTCCATTGAGTCTTTTAGGGTGCAACCGCTCCTTCGATGGCCTTCGATCGGTCTTCCTGCATCTCCTTTGTTTGTTGGCAGAACTCTTTCTTGACAAATGCCGTCGGCTGCTTCATCTGGGGTTTTCCAACATGTGACGACCCTTCTCCCTCCCACATCTTTCCAATTGTTGCTGTGTCACACGTCTCTCCCACTTCCTTGGCCATGTCGGATCTGATAGCCAGCAGACATGCCTCTTCTGGGGGGAGCTGCTCCTCCATGCCTTCAACTACACTTTCCTGTCAAAATTCTCCTATTTTGGGGTAAAAAGAGCTCAAATCCACGCCTTCGAGCTGGACCTGCCCTGTGTGCGACCACTCACTCCACGGTCGCCACCGGATGTCGGGAATTGGCAATTCTAGCAATGTGAGCACTTCACAGCTCCCAAAAGGCTGCAGGTTGTGTATGCTCTGTGCTCTCTGGCTTTTTGGCTGCAAAACTGCTTGAAAACCTAATGTTTCGTTAGCTGCTCCTTTTCTACTTCTGAAGCCTGGAATGAGAAACAGGAAAGTTGTGAAAGCCTACTACCAGTCTGAAAAAGCGGAAGAGGTGCTTTCTAATCCCTCTGCTATGCTTTGTGTTACTGTGGCTTCAGGTACTGAATGTTCCTGTTTTGAGATTCTGCTACTGGAAGCTGTCAGAGGGGGAGAGAGCAGAGGAAAGCCTGCCTATTACTGCCATGCCTGGGGCTTTGTTTCTGTTTGCAGCTGCCCCTTCTATTTCTTTTTACCTGGAGTGAGGCAAGGGGAGGATTTTGGCTGACTTACTACCAGGTTGAAGGTGGAGGCGGGTTTGCTCTTGCAGTTTGTTTGATATCTTGGAATATTTTGTTTATTGACTTGTGACTGTTTATTGACTTATGTCTGGAAGTGTGTGTTACTTGTTAAGGAGACCAGATGCCGGTACTGCAGGAGTGGAGGGGCGGCGGCCCGATTCGACTGTGCAACCCGAAGGTTGTGTTGGGGTGCTTGACGTTGTGTTATTATTGTTTATTATTTCTTTCCCAGTGTTGCACGATCAATTGGACAAAGATTAGAGTTGGATACAACTGTGGCTTTATTGCAGTAAGATGTGTGGCCTCCCACAGCAGCTGGCGAAATGGCTGCTGCGTGGAGGACACACATTATTTATACTCCACCTACTGGGCGGAGCCAGCAGGCAGGGACTACTGGCGAACCTGTAGTACAGGTCCTACTAAACATCACCTAATAAAGGTGTAACAGTGGTTTACCACATTCACACCCTGTTAAAGTATATATATTTTTTAAAATAATTTTTATTGGAATATTTTACAGAAAATATAACAGCAAACAATGAAATGCAACAAAATAACCCCATAATAACTGTAACACCCCCCAGACCGTATCAGCGCATGTATCACATCCCCCCCACTCCCCCCAACCCCAATGAACAACAACAAAATTTTTTTTAAAATAAATTAAAGTTAAATAGACAAACATAGTCATCGTTCCCCCCCTGTTTTCCCTCCCCCTTCCCCCCCCCCCCTCCCCCGGGTTGCTGCTGCTGCTGTCCTAGTACCCTATCGTTGAGCCAGAAAGTCGAGGAAAGGTTGCCACCGCCTAAAGAACCCTTGTACCGATCCTCTCAGGGCAAATTTGACCTTCTCCAGTTTGATAAATCCCGCCATGTCATTGATCCAGGTCTCCACGCTTGGGGGACTCGCATCCTTCCATTGTAGCAAGATACTTCGTCGGGCTACTAGGGACGCAAAGTCCAGCACACCGGCCTCTTTCGCCTCCTGCACTCCCGGCTCTACCCCAACCCCAAAAATCGCGAGTCCCCATCCTGGCTTGACCCTGGATTCCACCACCCTTGACACCGTCCTCGCCACCCCCTTCCAGAACTACTCCAGTGCCGGGCATGCCCAGAACATATGGGCATGGTTCGCTGGACTCCCCGAACACCTGACACACCTGTCCTCACCCCCAAAGAACCTACTCATCCTAGACCCGGACATGTGGGCTCGGTGCAGCACCTTGAATTGGATGAGGCTAAGCCGCGCACATGAGGAGGAAGAATTAACCCTCTCCAGGGCATCAGCCCATGTCCCGTCTTCGATCTGTTCCCCCAGTTCCCCCTCCCACTTAGCTTTCAGCCCCTCTACTGACGCCTCCTCCACCTCCTGCATAACCTTGTAGATGTCAGATATCTTCCCCTCTCCGACCCAGACCCCCGAAAGCACCCTGTCACTCACCCCCTTCGCGGGAAGCGAAGGGAATCCCTCCACCTGCCGTCTAGCAAACGCCTTTACCTGCAGATACCTGAACATGTTCCCCGGGGGGAGCCCAAATTTCTCCTCCAACTCCCCCAGGCTCGCAAACCTCCCATCAATAAACAGGTCCCTCAGCTGTCTGATGCCCGCTCTGTGCCAACCCTGAAATCCCCCATCAATGTTCCCCGGGACGAACCGATGGTTCCCCCTCACGGAGCCTCCATCGAGCCCCCCACTTCTCCCCTATGTCGCCTCCACTGCCCCCAAATCTTGAGGGTAGCCGCCACCCCCGGGCTCGTGGTATACCTCGTGGGAGGGAGCGGCCGCGGCGCCGTTACCAGGGCCCCCAGGCTTGTATCTCCACAGGACGCCCTCTCCATCCGTTTCCATGCTGCCCCCTCCCCCTCCATCACCCACTTGCGCACCATCGACACATTGGCCGCCCAATAATACCCCGAGAGATTGGGTAACGCCAGCCCCCCCCCCCCCCCCCCCCCATCTCTGCCCCACTCCAAGGAGACCCTCTTAACTCTCGGGGTCCCATGCGCCCAAACAAAGCTCATGATGCTGCTAGTCACCCTTCTAAAAAAGGCCCTTGGGATAAAGATGGGCAGACACTGGAAGAGGAACAAGAACCTCGGGAGAACCGTCATTTTGACGGACTGCACTCTACCCGCCAATGATAGCGGCGCCATGTCCCACCTTTTAAATTCCTCCTCCATCTGCTCCACCAACCTGGTAAAATTAAGCTTATGGAGAGTCCCCCAACTCCTGGCCACCTGCACCCCCAGGTATCTGAAACTCTTCACTGCCCTCTTAAACGGGAGCCTCCCAATTCCCTCCTCCTGATCACCCGGGTGTACTACAAATACCTCGCTCTTGCCTAAATCTAACTTATAGCCCAAGAAGCCCCCAAATTCCGCTAACAGCTCCATCACCCCCGGCATTCCCCCTTCTGGGTCCGCCACATACAACAGCAGGTCATCCGCATACAGCGATACACGATGTTCCTCCCCACCCCGCACCAGACCCCTCCATCTCCCTGACTCCCTCAACGCCATAGCCAGAGGTTCAATCGCCAATGCAAAGAGCAAGGGGGACAGGGGGCACCCCTGCCTGGTCCCACGGTAGAGCCTAAAGTACTCCGATCTCCTTCCATTGGTAACTACACTCGCCATCGGGGCCGCGTAGAGCAGCCTCACCCATTTGATGAATCCCTCCCCGAATCCGAACCGCTCCAGCACCTCCCACAGGTACCCCCACTCAACTCTATCAAACGCTTTCTCTGCATCCAGCGCCACCACTATCTCCGCCTCCCCCTCCACTGCCGGCATCATAATAACATTTAGCAATCTCCGCACATTCGTGTTGAGCTGCCGTCCCTTGACAAATCCTGTCTGATCCTCGTGTATCACCCCGGCACACAGTCCTCTATCCTGGTGGCCAGGATCTTCGCCAGCAACTTAGCGTCAACATTGAGGAGCGAGATAGGCCTGTTTGATCCACACTGCAAGGGGTCCTTATCCCGCTTCAGGATCAGAGAGATCAGTGCCCTCGACATCGTCGGGGGCAAAGCCCCCTCCCTCCCATGCCTCATTGAAAGCTCGCACCAAAAGGGGGCCCACCAGATCCGCATACTTTTTATAAAATTCCACCGGGAACCCATCCGGCCCCGGCGCCTTACCTGACTGCATTTGTCCAATCCCCCTGACTAGCTCCTCCAACTCTATCGGCGCCCCCAGCCCCTCTACCAGCTCCTCTTGAACCTTTGGGAAACATAGCCTGTTCATGAAGCTCTCCATCCCCCCTCTCCCCATCGGAGGGTCCGACCGGTACAGTTCCTCGTAGAAGTCCCTAAAGACCCCATTTACTTCTGCCCCCTTCTGCACTACATTCCCACCCCTATCCGTCACTCCACCAATTTCCCTAGCCGCATCCCGCCTACGGAGCTGATGCGCCAACATCCTGCTCGCCTTCTCCCCATACTCATATACGCCCTCCTCCACTGTGTCTCCGCCTTTCTGGTGGTCAACAAGTCAAATCTGGCCTGCAAACTACGCCGTTCCCCCAGCAACCCCTCCTCCGGTGCCTCCGCGTATCTCCTGTCCACATCCAGGAGCTCTCCCACCAGTCTCTCCCTCTCCCTCCTCTCCCGCCTTTCCTTATGGGCCCGGATGGAGTTCAGCTCCCCCCGGATCACTGCTTTCAGGGCCTCCCAGACCATCCCCACCCGGACCTCCCCCGTGTCGTTGGTATCAAGATACCCCTCAATACTTCCCCGGACCCTCCTACACACCTCCTCATCTGCCAGCATCCCCACATCCAGGCGCCAGAGCGGGCGCTGGTCCCGCGCCTCCCCCATCTCCAGATCCACCCAGTGCGGAGCATGGTCTGAAATTGCTATGGCCGAATACTCGGCATCCTGCACCTTCGGGATCAATCCCCTGCTCAGGACGAAAAAATCTATTCGGGAATAAACCCTATGGACATGAGAGAAAAAGGAATACTCCCGCGCTCTTGGCCTCCCAAACCTCCAGGGATCCACCCCTCCCATCTGGTCCATAAACCCCCTCAGAACTTTGGCCGCCGCCGGTTACCTACCCGTCCTTGAACTGGACCGGTCCAGTGGGGGATCCAGCACTGTGTTAAAGTCTCCCCCATGATCAAGCCCCCTGGCTCCAGATCCGGAATGCGGCCCAACAAGCGCCTCATGAAGCCGGCATCATCCCAATTCGGGGCATATACATTAACCAGCACCACCTTCTCTCCCTGCAGCCTACCCTTCACCATAACATATCTGCCCTCCTTGTCCGACACCACCTCAGCCGCCTCGAACGCCACCCTGTTCCCCACCAGAATCGCCACCCCCCGGTTCTTCGCGTCCAATCCTGAGTGAAAAACCTGCCCCACCCACCCCTTCCTCAGACGAACCTGGTCCGCCACCTTCAAGTGGGTCTCCTGGAGCATAGCCACGTCCGCCTTCAGCCCCTTCAGATGAGAAAATACCCTAGTTCTCTTAACCGGCCCATTCAGCTCCCTCACGTTCCAGGTAATCAGCCGGATCAGAGGGCAACCCGCCCCCCCCTCCCCTGCCGGCTAGCCATAGCTTATCGACTGCTCGCCCCAGGCCAGCTCGCCCCGCCCGACCCGTTCCCCATGGCGATAACGCCTCTCCTCTACCCCCCCCGGCCCATACCAGCTCCTTCCTGGCCATTCCAGCAGCAACCCGGTACCGCCCCCCCCCCCCCAGGCTAGGACCCCGCCTAGCCGCGACGTACCCTCCATGGTACTTCCGTGAGTCAGCTGACTTCTGCTGACCCCGGCAGCTCCCGCCAAAGCCCATCCCCTCCCGGCATGGGGTCATCCCCCTCTTGCCACACCTCCTTGGTACCGCTTCAGTGCGGGAAAGAAAACCTGTAGAGGCCACACCCCCACCGCCAGCTCTGCCCCGCAGCGCGGGAAACCAGAGGAACGCCCGCGCTTTCATACTGCCACACCCCACCCTTCTGACGCAGCTCCCCAAAATTCAGTTTCACCCCAACCCCCAGCCCCATACAGAAGAGAAAACACAAACCCCCAACATTCCCCACATACCCCACAACCATACCCAACAGACAGACCCACCCGGAAACAGAGCAAAAAGAAAGCCAGCATAAAAAACGTGTCAAAATTGCAGAACAACAACAGCGAAAAACAGCAACGGCCATAGTGTGTCCCCAGACCCTAATTCGAGTCCAGCTTCTCCGTCTGTACAAAGGCCCACGCCTCCTCCGGGGACTCGAAGTAGTGGTGCCGGTCCTTGTATGTCACCCACAGGCGCGCAGGCTGCAGCATTCCAAATCTGACCTGCCTGGCATGCAGCACCGCCTTCGTCAGGTTAAACCCGGCCTGCCGCTTAGCCACCTCCGCACTCCAGTCCTGGTAGATTCGCACTACCGAATTCTCCCACTTGCTACTCCTCTCTTTCTTGGCCCAGCGCAGCACACACTCCCAGTCGCTGAATCGATGGAACCGCACCAGCACCACCCGCGGAGGTTCATTTGCCTTGGGCCTCCTGGCCAGCACTCTGTGAGCTCCCTCAAGCTCCAGGGGCAAATGGAAGGACCCCGCTCCCATCAACGAGCTCAACATCGTGGTCACATACGACAGAAGATCCAACCCCTCCAGCCCCTCTGCCAGGCCCAGGATCCTCAAATTCTTTCGCCTCGTGCGAACGTCCAGCTCCTCCAAGCGGTCTTGCCACTTTTTGTGAAGTGCCTCGTGCAACTCCACTTTCCCAACGAGGACCACGGCCTCCTCCTCCCGCTCAGCGGCCTGCTGCTGCAACTCCCGAATGGACACCGCCTGGGTCTCAAGCAGCCTGTTGGTAGTTGCATTCAGGGAGTCCAGCAACTCAGCCTTCAGCTCCGCAAAACAGCACAGAAGAGAAGCCTGCTGCTCCTGTGCCCACTTCCACCAGTCCTCGAGTGTTCCGCCGGCCCCCATTTTGTCCTTCTTCCCCCGCTTTTCTTGGGGAGCTGCTGCAGCTTTTTCCTTCGCCCCACTCCGGGTGAGCACCATAAATTATGGGGAATGCTCCTCTAGATACCTTCCCCCACCGGGATTCGTCGAGACAGTGCCATTTGGGGCCCTCAAATCGTCCCAAAAGTCCTTAAGTAGCGGGAGCTGCCGAACGTGCTGCTTAGCTCCGCATAGCCGCAACCGGAAGTCTCAATGCCGGAGAACTATATATAGCAATGAATTTATATTTACAATAGTTGAGAGCAGAAAAAATGTCTTTTGAAGTCCAGTGGACCAGTTAGAGGTTTAACTGGTCCAGGGCCTTAATGTTCCGCTGGGAGCGACGTAGTGGTGGCGGCGATGTCAATGCTGGCCTGATGTTCGGTGACTCCGGGAGCATGCCAAAATCCTCTTCATTCTCTGGCGTGGGCAGGGGAAGGACGGATGGTCCTGGTGGGGTTGATGCTGGGAGCGCCTGGGGAGGAGAGGGTGGCGCCGGGCTGGAGGGGTGTGTATGTGTAGAACCTGCTGGTGCCAGGTCCTAAGGGAGACAGTATCCTGGTGGCCGTCAGGGTACGCCACATAGGCATACTAGGGGTTTGCATGGAGCAATTGCACCCTCTCCACCAACGGGTCCGCCTTGTGGAGTCGGACGTGCCTACAGAGAAGGACTGGTCCTGGAGCTGCGAGCCAAGTCGGAAGCGACACCCCAGATGTGGACTTCCTGGGGAAGGCAAAGAGACGTTCATAGAGTGTGTTGTTAGTGGCAGTGCACAGAGTGACCGAATGGAGTGTAGTGCATCAGGGAGGACCTCCTGCCAGCGAGAGGCTGGGAGGTTCCTGGACCGGAGAGCCAGTTGGACGGCCCTCCATACCGTCCCATTCTCCCTCTCTACCTGTCCGTTTCCCCGGGGGTTATAGCTTGTCGTCCTGCTGGAGGCAGTACCCCTGCTGAGCAGGACCTGACGCAGCTCATCAATCATAAATGATGATCCCCTGTCACTGTGGATGTAGGCGGGGAAACCGAACGGAGCGAAGATTGTGTTGGGGGCTTTGATGATGGTGGCAGACGTCATGTCGGGGCATGGGATGGCGAAGGGGAATCTGGAGTACTCATCGACCACACTGAGAAAATAGGTGTTACGGTCAGTGGAGGGTGTGGTGGTATGATTAGCATAGCTGCCTCCCATTGGTGCAGAACACCGGCTTACCATTGGCCCTGGTCGGTCATGTGCCTCTCGACCGGTTGGTTAAGACCAGTCATGTGACAGCTCCCTGATTGGTCGAGAGGCTGAGTTAACCCCTCCTCCAGGGCGGGGTATAAATACCCAGTACTCCCGGCGGTCGTCCTTCTACTGTAATCGACCGCAGGGCTTAACATCTAGTATATTAAAGCCATACTTTTGTTCAGCAACTCGTCTCACGTTCACTTGATGGCACATCAGAGGGGAGCGGCCCTTTGAAATCCACGCTGAGGCGTTCAAAGGGGCGGGAGGCCTTCACTAGATGCGCACGGTCCGGCTGGTAGAAGTGCGTCTTGCACTGCGCACAGACCTGCCAGTTCCTGGTGATTGTCTGTACTTCCTCGATGGAGTAGGGTAGGTTGCGGGCCTTTATGAAATGGCACAACCGTGTGACTCCCAGGTGACAAAGGCTGTCGTGAATGGTCGGATTCAGTCTACTTGTGCAGTGGCACATGTACCTCGGGATAGGGCGTCTGGGGGCTCGTTGAGCTTACCGGGGCGATACAAAATCTCATAATTGTAGGTGGAGAGCTCAATCTCCACCTCAAGATCTTATCGTTCTTAATCTTGCCCTGCTGTGCGTTATTAAACATGAAGGATACCGACCGTTGGTCAGTGAGGAGAGTGAATCTCCTGCCGGCCAGGTAATGCCTCCAATGCCGCACAGCTTCAACAATAGCTTGGACATCTTTTTCAACGGATGAGTGCCGAATTTCTGAGGCATGATGGGTGCGGGAGAATGCCACGGGTCTGCCTGCCTGATTGAGGGTGGCGGCTCGGGCGACGTCTGGTGCGTCGCTCTCTACTTGAAAGGGCAGTGTCTCTTTACTGCGTTTATCCCGGCCTTGGCGATATGGGCTCTGATACGGGCGAAGGCCTGTTGTGCCTCAGCCGTCAGGAGAAAGTGGGTGGACTGTATGAGTGGGCGGGCCTTGTCCACATAGTTTGGGACCCACTGGGCGTAGTATGAGAAGAACCCCAGGCAGCGTTTGAGGGCCTTTGGGCAGTTGGTAAGGAGGAGCTCCATGAGGGGGCGCATGTGGTCGGGATCAGGCCCCAGAAGTCCGTTCTGGACCACATACCCGAGGATGGCTAAGCGGGTCGTGCTAAACACGGACTTCTCCTTGTTGTAGTTGAGGTTTAGGAGAGTGGCGGTGTGAAGAAATTTGGCAAGGTTGGCATCGTGGTCCTGCTGGTCATGGCAGCAGATAGTGACGTTGTCTAGGTACGGGAAGGTGGCCCGGAAACCCTACTGGTCAACCATTCGGTCCATCTCCCTTTGGAAGACCGAGACCCCGTTCGTGACGCCGAAGGGAACCCTGAGGAAGTGATAGAGGCGACCGTCCGCCTCGAAGGTAGTATATGGACAGTCCGATTTACAAATGGGGAGCTGGTGGTCGATGGATTTGAGGTCAACCGTTGAGAAGACCCGGTACAATGCAATCTGATTGACCATATCAGATATGCGTGGGAGGGGGTACGCGTCGAACTGCGTATACCGATTGATGTTTCTGGCTGTAGTCCACGACCATTCTGTTTTTCTCCCCAGTTTTGACGACTACCACTTGGACACTCCAGGGGCTGTTGCTGGCCTCGATGATGCCTTCCCGAAGCAGCCGCTGGACCACGGACCTGATGAAGGTCCTGTCCTGGGTGCTGTAACGTCTGCTCCTGGTGGCGACGGATTTGCAATCCTTGGTTAGATTTGCGAAGAGGGAAGGCAGATCGACCTTTAGTGTTGCGAGGCCGCACACAGTGAGGGGTGGTAGGGGCCCGCCGAATTTTAGGGTTAGGCTCTGGAGGTTACACTGGAAGTCCAGGCCTAGTAGTAGGGCAGCGCAGAGGTTAGGGAGGACATAGAGGCGGAAGCCGCTGAATTCTATGACCTGGACCGTGAGTGTGACCATACAGTACTCCCGGATCGCGACAGAATGGGATCCGGAGGCCAGGAAGATTCTTTGGTTGGCGGGGTGTACCGTGAGGGAGCACGCCTTACTGTGTCCGGGTGGATGATGCTTTCGATGCTCCCGGAGTCCAGCAGGCAAAAGGTCACGTGGCCGTTGATTTTCACGCTGGTCGATGCGGTGGCCAGGTTGTGCGGACGAGTCTGGTCAATTGTCACTGAGGCGAGTCGTGGTCGGTCGTCGCTGACGTCAGATGATGGAGAGCCTGGGGGGCCCAGGTCCTAAAATGCTGTCAGTGTCCATGTGCTGTGGGGAAGACAAGATGGCGTCAGAAGATCTTGAGGGGGACAAAATAGCGGTGCCCATGGGCTGCAAGTTGCGGGGGTTGGACAAGATGGCGGCGCCCATGGGCCGCACGTGGTCTGAGGGGGGGAAGATAGCGGCACCCACTGGCCGCGCATGGTCTGGGGAAGTGAAGATGGCGGCGCCCACTGGCCGCGCGTGGTCCGGGGAGGTGAAGACAGCGGCCCATTGTGCGTAGACTAGGGAGGTGGGGGCGACAACGGCAACTGCACAGGCCTGGCACACCGCGGCGAAGTGCCCCTTTTTACCGCAAGCTTTACAAAGGGCAGCGTGGGCCAGGCAGCATTGGCGAGGGTGTTTCTGCTGGCCACAAAAATAGCATCGGGGGCCCCCGGGGTGCGATGGCTGGCGCGCGGCGCAGGCCTATTGGCTGGGTAAGGCCCCCGCTGGGGCGGCCGTCTGTGGGGTCCACAATGTGTAGGAGGGGTGGGCCGCGCGGCTGGGGGTGAATGTTGCATGAGGCAACCGTCATGGAGAGAGCTAGCTTCTTTGTCTCAGCTAGATTGAGCGTGGGCCCCTCGAACAGTCTTTGGCGTATGAAGTCCGACCCAATCCCCGTCACGAACACGTCCCTCATAAGGAGGTTTGAATGTTCAGTGGCCGTAACGGCCTGACAGTCACAGTCCCGGACGAGTGGGGTTAGGGCCCGCCAGAAGTCTTCAATGGACTCACCAGGGAGTTGAGAGCGAGTGGCGAGTACTTGCCTGGCGAAGCGCGTGTTCGTCTTCTGGGCGTAGTTTTCTTTGAGAAGCGTCATGGCTTTGGCGTAGGTTGGCGCATCCTGGATCAGCGGGAAAACGTTGAAGCTCAACCTTGAATACAGGAACTGTATCTTCTGAGCCTCTGAGATAGCGCTGGACGCCGAGTTGATATACGCCTCGAAACAAGCTTGCCAGTGATTAAAGCCCTTTTTGGCGTCGCTTAATTGCGGATCGAGCTGCAGGCGATCCGGTTTGATACGGAGGTCCACCTTTTGAAAATCTTAGAGCAATAAATTGATGAACGATCAATTGGGCAAAGACTAGAGTTGGATACAACTGAGGCTTTATTGCTCTAAGATGTGTGGCCTTCCACAGCAGCTGGCGAAATGGCTGCTGCATGGAGGACACACATTAGGTGATGTATGGTAAGGACACACATTATTTATACTCCGCCTACTGGGCGGAGCTAGCAGGCAGGGACTACCGGCGAACCTGTAGTACAGGTCCTACCATACATCACCTAATAAAGGTGTAACAGTGGTTTACCACACCCAGCGACTGTATGCTCGGCAGCTGCAACCCCTTCTGCTTCTGTGGCCAGGGTTTTGGCGAGTTTATCGGTGCTGGTGAATGGGAGTGTTATATTTTCTCTCTCTCTCTCCAGCCTTGCTCCGTTTCACCATTGGGTGCCTTCCCACTGCTGTTGGGCTGCTGCCTGGACGGGTGGGAAGGGTGGGGGGGAGGGAATGTGGTGGTTTGGGTGCTGGTGGCTTTGTTTATGGTGTAAAGTTGGTATTTCCACTGTACTGTTGCCTGTTTTCTGGTTTCTGTCGTTGCTATGTACTTTGCCTTGACTTTCTACAATGACACTGTTCTTGGACTGAACTGTGCCCCCTCTTGGGAGGGGAGGGAGGGGTGTATTCTCTCTCTTCTGCCGTGCTCTGTGACGGTGTGTCCTTCTCTGGTGGATTGTGCTGCTCATTTTCACACACGCACACGCTTACAGGCATGCACGTATAGACATTCGCTCATATATTCTTTCGCACATGCACACCTTTTCCATCGTGCACGCGCTGCTTTCTACACGCATGCTTTCCTACATATTATGTGTTAGATGGATTTTTACTGATGTGGGGCTGCTGCTGGGGTAGGAGAGGGCAGGTGGGGTGGGCACGCGCTGGCTTAGGTGCTGGTGGTTTTGTTTCTTGTTGATTGCTTATTGTTTTCTTTTGGTCTATGGTGTACAGAGGCTAATTTCAGTGTATTGCTATTTGCTCTGTAATTTGCTTTTTTTTTGTGTCATGGTACTATTATTAAACTAAAATATACCCAAGTGGATTCCCATGGGTACACGTGCCATGAAGCAGGTGATTGTTAAAGCCTAGCATTCCAATCATCCCGTGAGGCCTGGGCACTCTGCCCAAACCCTAGGGGCAGCAACACCACAGAGGCAGCAGCCACCATTCTAACTCCCAGGAGCTGGGCGTTAGCACTGGGGATATCCCGATGACCACAGGGTGGGTGTGGACCGGAAGGGAACCAGCACCCGGTCCAGGCAACATTCCCAGCGGCTGTCTGGGGTCCGGTGTCCAGGGGACCCTGCTGTGGCTAAGGGTGCATATGCAGGGTGGGTTGGATGGCACCATGAGAGATGGCAGGGGATATGAGGGTGGATCTGCGGAATCTGCAGGTCTGGGGTGGAAGCCATAGCTGTCTATTCTTCCCCTCACCCTCTCCAATCCCTTACAGATATCACATTTTGGATGATATTGTGGACCCGGCGAAAGCTGCCACCTTGGTGCAGCTGACAGGCCTGCCGGCCAGTCGCCAGAGAAGGCAGCGGTAGCAGAGTCGACATAAGCTCGGTGCGGTGGCCCATCAGACCAAGGAGGGACCGAGAGCAGAAGGCCAGCGCTGGTCCAAGGTGTACAGGTGTCACTGGTCTTTCAAACAGATAACGGGCAGCATGTGCTGCAGGAGGCTCTGCCTCAACAAGGGGATGGTGCAACACCTGTGCCTTGGCCTTGTCGACTTGGCACCAAGTGGGGGAGGAGGATACCAGCTCCTGGTGGCCGTCAAGGTCACCGCAGCCCTAGCCTTTTACACCTCTGGATCATTCGGGCAGCACGGTAGCATTGCGGATAGCACAATCGCTTCACTGCTCCAGGGTCCCAGGTTTGATTCCGGCTTGGGTCACTGTCTGTGCGGAGTCTGCACATCCTCCCCGTGTGTGCATGGGTTTCCTCCGGGTGCTCCGGTTTCCTCCCACAGTCCAAAGATGTGCAGGTTAGGTGGATTGGCCATGATAAATTGCCCTTAGAGTCCAAAATTGCCCTTAGTGTTGGGTGGGGTTACTGGGTTATGGGGATAGGGTGGAGTTGTTGACCTTGGTTAGGGTGCTCTTTCCAAGAGCCGGTGCAGACTCGATGAGCTGAATGGCCTCCTTCTGCACTGTAAATTCTATGATAAAAAAATTCTATGATTCCGGGGACTTGTGCGGCATTTCCCAACCAACAGCCCACAAGTGCTTCCATGAAGTCACGCATGCCCTGTTTGCCTGGACAGCTAATTATATAAACTCATATAAACTTACTGGACTTAGCCCAACAGGATGCCCGGGCATCGCCCCAGGTCCAGGGGGTAATAGATGGCACGCATGTCACCTTGTGTGCCCCGTGCAGGTGGACATTGGTGAGGCACTGCAGAGCATGGCCCACTCACAGAGGAGCATTGATGAGGGGATCAACACGATATTGCAGACCTTGGAGAGCCACCAGGGCTGGCAGAGCCAGAAGACGTCGGGGCATCAATACAGCTGCCCCTCTGTTCCAAGATGACCCCAGGACTCTACTGGCATTGACTGGGAGGAGGGAGCACTGGAGGCAGACCAATAGCCCCCTAAAGGAATGGTGCGTTTCGGGGTCAGCGTGCAGAACTGGGTGGCACGGGGGAACATTGATGGGGGATTCCAGGGCTGGCACAGAGCGGGCATCAGACAGCTGAGGGACCTGTTCATTAATGGGAGGTTTGCGAGCCTGGGGGAGTTGGAGGAAACATTTGGGCTCCCCCCGGGGAACATGTTCAGGTATCTGCAGGTGAAGGCGTTTGCTAGGCGGCAGGTGGAGGGATTCCCTTTGCTTCCCGCGAGGGGGGTGAGCGACAGGGTGCTTTCGGGGGTCTGGGTCGGAGAGGGGAAGATATCTGATATCTACAAGGTAATGCAGGAGGTGGAGGAGGCGTCAGTAGAGGAGCTGAAAGCTAAGTGGGAGGGGGAACTGGGGGAACAGATCGAAGACGGGACATGGGCTGATACCCTGGAGAGGGTTAACTCTTCCTCTTCATGTGCGCGGCTTCGCCTCATCCAATTCAAGGTGCTGCACTGGGCCCACATGTCCGGGTCTAGGATGAGCAGGTTCTTTGGGGGCGAAGACAGGTGTGTCAGGTGTTCGGGGAGTCCAGCGAACCATGCCCATATGTTCTGGGCATGCCCGGCACTGGAGGAGTTCTGGAAGGGGGTGGCGAGGATGGTATCGAGGGTGGTAGGATCTAGAGTCAAGCCAGGCTGGGGACTTGCGATTTTTGGGGTTGGGGTGGAGCCGGGAGTGCAGGAGGCGAAAGAGGCCGGTGTGCTGGCCTTTGCGTCCCTAGTAGCCCGGCGGAGGATCTTGCTACAATGGAAGGATGCGAGGCCCCCAAGCGTGGAGACCTGGATCAATGACATGGCGGGTTTTATTAAGCTAGAGAAGGTCAAATTCGCCCTGAGAGGATCGGTACAAGGGTTATTTAGGCAGTGGCAACCTTTCCTCGACTTTCTGGCTCAACGATTGGGTACTGGGACAGCAGCAGCAGCAACCCGGGGGGGAAGGGGGGAAGAGGGGGGGGAAAAAGGGGGGGGACGGGGGGACGATGACTATGTTTGTTTATTTCATTTTAATTTATTTCTAAGCTCTCTTGTTGTTCACTGGGTTTGGGGGGGTGGGGGGGATGTGATACATGCATTGATACGGTCTTGGGGGTGTTACAGTTATTATGGGGTTATTTTGTTGCATTTCATTGTTTGTTGTTATATTTTCTGTAAAAAATTCCAATAAAAATTATTTTTTAAAAAAGAACTGGGTGGCACGGCTACGCATATGCCTCTGGCAAGTCGGCCGGGGCCCTCAAGCCCCAAACCCTCTCGTGGATACCCGCCAAGGGAATCAGGAAGGGATTCCACTCCCTGAACGTCCAACTTACGTGCAACCACGACATGAAGTTCATGCGTGTGTGCGCACGCTTCCCACGGAGTATGTACGACAGCTAAATACTGGGGCATCTACCGGGGGGGTAGCAGGCGGGACTGGTGCCAGGCCTCCGATGCCAACTCACTCGTTCAGCCTTGTGGAGATCATTGAGCTTCTTGCGACACTTAGTGGTGGTCCTCCTGGTCACATTCGCCAAGCTGGTGGCCCTTATCACTGCCTCACAAGCCGTACTGGCCGTCCTGTGGCTGACCCTCCGACCCCCTCGGGAAACGGGCCAGGATTCTTCGACCCGGCGCCGGGTCGGAGAATCCCGGGGGGGGGCACGAGAATCGCACTCCACCACCCCGCAGCCGGCCTCCCCATTCTCTGCCGCCGATTATCGGGTGGCTGCGGGATCGCCGCCATGCCGGTCGGGGGCTGTTGACAGTGCCCCCCCCCCAGTGATTCTCCAGGACCCGATGGGCCGAGTGGCCGATGCGTTTTGCCGAGTCCCGCCAGCATGGATTACTCAGGTCCCACATGGCGGGACCTGGAAGGTGAGTGTGTGGGGGACGGTCTGGCGAGGGGGGGTGGGGGGGGGATCCGACCCCGGGAGAGGCACCCACGGTGGCCTGGCCGGCGATTGGGGCCTACTGATCGGCGGGCAGGCTGGGTCCGTGGGGGCCTACTTTACTCCGCGCCGGGCCCCTGTAGGGCTCTGCCATATTGCCCTGGTGCTGGCGTAGAGAAGGGAATTCCCGCGCATGCGCGGAAATATGCCGGCCGTTCCATGTATGTGCGGAAATACGCTGATCATTCTGCGCATGCACGGACTCGCGCCAGCTGGAGCTATGGGGACCACTCCAGCGGCAACCTAGCCCCCGAGAAAGGGGAGAATTCCTCACTTTCGGAGGTTTTTTACGCCGGAGTCATTGGCGCCGGTTTTCACGCCGGAGTGGGGACATAGCCCCATTATTCGAGAATCCCGCCCAGGGTGTCCCGTTTCGACTCCAATGTGTCAATGTTCTTGGTCAGTTCGGCATCCCCAAATCGCGGTGCTGGTCTCCTTGGTGGCATGGCAGCATGCTATCTGGGGTTTGCTCTGGGGGGACAAGTGCTGCTCCCACTTGTTAGCGTGGAGCTGTCGAGTACGGTTCCGGCGAATCAGCTGGCAGGACAGTCATTTGCGGCGTGAAACGTGGGGCCTCGTTAAATGGCCTAATTAATGTTAGGTACCAGTGACGCCGTTTACCGCTCGCTCCAACACTTAGAACGAATTTGGTTAGATCGCGCCCACTGTGTCAATATCTCCCACTCAGTTTGGCTATGGAAATTGTCCTGCTGCTGTCGTGGGCTGTTGTAGCCATTAGGTGGCTGTATGCAGCAGATTTCTGTACTCTCTTCCAATTCTATTGCTATCAGGTATATAAAATACAGATTTATTAGTTGATTGCAACAAATGCAACAAGTCATTGATAGGAGATTGTCTCTCACATTAAGATAAGTAAACCAGAGAATGTGGTCACTCTCTCAGGTCTCAGGGTTGTGTCTTCATATTGCTGTTACTCATCCTTGTCTCCTCTTCTGCTTTGGTCATTTTCTGTTCTGCTTATTTCTGACTAACTACTATTTTTTGATTCTCTATCTGTCACGTTGTTCCTTTCTCTGGGCAGAATCCAGCAGCTGCGTTGCACCTGAAAAACAGCGTGGCTGATAGATGCCAGGAGATCACACTTCCGGGATCTACCTGAATTTCCACACCTCCTGAGATCTAATGTGAATCCCGGCCATTGTGAGCGGGATCACTTTTTGGCAAATCTCTATATTAGAGGGAGGCGGCTAGTCTCACTCTAACATGCATTGCCGAGATCTAACCAAGGCGTGGGATGTAACTCCCTTGCTTTGGAGCACTGTTCAGTACTGGTCTCCACAAACGGTATCGGATGGAACGGAACTCGTGGAGGTCTCCCAGGGGATTGGAGGTGCCTGGGTGCATGCCCTCTGGGCAGGGTGGTACCCTGGCACTGTTAGTGCCACTGGGGCACCTTGCACTAGCACCCTGGCATTGTCACCTGGGTGCCAGCCTGTCACAACCTGGGTGGCACCACGAGCTGGTGGGGGCACTGCCAGGGTGCCAGGCTGGCATTGCCAAGCTGGAATTTTGTGCACGGCAATGATTGGGCCAGGAGGTGCTGTGGGGCCTGGGGACCATCTTCTGGTGATTTGGGGGTTGGGAGCCGTGTCAGGGCTCGAGATCGGCGCCTGATCTCTCGTTGCACTGCGGAATTCCAACGAGCTGAGCTCTTCAGTGCAGAAAACGGAGCTAAGGGCGGCTTCATTCGGGAGTTCCCCACTGAGGCCTCCAATATACTCCAATATACGCTCCGAGCGCCTGGAAACACCCGGCTAATCTCGCACCTCTGTCCCCATTTGGGAAGATCGTGCCCTCCGCCTGGTTCTTTTTTAGTCGGCTTACAGGAGGTGTGGCGTGGGAGGGGTGGGAAGGAGCAAACACTGGCTACAGGCTAGGTTTTCTCAAAGAGGTTGCAAATGTTGAATTGTAAATAAAAGGAACAATCTAATCAAGGGGTTCAGTTACATTATATGTAAACATTGAATTATTCCTTGTATCTAAAGCTAATTACATTCAATTCAGAAGGTCTTTTCATGAATATACATCTCTGAATTTCACCACAGATAACCAACTAAAATTAGAGAAATTTCCATTCCCATACTTAGTGGCTGAAAGAATGTTAATATCCTGGACTTGCTGTAAGGCTAAGGTAGTAGCACTTCTATCTTTGCCCTTAACCTCATAATTGACAACAAATTCTTCCATTCCAGCTTCATCTGTTTGTTCTGATGAACATCAGATACTGCAGATTGTTATCATTCTGTTACAGGGTGGAATCACAAATTCTAGCAGAAGTAGCTGGAGAGCTTTATCAATACTGGGCGGTATCCTCTCCCCACCCCCCCCACGCCGGGTGGGAGAATCGCCGGGGCGCCGTGCGAGTCACACCAAGCCGCCCCGACACCCGCACGCGATTCTCCCACCCCCCCCCCCCGAAACCAGCACCGCGAGAATCGTGCCGGGCCGCTCGGAGAATCGGCGCAAATGGCGAGCGGCAATTCTCCGGCCTGGATGGGCCGAGCGGCTGCTCCGACACGACAGGTTTCCGCCAGCGCTGTCAACCCCTGGTCGCTGCCGGCGGGAACTGTGCGGAAACGCTTGGGGGGGGGTGGCCTGTGGAGGGAGGGGGGCTCTTTTACCGGGGGGGCCTCCGATGGGGTCTGGCCCGCGAGCGGGGCCCACCGATCAGCAGGCTGGCCTCCCCCCCCCCCCCCCCCCCCCCGGGCCTCTCCTTCTGCGGCCGGCCTTAGAACACCGGCGCCATGTTGGTGAGGGGCCGGCGCGCGTAAGAAGTTCCCTGCACATGCGCAGGATGGTGCGGCCCAACTGCGCATGCGCAGGAATGAGCTGCCCCAACTGCGCATGCGCGGGTTGGTGCAGCGCCAAATGGGCACCACGTAAGGAGGCTGGAGCGGCATGAACCGCTCCAGTGTCGTGCTGGCCCCCACGTCGTGCCCGGGCCCTGTTCACACCGTCGTGAAACGCGACGGCGTTCACGACGGTGCGGGCACTTAGTCCCGGGAGCAGAGAATCCCGCCCATTATTTTTCATCAATACTTTGTTCAGTCTCTCTAAATATTTGTAGCTACACCTACAATTAATTTCTAAAACTCCTTTCTGTTTTTCCAGTGGGCAGAACTCATTGTGAGCTTTGAGATTTCATAATTCCAGTAACTCCTCTAGATAGCTATAGGTTACTATGGTCATAATGTATGTTGCTGAAGAATGTTCTTTTCACAGTGTTAGTATTAGCTAGAGAAAAAAAAACATTTCAACAGAAGCAGATATTTCTAATATTCTAATATTCTCGTATCATCCAGGCCCTGTCCGTATCAATAGTGCCGAGGTGGAGATCGTTGACAGCTTTAGATTTTTAGGTGTAAACATCACCAACAATCTGTTCTGGTCTACCCACATCGATGCTAAGACCAAGAAAGCACAACAGTACCTATACCTCCTCACCAAATTAAGGAAATTCAGCATGTCCACAACGACTCTCATCAATTTATATAGATGCACCTTAGAAAGCATCCTATCTGGCTGCAACACAACCTGGTATGGCAACTGCGGGGCCCAAGATCGTAAGAAACTACAGAGTCGTGAACACAGCCCAGTCCATCAAGCGAACTCGCCTCCCATCCATTGACTCTGTCTACACCTCCCACTGCCTCGGGCAGAAGATACAAAAGTTTGAGTACACGCAACAATAGATTCAAAAACAGCTTCTTCCCCACTGTTACCAGACTCCTGAATGGGCCTCTTCGGGTCTGAATTGATCTTATGGACTGAGCTGATCTTTCTGCGCATCTTCTCTACAGTTGTAGCACTATATACTGTACACTTCAATCGCTGTCTATGTTTCACAGAATCACAGGATAATACAGTGCAGAAAATGCCCTGAACCCCATCGAGTCTGCACCGCCGCATGAAAGGCACCTAATTTGAAAATCCTAATCCCATTTGCCAGCATTTGGCCATAGCCTTGAATATTAAGACGTGCCAAGTGCTCCTTCCTCAGGTGAATGAAGAGGTAGATTTCAGAAACATTTATATAGACAAAGTCAAAGATGCAAGACGATACTTTGAATGCGAGCATATGCAGGTAATTAAGTCTTTACAGAACGTTGTCTACCTCATACGCTGCAGGAAAGGGTGCCCCGAAGCGTAGTACATTGGCGAGACCATGCAGACGCTGCGACAACGACCGAACGGACATCGTGCGACAATCGCGCCAGGCAAGAATGTTCCCTTCCAGTCGGGGAACACTTCAGCAGTCAAGGGCATTCAGCCTCTGATCTTCGGGTAAGCGTTCTCCAAGGCGGCCTTCAGGACGCACGACAACGCAGAATCGCCGAGCAGAAACTTATAGCCAAGTTCCGCACACATGAGTACGGTGTCAACTGGGACCTTGGATTTATGTTGCATTACATTCTAAGTATCATCTTGCATCTTTGACTTTGTCTATATATATGTTTCTGGAACTTACCTCTTCATTCACCTGAGGAAGGAGCAGTGCTCTGAAAGTTAGTGATTTGAAATAAACCTGTTGGACTTTAACCAGGTGTTGTGAGACTTCTTACTGTGCTCACCCCAGTCCAAAGCTGTCATCTCCACATCATTTGTAATCTATGCCACAACTGATAAAGGTAAGTGTACCATATGCCTTTTTCACCACCCCATTAACCTGCCCATCTGTCTTCAAAGATCTATTTACAAACACGCCAAGTTCTCTTTGTTCCTCAGGACTTCCCTGTCTGGTGCCATTCATTGAATATTACCTTGTCAAATTGCTCCTTTAACAGTGTAACAGCTCACACTTTTAGGATCAAATTTCATCTGCCACTGTTCTGCCCATTTGATCATCCCATTTATATCTTCTTGTAACCCAAGACTCTCAGCCTCACTGTTATCTTTGTGCCATCCGCAAACTTACCGATCCTACCACCCACATGGTCATCTAAGTAGGTTTTATATAAATTATGAATAATAGCACAGATCTAATCATGTGGGACACAACTGCACAGTGGCTTCCAGTCACTAAAGCATGTATTTTCATTATGTATCCTCATGTATTTATCGTATGTTCTATGTTTTCATGTATGGAGCAATCTGCCTGACTGTAAGCAGAACAATACTTTTCACTGTACCTCGATATACGTGACAAGAAATCTAAACCTACCTTTCATGCATGAAAGGACAGGAATGCGAAGGTGCTTCAGTACAGTTAGTCATTATTGATTACCAGCTATATCAAAGGATCGGTGCAATTTGTCTTTTTTTTTTGTCTTTATTTATTATTGTCAAAAGTAGGCTTACATTAATAGTGCAAATGAAGTTACTGTGAAAATCCCATAGTCGCCACACTCTGGCGCCTGTGGAGTAACCAACTAGAAAGCAGGTCATCTTCGACTGGGTACTGTGTAATGAGAATGGAAGCATTGCCAATCTGCCTGCGCGAGGCCCCTTGGGGATGAGTGACCATAACATGTTAGAATTTTTTATCAAGATAAAAATAATCTTTATTGTTATAAGTAGGCTTACATTAACACTACAATTAAGTTACTGTGAAAAGCCCCTTGTCACCACACTCTGGCACCTGTTTGGGTTCACAATATCCAAATTACCTAATAAGCGCGTCTTTCTGGACATGTGGGAGGAAACCGGAGCACCCAGAGGAAACACACGTAGACATAGGGAGACCATGCAGACTCCACACAGACAGTGACCCAAGAAGGAATCAAACCTGGGACCCTGGTGCTGTGAAACGACAGTGCTAACCACTGTGCTACCGTTCAAAGGGGGTTCAGGAACAAGAGCAACCCAGGCGGTCACACACACAAATCTTTGAAGGCGGCAGGACAAGGGGATGAATCTGTTTTGAAAAAAGCATAGACTCGTTGGGCAAAATCGTCTCCGATATCAGAAAAATCCGATGCTTGGCGGGAAAGCAGTGTTGAGTCCACCGACAGCAAAGGCATCATTTTCTGACGTATCATGCGGCACGTAGTCATTAAATATTGGCAGGCATGGGTTCCACCCCGTATCACTGGCAGGCGGCCTCTGATTCACCCACCCCGCATCACCTCAGTGCTTCACTATCCGGGCGCCACAATTAAAGGCACAGCAGCCACACTTCAAAGTTCACTGGGAAATGATGGCTGCCAGGAAATATTCTGCACCAAATTTCTCCAATGGCTCCCTGGAGGAACTGCTGGATGCAATAGTGACCCACTATGACATCATATACCCACACTCTGGTGAAAACCTTTTAGCGAGATAACAAATCCAGGATGAGAGGTGGTGGTAGTATGGTCAGCGCCAAAGCCATTCAGAAGAGGACAGCCATCAGTGCTGGAAGAGAATGAATGATCTCCTGCATTCCGCCGGGAAAGTCACTCTTCTCATCACCCTTAACTCACACACTCATATAACTATCACACATCCACAGTGATCTCACTCAGTGCCAGCTGAAGGGGCACCACCACCCACTCTCCCAGACCACCTTTGTCTCTCCAGCAGGTCATGACCTCATCTCATCCACAGCCCCATTTACCACCCACACATGCCAGGCATCCTTATCTTCTGGCCTGGTGGGTGTCCTGCTTACGCTCTTTCCATCTGTCTTCTTGCAGTACACATGGCAAAAAACAAGAGGGAGAGATTCCAGGCGGTGGAAGGATGGCAGAACTGAAGATCGTCAAAGACATTGGGGATTGAGCGCCTCAGCTGGCTGGCAGAGCGTGGACTGTTCCTGCGCTGATGGGGAGGATGGCATTGATTAACTAAGTGAGGATGCAGCACTGCACCAGCCATCAGACGATAATGTTGTGAGTCATGTAACCTGTTTCTCAGATCCCTGCCATGCACGAATAACCTCCCCTTTCTTTTGCAAGCATATCTGAGAAGCAGCCAAGGGAATCCTCAGCTCCAGCCAGATCCTCAGCTCCAGCTCTGACAGCAGCATGGGCCATGATTACTCAGAGCCCTAAATGGAAAAACCGTCACAGCGCTCACCCATGCGCTCCCATCAGCACACCTCAGTGGGACCAGGTTTTAGAACATCCTCAGGGTTGCAAACTGTTGAGCACATCACAATGTCTGATCCACAGCAGGTGGAGGCACGGACATCCCAGGGTGCCGGCCTTTGGAGGATTGAAGAAGGCCAGGAGTCAGCTGAGTCCCTGTTATATGACAAGCCTCTGGATGCAGTCCTATCTCAATTGCTGTAGCTCCAAAGACAAGTTCGAGAAAATCAGGAAAGGATATCTGCTCCACTCCTCGGATTGCAAGGCTACATGGTGAAGTTTATCCGCTTTCAGTCTGAGGTGACTTCACCGATTGGTCAACGCACCAAGGTCAACACTCGTAGGGTGGCAGCCACAGTAGAGACTTCTGTCCTGCACTGCTGCATACATTCCATGGTACAGCCACTTGCTGGCTTCCACCAGGGCCAATGCCAGAGGACAGCATGGCTTCTTGAGCTCAATACAGCTGCCGCTGCATCTCAAAGAGGAAAGCAGGGGCCCTCCGTCACCCATCAGGTGGAGAAGCAGCTTGTGCACGCCCTGAGGCTATCCACCTAAGTAAATATGGGAGTGTCTAGCCCATCTGGATCCCCTTTTACTACGACCATGTCAGCTCCAGCTACACAGGCTGAGGAGAGTGACACACAGTAAGATTCTGAAAAGAGGAAGGGTCCCGCAGGTCTTGGCCCTCCGGAGGATCTCCACAAAGATCATCAAAGATAATAAAGCATAGCAGACAGCAGGTTGTCTCCACCTCCACTGTGGATGTTGGGGATGTACCTTGATGTAGCATTAGGGTAACGAAGGTTAAGAAGTTGGAGTTGCAATGTGCGTGCACCACTGTTAATTGCTTATAAATAGCGTTGACGTCTGTAAATAAACTCCCACTAATTTCACCCTTTCTATGGCTTCTTGTTATGATGAGCTGTGTTCTTGTCATTCTGAAGTGAGAATTCCATTCCTGCACAAGATAAAGGCAGGGTGCTCGGTCCAGGGCTTCCTCTCTGAGGTTTGTGCAAGCTTCCCAGCACATTGATGGCATTCCTTCACAGTGACTGAACACATCGGTCATGCCGGTATCTCAATGGCAATTTGGATGTCCGCCATAATGTACTAGGCTGGCGCCACAAATTCCAGTCATTGCCAATGTGTGCTCTCTCCACTTCTGAGGTGTGGCTGGCCTCCCTATCACATATGCCACAGCCTATGGTGACACTGTTCCTCAAGGGTTCAGCTTGCGAAGGATGCTGTGGAATCAGGAGAGGTTAAACTTGGATGGGTGGGGGGCAGTGGCGTGCAGAGGGGGGGGGGGGGGGGGGGGGGGGGGCAACGGTGCGTTGGCCCCGGGCATCCATTGGATTGCATCCATCAGAGAAGGAAATAATTTTTAATTTAATTTTTTTTTTAAATATTTTTTTTAAAATTTAGATTACCCAATTATTTTTTTCAATTAAGGGGCAATTTAGCGTGGCCAATCCACCTACTCTGCACATTTTTTGGGTTGTGGGGGCGAAATCCACGCAGACACGGGGAGAATGTGCAAACTCCACACGGACAGTGACCCAGAGCCGGGATCGAACCTGGGACCTCAGCGCCGTGAGGCGGTTGTGCTAACCACTAGGCCCCCGTGCTGCCCCAGAGAAGGAAATAAGATAGCAATTTTAAAATTTCAGCGGTGATAAATCAATTTTTGGAGGCTCACCGCACTGCAGAGGCAGTTGTTAGCCCTTTATTCCTTTAACATGGTGTACCCTTTCTGTCTAGAGAAAATGATGCTTCTCCCCATCCCCCCACACGCATGCGCATGATGTACGGGCAGTTGTTAGCCCTTTATTCCTTTAACATGGTGTACCCTTTCTGTCTAGAGAAAATGGTGCTTATCCCCATCCCCCCACACGCATGCGCATGATGTACGTGGTGCAACCATCAAAAGCAACAAGCAGACGTGGCTGTTCGTTCCTGCGTTTCCTCGAGTCATAACTCGTCTTTTCTTCAGCTTTTTGTGCATCTAGATTAGTTCTTTTACCTACTCAGGTCAGTGAGTAGGTAAAAATAGCTCTTGAACGGGTGCAACTACGTTTTTTATTGTTTTTTTGGTGATATTTAATGAAATATTTACGTGGGATGTAGTAAGAGTGAAGCCTGGATGATCAGAGGACTGCTATGGCATTTAATCTCGGAATAGGAGACATTTATTCCTTAACATGCTAATATTCGAATACAGATACCACTAATTTGCAAGTCTATGATATAAATTGCACAAATTATCAGTGGAGAATCAGTGTGAAATAATTTGATACGAAGGAACAAAGAAATGAAATATGGTTTATCCGTCTGCAACTGACCGATTGTTTACCATTTTCTTCCCATTTTCTCATGCGTCTTACGGTTTTTGAGATCGAAAATGAAATGTTACAAGTATTTCGTGTACAACCGAGTGGAGCACAGAACAGGAAAAAAAAGAGGGCCAGAGTCGAAGAAGAGTCCCATCAAAGAGGGGCATTAGATGCATGGATAAAAAGAAGTAAAGAAGTAGGAGAACCTGGAGAAGTAAAAGATGATGTGGGTGCAGAGAAGGATTTTTCTGATACGGATTCAGCTCGGTCAGAACATAATACTCTCTCTCCTCAGTCTCGTTGTCAGGATGATGATCCATGTGAAGAAAATAAAGAAGATTTTAGCATATTTTTGCAAAGAAGCGATTTTGGCTGTTTGAAGAAACCGATTCCAGATCATTTGAAGATGACAATATTACAACATGGCCCTGAAAGATATCAGAATAAAAGTGGCCCATTTGCTGAGAAGGATGGGAGATCATTTTCCAAACAGTGGTTTAATAAAGTTTCCACAAACGGAGAAATTGTGGAGAAAAAATGGTTGTTATACTCTCCATATCGGAAAGCATGGTACTGTTTTGTTTGCTTTTTGTTTTCAAAGGAGCATTTGTCATCTGTGTCAAACTTTGGAAAGGAAGATGGTTTCTCCACTTGGAGAAATTCATATTGATGAAAACAGAAAAGTAGAAATAAAGGAGACATTTCTGGGATTTTTCCAAGTCAACAAGAAAGATGCAGTCAGCCTGGTAAATAAAATTCAGGAAAAATTGGAAGAAGACAAAATTTTGTGAACTGCGAGAACCACAGCCTCAATTTGGCCTGTGTCCATGCAAGTGAGGTGCAACCTGTTGTTGTTACATTTTTTGGCATTCTAGAAAAACACTTTACTTTTTTTTCTTCATCTACTTCTCGTTGGGAAGTGTTAAAATCATTTGTCACTCGGACTGTGAAAAGACAGTGTGACACAAGATGGAGTTCTAGCCATGATGCTGTGCAAGTAATCCACGAAGAGTGTGACAACGTTATTGCAAGCCTTCAACACCTGCTGGAAGGAGAATTTTCAAGGGAAACTAAATCTGATGCAGGATCGCTACTGAACTCTATTCAACAGTTCCCGTTTATAGCTTTATTAAATTTTTGGTACTCAGTTTTATCATCAGTGGAGAAAGTCTCAAAAACGTTTGCAGGATCTGAAAATGGGGTTCCATGAAGCTTCTTGTGATCTGAGAGGACTTATTCATATCTTGAATTTGAAGAATGATGAAATTATCCACAATGCAATAGATTTAGCCAATGAATATTGTGAAAATTGGGGAATACCAATTGCACGAACAAGGAGAAGAAGAATAATGCCTGGAGAGTCAGCAAGAGATAGTGGACTGACGGCACAAGAAGAAATGAATAGAGTAATGGTAGAGATTGTGAACAGATTAAAAACTGAAATTGAAGACCGCAGTGTCCGTCTTCAAAGACTCAGTGACCGATTTTCTTTTCTTCTGAACTTGAATTCAGTAGTGATTGAAGATGAACAAGAAAGAGAGAAATTAAAAAAGGAATGTTCAGACTTTGCAAATTATTATGACAATGATGTGGTTGCAATTCAGTTATATGACAAAATTATTGATATTGTGATGCTCCTTCGAGCTGGAGTTCCCCCTGATCCTAAAGATGCTCTGGAGTCTTTACTGCAGTCTGGGAGGGATGTCTTTCCGACGCTGTGTGTTTCATACAGATTACTGCTTACAATCGCAATTTCAGTCGCAAGCTGTGAAAGGTCATTTTCAAAACTGAAATTAATAAAAACATATCTGAGGTCTTCTATGTCACAGGAGCGACTGACCAACCTGGCTTTAATAAACATTGAAAAAGAATTTCTCACAGCTGATGTAAAAAGTGAAGTAGTTCAGGTGTTTTGTGACAGGAGGTATCATTTGGGGAAAAGAACTTAATAAATTTGATTGATTTATATTAAAATCGGATAAAGCGTTTATTTCATGTTTCATCTGTGTTTATATATTCAAAATGTTTTCCTTTCTCATAATATTTCTCAGTATATTAGGCCTTATACTTGAGTCTTTGGGGCATACAATCAAGATTTGCCCCGGGCATCAACAGACCTCTGCACGCCACTGGTGGGGGGGGGAGTCATGTGACGTGAGCATGGGAGTGGCTGTGGGAATGTGATTATAATCTGTATATACATGTGTCTATATTGTAAGTGCAGTTGCACTACCTGACCACCAGGGGGAGTAGCTCTGGGAATGCTCGAGAATTGTACTGGGCTTCTCCCTTGGCTCCGCCCAGGACTCCTCCCCCTGCAGCTGCTGTATAAAGATCAGTGCCACATGGTCAGCCGGCCAGTTCACCGAAAGTTCAATGGCTAAGAGGCCGGCTCTGTTGTGAATATATTAAAACCGCTATTCTAATCCTACAAGCACGTGTCCGTAGAATTGTTGGTTCCAACAATTTAATATACTCAGGAAACAGTCGAAGAAATCATGGAAGCAGCCCTCAAGCCCGGACGCCTAGAACTCGACCCGCAGGATGCAGAGGTTAAGGAAATTTTTTCCCACTGGCTGAGATGTTTTAAAGCCTACCTGACAGAAGCCAGCACCGCCGAAACAACGGAGGAACAAACACTCAGCCTACTGCACGCGAGGGTAAGCCACAGAATCTCCACACAGCTAAATCCGGCCGGTTCTTTCACCGCAGCGCTGGCGATATTGGACAAAATGTACATTAGGCCCATTAACGAGGTTTATGCACGCCACATGTTTATGACTCGCCGTCAGCGGCCTACAGAAACGCTAGCCAAGTTTGTAAGGGAATTGAACAATCTTTCCAATGACTCTAATTATCAAGCTGTTACCACTGCTGAACATAGGGAGCTTGCTGTGCGGGATGTTTTCGTGGCGGGCCTTAGGTCTAACTATGTGCGCCAAAGACTGCTAGAAAAGGGGGCCCAGGACTTAGACACTACTGTTGAGGCTGCTACCAATATGGAAGTTTCCTTCCACAGCCTCACCTCGTTTCCCGCAGACCCCGCAACCTCATCGTGGACCCCCGACCAACAGTCCCCCCAAGCCTGTGCCGCACGGCCCCCCCAGCTACCGCGCTGCCAAAGCCAGTTACTCTGCTGCCCCAGCCAGTTACTCTGCTGCCCCAGCCAGCTACTCGGCTGCTCCAGCCTGCCATTTCTGTGGCCAAAGCCAGCACCGGCGGCAGCACTGCCCGGCCCGTAACGCGACCTGCAGCAGCTGCGGGCGAAAAGGACACTATGCCAGAGAGTGCCTGGCGAAGGAAGCCCCAGCCTCTAACTCTCCCACGGCTCAAAGCACTTGTTCCGCCCCAGCCTCTAACCCTCCCACGGCTCAAAGCACTCGTTCCCTGAATTCACAGGCCTGCAGGCCCCCGAAATGCTGCAGCCTGTATGCCGACTCCGCCCCTACCCGACGTGCGACTCATGGGGGCGGCCATCTTGGCAATCCTCCTCCATGCGGCCTGACATGTGCGACTCATGGGGGCAGCCATCTTGGCAATCCTCCTCCATGCGGCTGGCCATGTGCGACTCATGGGGGCGGCCATCTTGGGATCCATCCCCTTCAAACTCTGAAACTCACCTCGACGACTACAAACTCAGAGGGCAGTCATCACGGGGCCACTCCAGCACAGCTGATCGAGCCGCCGACTACCCGCATCTCAGTGCAGTCACCCTGGATCAATCCCGCCCAAGCACCAACGAAGTTCGATGGCGGAGGTCCAGATCAACGGGTACAGCACGCCATGCCTCTTTGACTCCGGGAGCACCGAGAGCTTTATACATCCAGAGCTGGTAAGATGCTGTTCGCTTTCTATTTTTCCGGTGAGCCAAACTATCGCCCTCGCTTCGGGCTCCCACTCAGTCCAAATCCAAGGACGCACCGTTGCTACGCTCACAATTCGAGGTGCTAGTTATTCGAAATTTAAACTTTATGCCCTGCCCGACCTCTGCGCGCCACTCTTATTAGGCCTGGATTTCCAGTGCAACCTCAAGAGCCTCACCCTCAGCTTCGGCGGGCCCCTGCCCCCACTCACTAGCTGCAGCCTAGCCACGCTGCGCATCTCCCCCCCTCCTCTCTTCGCCAATCTCACTCCAGATTGCAAACCAGTAGCTACACGCAGCAGGCGATACAGCCTACAGGATAGGGTCTTTATCCGATCGGAGGTCCGAAGGCTGCTCAGTGAGGGGATCATAGAGGCCAGTAATAGTCCCTGGAGAGCTCAGGTGGTGGTCGTCAAGACCGGGGAAAAATTTTGCATGGTCGTCGACTATAGCTAGACCATAAATCGCTTTACGCTCCTAGACGCGTGTCCCCTCCCCAGAATTGCAGACATGGTTAATCAGATCGCCCAATATCGGCTGTTTTCCATGGCGAAGTCTGCATACCACCAGCTCCCAATCCGCCCGGAGGACCGCCACTACACGGCATTCGAGACTGATGGCTGCCTCTTCCATTTCCTCCGGGTCCCTTTCGGCGTCACTAACGGGGTTTTGGTGTTCCAATGAGCAATGGACCGAATGGTAGACCAGTACGGGCTGCTGGCCACGTTTCCGTATCTGGACAATGTTACCATCTGCGGCTATGACCAGCAGGACCATGACGCCAACCTCCACTGTTTTCTCTAAACGGCACAGAAATTAAATCTCACTTATAACAAGGAGAAATGCGTTTTCCGCACAAACAGACCGGCCCTCCTCGGCTACGTCGTGGAGAACGGAGTCCTGGGCCCAGACCCGGACCACACGCCCCCTCTTAGAACTCCCCCTCCCTCATTGCCCCAAAGCCCTTAAACGGTGCTTGGGGTTCTTCTCATACTACGTCCAGTGGGTCCCTCAATATGCGGACAAAGCCCGCCCACTCTTTAAGGCCACACGATTTCCCCTGTCAGCTGAGGCGCGCCAGGCCTTCAGCTGCATCAAGGAGGACATCGCCAAAGCAGCCATGCGGGCGGTGATGAATCCACTCCCTTTCAGGTTGAGAGCGACGCCTCAGAGGTAGCTCTAGCAGCCACTTTAAATCAGGCAGGGAGGCCCGTTGCATTTTTCTCCCGTACCCTATCCGCTTCAGAACTCCAACACTCCTCAGTCGAGAAGGAAGCACAAGCCATCGTGGAGGCTGTTCGTCACTGGAGGCACTACCTCGCAGGTAGGAGGTTCACTCTCATCACCGACCAACGATCGGTTCCCTTTATGTTTGACAACTCGCAAAGGGGCAAAATAAAAAATGATAAAATCCTTTGGTGGAGGATCGAACTCTACACCTACAGTTACGATATTAAATATCGACCGGGGAAGCTCAACGAGCCCTCGCGCAGATCAGCCATCTGAAAGCCATCCCCGTTGGTGGGGTCACCCGGCTCACCCACTACATTAGAGCCCGAAACCTGCCTTTCTCCAACGAGGAGGTAAAAGCGGTCATCAGGGACTGCCCGATCTGTGCAGAGTGCAAACCGCACTTCTATAGACCAGACAGGGCCCACCTGGTCAAGGCTTCTAGGCCCTTTGAACGCCTTGCGATCGATTTCAAAGGGCCACTCCCCTCCACTAACAAGAACATTTATTTCCTCAACATCATCGACGAGTTCTCCCGATTCCCTTTTGCCATTCCATGCCCTGATATGACCTCCCACACAGTCATTAGGGCCCTGCATAGTGTCTTCACCCTGTTCGGTTTCCCCGGCTACGTGCACAGCGACCAGGGTTCGTCCTTTATGAGCGACGAGCTGCGTCAGTACCTGCTCGACAAGGGCATCGCCTCGAGCAGGACTACCAGCTACAACCCCAGGGGGAACGGACAGGTGGAGAGGGAGAATCTAACGCGACAGTCTGGAAGACCGTCCTACTGACCCTCCGGTCTAGAAAACTCCAAGTCTCCCAATGGCAAAAAGTCCTCCCAGGCGCGCTCCATGCAATCAGATCCCTCCTCTGTACAGCTACAAATCAAACCCCTCACGAGCGACTCTTCATTTTCTCTAGGGGCACTACCACGGGAGTCTCACTTCCGGCGTGGCTGAGGAAAACAAGCCCGGTCCTCCTGAGGAAGCACATCAGGGGGCACAAAACTGACCCCCTTGTTGAAAAGGTGCGCCTCCTCCATTCCAACCCCCAGTACGCATTCGTGGAGTTCCCAGACGGTCGGCAGGACACAGTATCCCTTCGGGCCCTGGCACCCGCTGGATCCAGACCCCCCCCACCCCCGCTGAGTAACCCCTTACCCCGTTCCCTATGCTGCCGCCCCCCTCGCGCCCCCGATTCCGCAAGCTCACCCCACCGGTTCCACGCGCCAGAGCCAGCCCGCCCCCAGTCTCCGGTCGAGCCAGAGGTGTATAAAGTTCGGACGAGACCCGCCCCGGAGTCTGCCATCGTACCCCAGCTCTCAACACCCACCCAGCCACCGCCAGAGACTGCAACCCCGGTGCTCCGCAGATTGAAAAGAACAATTCATCCACCGGACAGACTAACTCTGTGAGCCACCACCCCCGCTGGACTCGATTTTTTTCGAGCTGCTGTATAAAGATCAGTGCCACATGGTCAGCTGGCCAGTTCACCGACGCGCTCCATGCGTTCAATGGCTAACAGGCTGGCTCTGTTGTGAGTATATTAAAACCGCTATTCTAATCCTACAAGCACGTGTCCGTAGAATTGTTGGTTCCAACAGTGGCTACATTGTTTGGAGCTCCAGTTCTGCTTGTTTTTTAACCCAATTTTTTTATCAGTTTGCACATTTCTTTTATGTCTCTTTTGACATAGTTTTTAACTATGTCCCATAGATTTCTTGGTCAATATTTCAGCACTATTGAGTTGAGACAAAATGCTTCAATCCTCGTTGAATTGTGGCGGCTGGATGAAGTTGGGGTGGGGCCTCCTCATTAGTGGCACAGCTGCTTTTGAGAGGCTTCCTGCCCTGACGGTGCGGTGTGTTCCGTCAGGTGATGGTTGCTAGCGATGACGTTGATCCATTTGAATGACTGAACTGCTGATTGTCAAAGCCTAATTTCAAAAGATGAGAAGCGTTTTTATCGAGGCTTTGGAGCCGCACGAGGAGGTTTTTGTGACAGTCAAAGCACTGTCTTTGGTGGACCGAGGGAAGATATTTAATCCTGTCTCCAAGGCATGTGGTTAGGTTGGCCTTCCAACACCTGTCCTATGTTGTCCTGTTCCTGATGTGGCCCAGAGGAGTTGGGGATGGCTGAGTCCGCCGGGTCATCTCCCGCTACTGGAGTCTGGATTGTTGGTTGCCTGGGTGCGGGTGAGATGGCATGTTGGAAGGAATAAGATTTTGCGCTTGGACTCCTTGGAAGATCTTGAAGAGTGCTTACCTGTCTTTAACCTGCTTTATCCTTTCTTTCTGCTTTTTTCCATCGCCAGTGGAAAGTCTTTATCCTGATAACTGCCTCGCATCTCAGTTGTCATTCTGGACTTCGCTACCTGATAATAAAATTGTTGTCTGTTGATGTCAATTTATTTGATTGCAGGGAAATTAATTATGTGAATGTGTTCTCCTGCACTGCTGGTGATCCTGATTTAATCGTCAGAATTCTCCGATCCTGAGACTAAATGTTGATGCCAGGGCAGGAATTGCAGACTTCCATGACAACAAAACAGGCTCCGCACCTGGACCGATTTAGCAACTGTTGAGGGGCTAGTCCCAGTGCCACGTCGAACACAATCGATTCCAATGAGAAAGGTGCTCGATTTGCCAGCTCCCGACACTCAGGAGGCTGACAAGCTGCAGCCGCATATACACACTTTACGCCCCACACTTACTTATCCCAGCCAACAAGATGGCACTGGTTGCACTGGAGTATGCCCATCCCACTGAAGGGATGGTTGGGGCCAGAGTGCACCTAGCGGGGTGCCCTGGAAGATACCTGTGGCCCGAACTTCACAGTGGGCAGTCCGCGGTATCCACGACTGCATGGCTGCACTGAAGGCTGCATAATGATGTTCCATACACACCCAGCCTGACCTCACAGCCCACCTCCTGGCCACCCCCCCGCTACTCCCCCCAGCCTTGGCAGAAGCCCCCCCCACCGGCCAGCCGCACAACTATCAGCAAACCATGGCAATGTTGGACATTTTCCGTATCCCCGCTCTCTCCCTCAGCAGCCATTGCGCCTGTTTCAGATTTTTAAAAGCACAAATGAATCTGGTCGTCGGTAATTCGTCCCGGTGGCGGCGGAGAATCACAGAGGACCTGGAAAATACTGGGTCAGGCCCGTTAATGATATATCAAAGGTGTTTACTGTATGTGCTGAGCGGAATGGAGGCACCTGGAGAATTGCGATTTGGCATGAAACCGACACCGCCGCGATTTCAGTGTCAAAGTTGATTCTCCGCCCAATTGTGTTTCCCGACTCCAGCGTCAGCCGATGGAGAATCTAGTTTATATCATGTTAAGCTGAATGGTGAATTCATGATTTGTGCAAAGTATCTTCGTCCTAATGTATCCTGGGGAGGAGGGGTGGAGGGTTTGGGTTGGTGGGATTAATTCTGTCCTCGCCATGTTCGAGAAAGGCTCCTCCAGTGAGAGTTCATCCATTTTTCTTCTTCATTATCCTGTTGAGGTCTGGGGTTTGTTAGACTCCCTTTTATGGAGGGGTCGGCTGTTTCTCCTGATATGGGTTTCCCACTTTGACTGTTCTAACTGCTGCCAGAGCTCTTGTGGGTGAGGTTGTTTTGAATTGTTATATCGTAGGAGGTGGTTTGTGGATTTGAGGACAGTTTGTGCTCTTCTTCACTCTTCTTCTGACTTTGAAAGTTTTTGGGGACGTTGCTTCCACTTCTATTTTTGTATTGATGCACGTGAGGGTTGGTTGTGGTGGTGTTGGATGGTGGGCTTTGGTTTCATGGGGCGCGATTCTCCGCAACGGCCGACGCCGGAGGGAAACCCGGAGTGTTTCACTCCGGTGTCGGAGACCGCTCCTTGTCCCCTATTCTCCCCCCGCCGGGGGGCTAGGAGCGGCGTTGCGAGAAACCCTCTGGAGATCTGGAGAAGAATTTAAATTGTGCTGTAAGAGTTAGTCAATGTTTCCTTAGCACTGGGGTTCTCAGGGCATTGTTTTCTTCTTCTGTCATTTTGTTTTGTAGCTGTGGGTCTATCATGTTGCCTGTGTCCTGACTGGGTGCAGACCTGACATTTATCCGTGGAAGGAACATGTTGGGGATTTTGTCCCTGATTTATCTGGTCTTATTTATTCCCAATTATGAAATGACTATTGTTTACCTGCTATACATTGATACCTAGAGCTATACTTCTGCTTTCATTTGTTTGATATGAATTTTTGTAAAAAATTGAAAATCCCAATAAATAGACATTTTTGAAAAAAACTTGGATTGGTGGGTTGATCAACTGCAATGCAGATCTGGGGCGGGAGTCTCCCCTACCCTACGGGGCGGGGAGTCCCGGCGTGGCGGGGAGTCCCGGCGTAGCAGAGTGGCGCCAACCACTCCGGCGTCGGGCCTCCCCAAAGGTGCGGAATTCTCCGCACCTTTGGGGGCCAAACCCTCAAATTGAGGGGCTAGGCCCGCACCGGAGCGGTTGGCACCACGCCGACTGGCGCCAAAACCGGCACCAGCGGCCTTGGATGCCCGCCGCCCGCGCCGGGGTAAGGCCTTCGCCGGTTCGTGCATGCGCCGGTGGTGACGTCAGCGGCAGCTGCCGCTGACGTCACCACCGGCGCATGCGTGCTGGGGGATTCTCTTCTGCGTCCGCCATGGTGGAGGCCGTGGCGGCGGCGGAAGGGAAAGTGTGCCCCGACGTCACTGGCCCGCCCGCCGATCGGTGGGCCCGATCGCGGGCCTGGCCACCGTGGGGGCTCGCACCGCCGATCCCACCGCCACCAGAGGTGGTTCAAACCTCGGCGGCGGGACTTCGGCACATCGCGGGCGTGAGAATCGCCGCAGGTGGCTCGCCGCTCAGTGCGGCATGTTTCCCCCGGGAATTGGCGGGGGCGGGATTTTCGGCGGCCCCGGGCGATTCTCCGATCCTGCTGGGGGTCGGAGAATTTCGCCCCTGATCTCTTTGGCTTCATCACTATCACTAGCACTAGTCCAGGCTGGTCTCCCACATTCTAAGCTATGTAAGCTTGAGGTCATCCAAAGCACTGCTGTCCGTGTCTTAAATCATAACCAATTCCCTTTCCCAATTGCCCTTCCACACACATTAGCTGCCGGTCATCCTTGTATTCAAACCCCTCCAAGGTCTTACTCCCCCCCTCTCATAAACATCACTCTCATTTCTATTTCTTCAGAAAACCGCAGTTCCTTGGAATTATGGCCATGTTTTTGGCACTTCCAATTCACGAATGGAAAACGCAGTTTCATTGGTCCACCTTGATTTCCTCCTTTCACAACAAAACAACTATCATTCTTAGTCTTGAATATTTTAATTAACAATTTCATCCCCTCCCCAACCATAGCATTTTGGGGGAACCGCATCCTATTTTGATTTTCTAAACGTTCCAAAAAAATTGGATTCAATCATTTCTTAAGACTGCAAGAAAATTGACATGAATTATTTCCTACCTTGAATGGTATCGATACTCAGTAACTTCTTATCTAAATCTTCGCTGATTGCCTCCTTGCTTGATGTTATGCTTTTCATTTCTGCTTCATCTTTGGAACTGGTGCTGGCTGTGCTCTATAAAATTGCAGTGAAATGGTTATATTTTAGAAAGGATATTGACAATAACAACACTACAGTTGCATATATTTATTACAATATTGTCATGATAGGACATTGTGCATTGGATTGATTACAACATAGCCTTATCATAGGAACTATAAACCAGGAGAAAGCGATCTTCATGGTTGAGAACATGCAAAACTCTTCTGTCCATGTCTTAATCTACATTATGTCCCATTCACCTATCACCCCTGTGTTCATTGACCGACGTTGACTCCTGGTCAAGCAACATCTTTATTTTCAAATTTGTTGAGAGAGTGTGAAGGATGGAGGAGAGAGGATGAGAGGTCGGGGAACAGTGTGTGGGGGGGGCGAGGAGAGTGTAGGGCAGGAGGAGAAAATGTGGGGCTGCGGAGGAGGACAGTATGGGGGGCAGGGGAGAGAGTGTGAGAGGGCTGGGGGAGAGTGTGAGGGAGCAGGGGGAGTGAGGGGGACTGGGGGAGGGAGAATATGAGGGGATGGTAAGAGGGTGTTGTAGCCACCTAAAATGGATGCTGAGCTACAAAAATAGGCCAAGCGCTAAGACTGCTGGGAAACAGACAGTTTAGCCAGAACAGCAGTCTGCAAAGAGCATTTTGCATTCTGCAGCAGCAGAAACCAGTTTGGGCTCAGGTGAGAAGACCTTAGCTAGGTGCAAATGGCAAAACGCTTTGCATGCTAATGAGGCAATCAGACCTGAACACCCACACAATAGATACATTTGATTCTGAATGGACACATTTTAATCAAGGCCCAGACATCGAGGCACCAGAAACCTCCAAACAAAAGGGCATAAGAAACGCCCCCTCCATCACGGAGACCCCCTCGCATTGGGGAATTAAAACAGTATCGATAAGGAATTGACCCAATAGGTAGAGCCCGCCCAAGAAGAGGGAAGGACAATGGAACCCCTATAAAAGATAGGGACCTCGTGTTGTCCGGTCTGTTTTTCCGTGCTCCGGCTCTGACCACGACTTTGAAGATCCACTCTGACTCCAGCCGTTGAGCACCAGCCGCCGAACCGTAAGTGCCAGTACGACGCTCGCTACGCGAACTAAGCCCGCTAGAACCCCCAGTGACCAGAACGCTTGCTGAAGGTTGCAGCCCAAGACCAGGACGAAGGCCTCGCTCCCTGACCTTGCCTGTTCCTGTTAGATAAGTATTCTGATTACTTTAGTTTAGTCATAGCTTAGTCTCTTAGTGTGTGCATGAGTATTTATTATAACTGTATAATAAATATTATCGTTTGGACCTTACTAATCGGTGTATCGTCTTTATTACTTTGAACTTGACCTTGGAATACTCGTGACGTTGTCTATACGGCAACTGGCGACTCCTAAAGCTGAATAAATACATAAGACAGAGCCTAGTGGTGTTAAGCACTTGGAAGTTAATACACCCCAATAAACGCGTTTTGCGCCCATAGTAAAACGTGCAACATTTAGTGGCGACTTCCTGACGGGACACGGTTGTAAGTGGAAACCCCACACCGTCCAGGACCCTGAAATTTGAATTGGAACTCCAAATTACAGAGAAAGTAAGAAAGTAAAGAAAATCATGAGTATTCAAGGTGTTCAAACTAATAAGCGTAATTCGGAAGTGTGTTTAGTGCATGCGTACTAACAGGGCTGTAAGGTAAAACTGAAAGCATTTTGTTGCGACAAACTTTCGGCAGTTTTTGAACGGAACATAGCGTAAGCCGTACCCGTTTCTTGAAACACAACCCCAGCAACCCCCTGTTCCAAATTAACTAAAAGAGAGTCAGAGAAAATGGCCATGCAGGCAATGGAACGTCTGATGGATCCAGAAAAGTTTGTGGTCGCAGCGACCAGCAACAGTAGCAGGGTAGGCCAGTGTCCCACGTGGGAGCTGGAACTCCGCAAATATTTACAAGGAAAGGGATGGCCCCTTTGGAAAGAGTTTTGTTTGAATGAGGAGACAGGTCCCGGAAGTATAGGACATACTTGGTGGGAGAACCTCTCTCAAATTCACAAAAAGAACCTCAGTAAAGCACGCAAGCCGATGGCGATTGTGTCCTGTTTGGTACAATTGCGAGGCACAGAGGAGGTCGTCAGGACGCTCCGGGCAGAATTAGAAGAAAGGAACCGCATGAGTAAGGTCGATGTCAGGGACATTGAGAAGGAAAATCTGGATCTAAGAGGGAAGTTGGTAGAGAAAGGTAGAGAGGTGGATGATGCCAAGAGGGCACATCAGTCTTGTCTAGCCCATCTCAGCAGTTCCCAGACCCAGTACGAAAAGGCTTATCAGGACGTGCAACGTGCCGTTCTGATAAGAGAGGAATCAGAGAAGCAGGTGGAGGCATTGCAGAGGCAATGCTCTGATCTCAAAGCAGCTTTGAGAGCACTCCATGCTGCAACCACAGAGCAAAGGCACAGTACTGTGGATCACGCGAAATGCAGGAAACAGATTGCAGAGCTGCAATCGCTGCTTTCGGTGCAAAATGCCGAATCGACCAGTTAGATGGAGAAAATGCCCCAGATTGGCAAGAATTAAGTGAAACAGCGCAGCGATATGTTCAGGGAACATGTGCGCCAACAGCGCAACAGAAAAGGCAGGCACCCCCACCCCCCACAGATCAGATCATAACCGCACCCATGAATCCCGTAACCACGCAGAGAAAAGCTATAGCAGAAGGCGCACCAGATATAACATACACCACCCCCTTAACTGTAACCCAGCTCAGGGACGCATGTGAGAAGATCACTCCGTTCCTCCCCACCGCAGACCCCCACCAGTTCTTTGCTAAAGTAAAACAGCAGGCTACCATGTACGGCCTGGATGAGAGAGAGCAGGTTAAGCTCACAGTTCTGAGCTTAGACCAGTCTGTAGTAGCAGCCCTCCCCGACCCACAGAACGTGGCAGGAGGCACCCTAGAAGAGATGCACACCTCCATTTTAGATGCCATCGGGTATAATCGAGGTGACCCAGTGGAAGGACTGAATAAGTGCAGGCAGAAAAGATCCGAACACCCCACAGCATTCGCAGGAAGGCTGTGGATTCATTTCAACGCAGTTTTCGGCGAGTTAAACAGAGCGCATTTGAACCAGGATAATATGGTCAAATGGACGCGCACCATTATCTCACACGCAACAGAGGCAGGACAGAGCGCTTGCAACAGTTATGACCCCTCAGAAGAGGCCCATAATGAGAAATGGGTCCTGAAAAGGTTGTCCCGCGCTTGGGAGCAATCAATTCAGGCAAAGAGTAAGGTTCAATCCCCAGAAGAGGCTCAGGCTGCCGCAGATATTCAGGCAGTGAGAGAGCATCAGAAACCCGCATGGGTAAATGAAGGGAAGAACAGCCCGCAACAGAAAGGCCAGGAATGCTATAACTGTGGACAGTTAGGGCATTGGGCAAAAGAATGCAATGCACCCCAGCGATCTCAGAGAGGCCAGCAGACAGGCACTCTGAACCGCAGTAAGGCAAAACCCATCCACAATATAGCAGTACAGTCAGGACCCACCAATGTGGACGAGACGAACTGACGGTGTTCGGGCTCCCCCACTTGGGTCTGTGACACACTATGGGATTCATCAGGGAGACCCGTAGTCACAGCGAGAGTAAAAGGGAAGCCCATAGAGTTACTTTGGGACACAGGAGGCTCCCGCACCACCATTAACTCCACGATCACGGCACACGCAGACACGTGGCCGACCACCTCCACCATTACACTTAGCGGGTTCACCGGACACTCGCAGCAGGGACATATCACAGCACCCGTAGCGATCCAGCTAGGGAACATCTCAACCAAACACCCCGTAGTTTTAGTAAATCTTCCCCGGACAGCAGAACACATCCTGGGGATAGACTTTATGAACGCTCATAGCTTGTCGTTCGACCCAGTGAACCAGTGTGTCTGGCGCATGGCTAGATCAGACAGAGCACCAGCCACCCTCACAGTAGGAGACTACGCTAATCGGATTAGCGCAGTGGGAGAGTACTCATTCGACCTGACTACACTCCACACCGACAGACAAATAAAAGCCCTACTGAACAAACACAGGACAGCATTTGCAAGTCACCGTCATGACTGTGGCAGAATGACTGGACCAGTTCACGTTACCGGACAGGACCCCCGACCACAGAAACAGTATAGATTTTCCCTGGAAGCAGAGGTGGAAATAGAAAAGGTGATAGGAAGCTTATTGGAGCAAGGTGTGCTCAGATCGGTAGCATCGACCAATAATGCCCCTATTTGGCCAGTGAGGAAGCCCGATGGATCATGGCGTCTGACCATCGATTATCGGGAACTCAACAAAGTCACCCCCGCAGTAGCCCCAACGGTAGCTACTAGTCCCGAGACCATGCTCAAGCAGGGACTCAACTCCAAATACTTCACGGTATTGGACATCAGTAACGGATTCTGGTCAATACCATTGGCAAAGTCGTGCCAGTACAAATTTGCCTTCACTTTTAAAACACAGCAGTATACGTGGACATGCCTTCCACAAGGATTCCACAATTCCCCCTCCATTTTCCACCGACAGTTGGCAAGTGGTTTAGAGAAATTCTCCCGCCCCGAATGTCTGGTACAGTATGTAGACGACCTACTACTGCAGACAGACACAAAGGCAGAGCACATTACGCTTCTGGCCGAACTCCTGGAACTGTTGACTTCAATTGGATGTAAAGTTAACCCAAGAAAGGCCCAGATTTTGGAAACTAAAGTGATGTATTTGGGAACAGTCATCACACACGGCAAACGCGAGATCGAATTCAAAAGAATTGATTCGATTGTCAAATTGCCCCTTCCCCAGAATGTATCAGCCCTCCGGTCGTTTTTAGGACTGGTTGGTTATTGTCGGAACCACATCGACGGATTCGCGACAAAAGCAGCCCCACTCTCAGACCTCCTTAAGAAAGGAGCCCCCTGGGAATGGCTTCCGCAGCATACAGGCGCTGTGGAGGAGTTAAAACGAGCCCTTAGCGCAGCACCCGCGCTGCTAGTCCCAGACCAACTTTCCCCCTATGCAATAGAGGTAGCGAGCACAGATCTGACCCTCTCGGCCGTGTTGCTTCAGGAACGGCACGAGCAGCTAAGACCAGTGGCTTATGCCTCCCGACTGTTAGACCCGGTAGAACAAGGATTCTCTGCCTGCGAGAGGCACCTCCTTGCTGTCTTCTGGGCAGTTCAGTACTTCTCATACATCACCGGACTCAACCCCATTACTATTCTGACCGAACACACACCCACACAGCTACTCCTAGACGGTCGACTGAAGGACAGTTCAGTTAGCCAGATTAGGGCAGCTAGATGGACACTACTTTTACAAGGACGGGACATTACAGTAAAACGGACCCGCACACACACATATTTAGCAGACAACCTCCAATACCCAGGACAGCC
The DNA here is from genome assembly GCF_902713615.1 of Scyliorhinus canicula. Lineage (NCBI taxonomy): Eukaryota > Metazoa > Chordata > Chondrichthyes > Carcharhiniformes > Scyliorhinidae > Scyliorhinus > Scyliorhinus canicula. The sequence goes on along the minus strand of NC_052156.1, from coordinate 107,129,061 downwards.
CCATGACTGTGAAATTGTAGCTCCCCTGCATAACACAGGACCCTTTATAGCAAAAACACCCCCCAGGAAGATAGGGAACCCAAAACAAAGCCCCCAGCCCACAGACACGTGTGGACCACTGAGGATTTATGTAGACGGTTCCTCCACAGTTTTAAATGGTGAGCGTATCACAGGATGCGGCATCTATGTAGAGGACGCGCAGGGTCGCGCTCTCGAAGAAATCGCTCTTAAATTACCAGGTCACTTAGGCGCGCAGGCAGCAGAGCTCGCAGCCATAGCGTATATAGTGGACCACCCCGCTTCTTTCCCCAGCCCAGCAGACATATATTCAGACAGCTTATATGTCTGTAATAGCTTGACAGATTTTCTACCCCTGTGGAGGACACGAGGTTTTGTCTCCGCAGACGGGAAACCCCTTCCATCAGCCCCTCTACTCCAGCATATTTTAGAAAAAGCGAAGGACAGGACCTTCGGCATAATAAAAGTAAGAAGCCACCATAGGTCATCACCCCCTGGGAATGTAAAGGCCGACGCACTGGCTAAGGTAGGTTCCAGGCGAGGACACTTATGGACCCCCCCAGCTAGCGCACCAGCTAGCGCCCCTGTGAGCGCAGTCCAAATCTCACAGACAGATATTAAAGATCTTGTGGCAGCACAGAAGCAGGATAAGGACCTCCGGGAGGTTTTTAAAGGCAACTTTGTGCCAGAGTACGAGAGATTTAAACACGCACTGACCACACATGAGGGTGTGATCATTAAGGAACAATTTTATGTGGTCCCGCAGCAGGACAGGAATGCAATGATTGCTTTATTCCATGATAACCACAGGCATCAGGGAATTGATGCAACAACGAGGCACCTCAGGCAACTCTGTTGGTGGCCTAATCTCAGGACTGATGTCACGCATTACATAGAGAATTGCCTTATTTGTGCTCAGAATAACCCGGAGAGGTATTCTAAGAAAGCACAACTTCGGCATACTCGCCCAGTAAACGGCCCCTGGACAAACCTCCAGATCGATTTTATAGGACCATTGCCCCCTTGCAGGAATGGCTATAAATACGTTCTGGTGGTCATCGACACCTTTACCAAATGGGTAGAGGCATTCCCCTCTAGAACAAATACAGCTAAGACAGCTGCAAAGATCCTGACCCACCACATCTTCACGAGATGGGGTTTACCCCGAAGTATCGATTCGGACCAGGGATCTCACTTTACAGGACGGGTCATGAGGAACGTCCTGACAATATTTGGGATAAAACAAAATTTCCACATTGCGTATCATCCACAGTCCAGCGGGATTGTGGAGCGCATGAATCGGACTCTAAAAACTACCCTTAGAAAAATGGTTCAGGAGAATAACTCCACATGGGATTCAGTGCTCCCATTTGCACTCATGTTCATAAGGAACACTGTTTCCACTTCCACAGGCTACACACCACACACACTCATGACCGGACGCCCTATGAAAGGTACAGAATTCCTTTTAGGACTGGACATGACCAGCCCCGAGGTGACAGCCCTCACACACGAAAAGACGGTTAAAGACTTGGTTGAGACTGTGAGGTCTGCACAGATTGCAGCCGCAGTTCAGCTTGGAAAACGCCGTCAACAACGCACTGCTTGTTTTAATAAGACCGTACACCCCACAGAATTCCAGGTTGGGCAACAGGTAATGTTATCTGTTTACAACCCCAGCAGTTTTTTGGCTCCAAAATATTCCGGTCCCTACTCAATTTCGGATAAAATTAGCCCCTCAGTTTACAGGGTAAAATATCCTAATGGGAAGACCGCGTGGTTCCATATTAACCAGCTTAAAGCATATGGGACACAGTCTAACCATGCTCATCATGTACTGCTAGATGCAGCAGAACACTTCACCCCGCCCACTAGAGACACTTTTCCACCATCCCCCTCACAGACCAGTTCATCAACGGACTCGCCCACGACTCCGCCCACAGACCACGACAGACCACGCCCCGAAACGCCCACAGGCTGCCACAGCAGAGACAGCAGGACAGACACTGACTCTGAGGACAGCGACAGCACACAGCCATACAGCCCACACTGCACCAACTACGACCCCGACTCCAGTGACCCCATGGAAGTCACTTACCTTAAAAACCCAGAACCACCACCCGACCCCGACTACCCCGACAACACACTTGACACAACACTATGGCACAGGGACAATTCATACAGACTTGTCCGAAATGACGAAAGTGACCCCCGGTCACACAATTCGAAAATAGCATGCCTGATCCACACAAGGGTGTGGGATCCGGGAGAGCAGGACGACACGGTGTCTGAATCCCGATACGGCAACCCCTTTGTGACCCTGTTCACAGAGACAGAGGAAAAGTGAGGTGTCCAGATGATGTAAAATAGGAATCGTTTGAGGGAAACGATGTCCTTTCTGATGGAACCTGCACGTATGTTTGTCTTCGTTTTATGTTTGTTTTGTTTCAGGAATGTAAATGGTTCAGCTGGAGGATGGACATCTTCTTTTCAGCTGAAAAGATTGTGACCACCTCACATACACGTTAGCTTGTCCGCCGATACCTTTGAGAACTTCGGTTCCAAAACACCAGTTTGATTGGATATCTTTTCAAAGTTGTAAGACTTGTGACAGCCTTACACACCCAATAGTTTATCTGCAGATACGTCTGAGAACTTCTATGGTGAGCAGCTCACCGTATCGGCTACAATATCTGAAGCCCAGCTCAATTTCCCACAAGGAGCATCTTGGCTCCATTGTTTTTAGGTGCCCCTCTATTCGGCGAATAGAGGCTGCAAGTCACGGTAACCACATTCGTACCCGTTTTACTCCAGGTTACTCAGGCAGTGGACAAACGGCACTGAGGACCCGCCCTGTCTGAGAACCCACTTTGGTCAGCCAAGCTCGGATATGGCACAGCACGCCCTACCCGGGGATCCCATCCAACTCGTACCCGTAGCGGCCCATACGCAACTCATTCGGACGTTTCTTTCAAAATTTTGTTTTCATTTTTCGTTAGGCAGCCCTTCGGCCGCCATCCCACATGCTATTTACATCCAGGAACATTCGGATGGTAAACTAGCAAAGCCTGCGAGACGGCTCGCAGGAGAAGGATTGTTAGGTGTATTCTGGTCTTCAAATTCGCTTTTGAAAAAAAAAATGAGGGGAGTCACAGGGTGTGACTTGCCCAGTCATTTTTAAAGGGTCAATCGGAATATAAAAGACAGATGCACTAACAGGTAAAGATCTTAAACTGTGTATTGACAGATACTGTGCTTGATCCCATAGCTTTCGAAGGAAGAGACAGGGATCGAAGCAAGGATTGTCCATACAGGAGGAAGAAAGAAGGAAACCAAGATAAAGATGATGGAAGCTCACCTATTGTTGTTAACTGTTATATCTGTTTGTGTGGAAACAAGACACGTTTCCCCCACAACCCCCACCGTAAATGTTTCCCTTACAACCACTCCCCAGTGCTCAGCTCTGATCAGTGAGGTTCAGACCTGGTGCACTAAATTTATGACATGGTACTCCATGTCATACGTAATCGAATCACTACTGGTGATTGCGATCCTCGTTATCCTTGTACAGACCCTCAGGTTGAGGAAGTGGAAGAGGAGAGCCTCCCGTTCTTGCCCTTCCGTCTATGGAGTTCGATCTCCGATTTTCCGATTTCATCAATCCCCTCTGCCCCATGATGAATAAAGAACTGTGTAATGAATAAAAAAATTCGACCCTGTATTGTATTGTCCTATACTCGACTGCCGAGTTAGGAAATGTGATGTTGTGGTGTGAATGGTTAAGGTTTTAGAGTGTGAGAAAATGTTTAAGTAAGTTAAGGATAATTGTGATAGGTAGAGGTTCCCAGTTTATGGTAATGCATGTCCCCTTTGACATAGCGCCAAGTAGAGATGTTAGGTAAAAATTTTTCTTCCCAAAGTTTAAGATAGAGTAGCCCAGGAACTGGCAAGAGGTCAGGGGACACAAAGAAGGCAACCCAGATGCACTCAAGGCGACGTACATTGTGATCCTTCACAATATTTTGATTGTGAGGATCACAAGGAGGGAATGTAGCCACCTAAAATGGATGCTGAGCTACAAAAATAGGCCAAGCGCTAAGACTGCTGGGAAACAGACAGTTTAGCCAGAACAGCAGTCTGCAAAGAGCATTTTGCATTCTGCAGCAGCAGAAACCAGTTTGGGCTCAGGTGAGAAGACCTTAGCTAGGTGCAAATGGCAAAACGCTTTGCATGCTAATGAGGCAATCAGACCTGAACACCCACACAATAGATACATTTGATTCTGAATGGACACATTTTAATCAAGGCCCAGACATCGAGGCACCAGAAACCTCCAAACAAAAGGGCATAAGAAACGCCCCCTCCATCACGGAGACCCCCTCGCATTGGGGAATTAAAACAGTATCGATAAGGAATTGACCCAATAGGTAGAGCCCGCCCAAGAAGAGGGAAGGACAATGGAACCCCTATAAAAGATAGGGACCTCGTGTTGTCCGGTCTGTTTTTCCGTGCTCCGGCTCTGACCACGACTTTGAAGATCCACTCTGACTCCAGCCGTTGAGCACCAGCCGCCGAATCGTAAGTGCCAGTACAACGCTCGCTACGCGAACTAAGCCCGCTAGAACCCCCAGTGACCAGAACGCTTGCTGAAGGTTGCAGCCCAAGACCAGGACGAAGGCCTCGCTCCCTGACCTTGCCTGTTCCTGTTAGATAAGTATTCTGATTACTTTAGTTTAGTCATAGCTTAGTCTCTTAGTGTGTGCATGAGTATTTATTATAACTGTATAATAAATATTATCGTTTGGACCTTACTAATCGGTGTATCGTCTTTATTACTTTGAACTTGACCTTGGAATACTCGTGACGTTGTCTATACGGCAACTGGCGACTCCTAAAGCTGAATAAATACATAAGACAGAGCCTAGTGGTGTTAAGCACTTGGAAGTTAATACACCCCAATAAACGCGTTTTGCGCCCATAGTAAAACGTGCAACAGTGTGAAGGGGCAGGAAAGAAAGAGTATGAGAGGGTGCAGGAGAGTGTTTGAGAAGGCGGAGGGAAAGAGAGTGAGAGGGCAGAGGAGAGGAGTATGAGGAGACGATGGGAGAGAGTGTGAGGAGGCATGGAGAGAGAGTGGGAAAGGGCAGGGGAGAGCGTGTGAGGAGGCGGTGGGAGAGGGAATGTGAGGGGGCATGGAGAGAGAGAGTGGGAGAGGGCAGGGGAGAGTGTGAGGGGGCAGGGGAGAGAGAATTTGAGGGGATGGGGAGAGAGTGTGGAAGCAGGGAGAGATAGAATGTGAGTGTGAATCTGCTCTCAACCTTCTCTCCTCCAAGGAGATCAGCCCTAGCTTCATCAATCTATCCGCATAGTTTCTCATGCTTGGAACCATTTTTGTAAAGCTTTTCTGCAATCTTTCTAAAATCTTCACATCCTTCCCGTTGAGGCTGAACCAGTGTGTTATGAAGGTTAATAATTTACTTGCTTTTGAATTCTGTCCTCAATTTATAAAACCTAGGATTCAATATATTAACTGATTTCTCAATCCACCCCACCACCTTTAATGATTAATGCACATACAGCCAGGTCCCTCTGCTTCTGCATTTCCTTTAGGATGGTATCATTTATTTTATGACTCCTCTCCTTGTACTTCTGACAAAAATGTATCACTTCACACTTGTCTACATTATATTTCATCCGCCACGTCTTTTTAAAAATCTTTTTATTGGCATTTTTGACATTATGTACATTGATGTTTGTGTTTATTTACTGCACAGTGTAATGAAAAAAGGCTTTGTCTTACGTTACTTCATTTACAGGTTGCTGCCGTCTAGTTCGGCGTGACCTCCCCGCCCCCCCCCGCGCACACCCCCCAGCCCCCATTTCCCTAACCCCACCACTCGCCTTGCTATCCTCCCTGGTCAATCATGGGGTGCGCTCCCCCTTCTCCTTGCTCCCCCCTTCCCTCCCCCTTTCTCTTCTCCCTTTGTCGGCTTTAGCAGTGGTGATTTTTTTTGTGGATGAGTGGGTTGCCCCCCCCACTTCCCCACATGTTGTCCCTCTTTGTCCGTCTCAGAATCTCTGCCTCTTCCACCCCCCCCCCTTCCCCACATGTTGTCCCTCTTTGTCCGTCTCAGAATATCTGCCTCTTCCCCCCCCCCCTTCCCCACATGTTGTCCCTCTTTGTCCGTCTCAGAATCTCCTCTTCCCCCCCCACAAATCGCCTCCCCCCCCCCCCCCCCCCCCCCCCCACATGTTGTCCCTCTTTGTCCATCTCAGAATCTCTGCTTCTTAACCCCCCCCCCCCCCCGCCCCCCCGGGTTGTGCGTCCCTGGCATTCTTTCTTGTCTTTTGTTTTTTCCCTCTCTAATCCTTCCAGTTCCCCCTCTACCTGCTGTTGCTGGCCTCAAACAGGTTCTGGAACAGACCGACAAATTGCCCCCATGCAGAAAGAAAGCCTTCCTCCGGCCCCCGGATGGCATATTTGATCTTCTCCAGGTAGAGAAATTCTTACGTTCATCAGCCGCCTGTAAGTTATGGCAACTCTCCATCCGTGCCAGTTAGGGCAACATTGCTACAGAAATGGCAAGACTTACAGGCATTTTAAAATAAGAAAACTTTCCTGCAAAAAGTCTGCAACAAAATGGCTGGAAGCAGCCAGGCAGAGAAATACAACTCACAAGATCACCCCAGAGAAGAACAAAGCGGGACAATGGGCCAGGGCAGAGCCAACAGAAAAATTATGCCAGGTATGTTGATGGCTCAAAGTGAGCTGAGGAAGACAATGACTATGGAAATGAGTTTCTGCCCAAACCAGACAGAAACCTATTCCACTAATGGCAAACTAATTCAAACTGTCCCAGTATCTCTGAGGAGCCATTTGCGAGCCATCAGGCAAGCTCCTGAGACGTCATCAACTATTGTGAAGAAACTGATCAGGTTAACTTCTTCCTGAGGGTAATTAGCGTGCCCTTTGTCTTTGAAATAGATCAGTGGGAGGAGTCAGCTGGCTCCATTGAAACATGTGCGCTTTAAAGATACAGGACACAGACAAGTGAAAAGCGATCTTGGGTTTGTTACTCAGAATTTCCGATTGAGAAGTTTTGCACAGAAGTTTGGGCTGGAGGAGATTTGAAAACCAAGTAGAAGAAACTCTTAAAAACCTACAAAGCGACCACCACAAGGTAGAACTACGGATTCAACAGGAGAAGCAAGTCTCCACGAACCAGGTGCAGAGACAGACATAACGAACTGGGACCCAAGAAGCCAAAGGGGAACTGAAGATTTTGTGTGTTTTTAAACAGACCCATTCAGCTAGGAAGTGATGAGTATATTTTGTCAGCTTACAGAAACCCCCAATTAGGCTAGGCTTGTTGAGGAGGGGTGGTAAGAGACGGTATATATAACCTCCTGTAAAACATTGCTCAAACTTTTTAAAGGAAGGATTTTTCGTTGTGCCGTTAGTCCTAGTTCTCATAGACATAATTGCAAGTGTGTGTGTGTAGATTTCAATTTGGGTTGTGGATTTCATAAACTACGTGTCCTTTTTCTTCAATAAATTACTTGATTTCAATTCGCCTTGGTTGTGGTCTCGCCTGTTCTCTTATCGCTCACCCTAGCCAAGTCACACTCAAATGCCAGGACATAATTCCACAGTCGAGAATCTTTGAGGGGGTTTGGGCGCCTTGAAACGCTCACCCAGGAGGAACCAGCTGGTTAGGGATAAACAGGGATTCCTCCTTCTCTCTCTCTTGTGAAGCAGCCCTAGCGAGGCACTTAAACGGTGGTAGTTTTCGCCACCGACAAGAGAGAGTCACACAGGTGTAGGTGGCGGTCAGGATAGCTGGTGCTTGCTCACTCTCCCTTGCAAAGTGGTCCCAGTGTGATGCTTCTGGGTCTTTGATTTCAAAGATTCTCGACTGTGGAATTATGTAGGGCAGCACGGTACCATAGTGGTTAGCATAAATGCTTCACAGCTCCAGGGTCCCAGGTTCGATTCCCGGCTGGGTCACTGTCTGTGCGGAGTCTGCACGTCCTCCCCGTGTGTGCGTGGGTTTCCTCCGGGTGCTCCGGTTTCCTCCCACAGTCCAAAGATGTGCGGGTTAGGTGGATTGGCCATGCTAAATTGCCCGTAGTGTCCTAAAAAGTAAGGTTAAAGGGGAAGGGGGGGGGGGGGTTGTTGGGTTACGGGTATAGGGTGGATACGTGGGTTTGAGTAGGGTGATCATGGCTCGGCACAACATCGAGGGCCCAAGGGCCTGTTCTGTGCTGTACTGTTCTATGTTCTATAAAGCCTGCAGGGGAGAGACACCCACAGCTATCTGTGACACCCAATTCCAGCCTGTTGTGGGATAAAAAGAACACCCTTCTACACGCCTGATGTTCGCAGTGAGTTGCATACCCTTGACAAAGTCCTTTTGGCCTTCAGCGATCACCTCCGGTACGGCGTTCTCCAGCCTTTTGGCCAGGACCTTTGCAAATATTTTTGCATCCACATTCAGCAGCGAAATGGGTCTACATGATTCACATTCCATCGGGTCTTTGTCGTTTTTGGGTAACAATGAGATTGTGGCCTGCGTTAGCGTATGAGGTTAAGCGCCCCTTGCCAGCAAGTCTGCGAACATATCACTTAGATGTGGGCCTTCAGTGCCTCCCAGAACGTGGAAGGTGAGACTTCCCTATTACGGCTGTAGTCGCCTATGGCCTGCGATGTTTTCTGGCAGAAGGCCTTGTCGGCCAGGAGGTCCGTGTCCAGCCTCCATGTGGGGCACAGCCGTCTCCAACCTCACATCCACGTAGTGTGGTCGGAGATGACTATCGTGGAGTACTCCACTCCTGTAATTCCTGGAAGCACCGATTTCCCCACTATAAGAGGTCGATACGGGTATATACTTTGTGCACTTGCGAAAACAATGAGAATTATTGTTTTCCTCGGTGCAGGAACCTCCATGGGTCTACTGCCCCCATCTGCTCCATATATGCCCTCAATTCCTTAGCCATGCCTGTCTTTTTCCCTGTTCTCGGGCTCGATCAGGCAGCACGGTAGCACAGTGGTTAGCACAATTGATTCACAGTTCCAGGGTCCCAGGTTCGATTCTGTCTTGGGTGACTGTCTGTGCGGAGTCTGCACGTTCACCCCGTGTCTGCGTGGGTTTCGTCCGGGTGCTCATTTCCTCCTACAGTCCAAAGATGTTCAGGTTAGGTGGATTGGCCATGATAAATTGCCCTTAGTGTCCAAAAGGGTTGGGTGGGATTACTGGGTTACGGGGATAGGTTGGAGGCGTGGCCTTAAGTGGGTACTCTTTTCAAGGGCCGATGCACACTCGATGGGCTGAATGACAGTCCTTCTGTAATGTAAATTCTATGATTCTACAATTCTATGATTCTACTCTATGATCAGTCAGTGAGTGGGTCCTGTACGCAGTTAAAGTTAAAGTCGCCCCCCCCATAATCAGTCGGTAAGTGTCAATGTCGGGGACTTTCGCCATTGTCTTTTTTATAACGTCTGTGTCGTCCCAGTTGGGAGCGTACACATTTACCAGTACTAACGGTGCCCCCTACCAGGACACCGCTGACCATGCCGTACCATCCCCCTGCACTCCAAGGTCTCCCTTTGTTTAGGGACCCTCCAAAGTGGTTGCTTGGGACGCCATCTTGATTCCTCGGCCTGCTCCATGCCTGCTGAGGCCTGTCTCTGTCTCGCTGCGAACCCTTTCCTTTCCATCTCCGTTCCCTTCACGCCCCCTCATCTATTTCCCCTATCCTCGCTTCCTTCTCTCTGTCCTCCTACTTTAGTCCGAGAACAAGGCAGCGCAGTCCCGCACAAACACAGTGTCCATACAGCAGATCTTGGTTCCTTTTCTTCCTCCACCTTTTGTCTTTTCCCCCGCTGCCCTCACCGTTGCCGTGTCTGTTCCTTCTCTAGGCTGTTGGTTTTTACGAACTCCTCGGCCTCCGCCAGGGTGGCTTTCCCTTCATCCGTTCTTTCCCTTCATCCGTTACCCAGAGTCTGGCCGGGAACAACATGCCGAACCTCACCCCGCTCTTATAGATTGCCAATTTTGCCTTATTAAATTTGGCCCTTTTGTTCGTGAGGTCTGCTCCAATGTCCTCATTCTGTTTTCTTCCCATGAGCACAACTTTTTCTGTCGGGCCCATCTAAGGATCTTTTCCCGGTCCTGGTACCAGTGGAGCTTCGCAATGATGGCTCTCGGTTGCTCCCCAGTCTTGGATTTTGGTCGGAGCAACCCATGTGCTCTGTCGAGTTCTGGAGGTTTTGGGAAACTGTTCCTCCCGACCAAGTTGCCCAGCATTTGGACGATGTAGACCGTTGGATCCCGTCACTCCACCCTCTTTGGCAGCCCTACAGTACGGACATTCTGTCACCTGGACCTGTTTTCCTAGTCCTCTATCTTTCCCCTCAGGTTCCCTTGGGCCGCCACCAACCTCTTCACCTCGATCTCCAGAGCCACGATCTGGTCGGTTGCCGCCCTTTCCAGGTCCAGGATCATCCTTTCCTGGGCTTCCACCTTCTTTCCCAGGCCACCTATTGTGCGCTGGAGGGCGGCCATCTCTTCCGTCACCACCTCTTTCAGTTCCATTTTGATTGCCTCCCTCATGGTAGCCAGTTTTTAGGAATGTCTTCCATCCATCCCCCGGTGTGTTGGAGGGCATTGCTGCCTGTTCATGTTCCTCTATTCAGGTCGCAGGTCGACCCCTCTCTTGTTTCGCTGGGCCTCCGCCTCGCCTCGTGTGTCCGCTGGTCCATCTGCTCGTTGCCCCTTGCCCCGCTTCTGCCTTCTCGCCAGCCCTTTGAGCTACCGTTTGCCGACATCTTTTGGGTTTTTAGGAGTTTTGGGCCAAGAATTCTGGAAGATTTGCCATTTTGGGTCCATTCAGCACATCAACATCTGCCACATGTCTGCCCACTCCATCAAGTCCATCAACTCTATCACTGTCCTCCTCACAGTTCACAATATTTCCAATACGTGCAATATTTTCAACTTTTGAAATTGTGTCATGTTCACCCAGGTCTAGGTTATAAATATATATTTTTCAAATTTGCTGTATGTTGGCATCGCTGGCTGTGCCAGCATTTATTGCCTATCCCTAATTGCCCTTGAGGGGACTACATTGGGTAAGGATGGCAGATTTCCTTTCCTAAAGGACATTAGTGAACTAGATAGGTTTTTACATCATTCGACAATGGTTTCATTAGAATTTAATTCCAGATTTTTATTGAATTCAAATTCCACCATCTGCCCTGGCAGGATTTGAACCTGAATCCCCAGAGCATTGGATCTCTGGTTTACTAGTCCAGTGACTGGACTCTGGTTTACTAGTCCACTACACCATCACCTCCCCATGAGAATATAAATCAATAAAAGCAATGATCCCTCCATATACCATGCCTGATCAGAAGTAAGCAAAGTTTTCTATAATTAATGTTTTAATCGGATTGAATTAAATAATTAAACCGTTGCACAATTAAATTCTTGCTCTGCTAAAGACGAATGATTCAAAATACCATATGGTCCAAAATAAAATGTCTACTGGCACTAATATTTTTCACTTAAAAAGCAGAACTTTACTGATGTTTGGAGACGCAAATGATTTATATAGGAAAACAACGTGGTTGTAGATATGGAAAGTATATGGCCAACACATTTTCTCAGAGCCCATGCACCTCAAAATTTGGCAGTATGCCACTACACATTTCAGATTTACTGGAAATAATGTTGATTAAACTACTGAGACCTGCTTCTAAGTTGCAAACCAACATCTCTATACCTTTGTTCTTGTTAGTCGAGGAGTCTTTGCTTCTTCATCAACTGACTGCATGGCTTCTAAAGTGTGTTGCTCTTCGGGAACTTTTTGTTCTTCAGGCGCTTTTTGTTCTTCAGGTGCTTTCTGGTCTTCAATAATTTCCTGTTGCTCACCCTCTGCCTGTGGCTCCTCATCTTCATTTAGAGCTGATCCAATTTCAACTGCAGCGGGCTTCATTTTAAAAGCTCTCTGATGGGTATAGAAATTAGGGCTGCGGCAAGATATATGGTCATAATGGGTGTGCAAGATCCGCACAGCAATGTCACTCATAGCCAAGGGTTTAGGGAGTTCAAATTCCACATTGTGATTGACAAATGCATAGCCTTTGAACCTGTGAGAAAATAAAAAAATATTTTAAACAACATCCTATGCTTGGTAACTATGTGCCAGGTTAAAATAGCAATAACTTGCTGGCCAACTAAACTTGAGTAAAAGCTGTGATGCTCAAAAGAGTCCAATATTATCAGGTGCATTTCAGACATGCACTTCATTTGCTGGGTAAGAATAGCCATAGGGCAAAATTTTCCAAAGAGTAAACTATCAGGGTCTGACATGAAAACCGGCGTGTTTCTCTCCAGAAACGCAGTTTTTAATTTTCTGGTACTTAGCGCAAAGAAAATCTGGTGGCGTGGTTTGTACCCTCACGCTGGTGGGGAAGGGGCCTGATAGAGCCAGCAAGTGATTTGCACCAGCGTGGTGTCATGACAACTGGATGGGAGAATAAGGCGTGGGCGGACATTACAGCCTCAAGCCCGGTAAGTATATATTAACAGGTGGTAATGTATGGAAAGCAGGTTCACGCCCTTTCGCCAACACAAATCCCATTATGGCCCTCTTGCAAGATTTAGTGGCCATAATGGGATTTGCGCAAGTGGCAAACAGGCCTCCTGAATCCCACCCATAGTGTCTCAATCAAGGAAACCCTCCCAGTCGTCTTAGATGCTGAATTATGAAAAAATATGAACTGAAGTGGCTAGAAATTGCTTCCACAATAATAACTTACTAAATAATTGCAATATCTCAGTAATGGCCCTCTGGTACTTCTGCAACAGCTAATCAGTCGTTAATCATTATACATATCAATGTCTATCCAGCAATAAATAATGTTGTTCTTCTGTTAAGTACCTCAACAATAATTGGAAATTTCCCAATTTAGCTATTAAACTGTATGTGTCCGTAAGCTCTCGTCATGAGAGTACAGAAGAAACACCTTGTGCGGTGATGGTCTCCATGAATGCAAAGGAGGCATCACAAATGGCAGCATTTCACTGAAAGAGTCAAGATTACTTCGACTACAAGGATCACCCTGCAAGATGCTCAGAATTTCCATTACTTAAAGAAAAATGCAAGGTTTAAAAATTATTGTAAAACACTAACAGTGCAGGGCATGAAAGAAAATAATAGTTGTTAAAATGCTAGGCATACAATTGCTCTACTGAGACAAAGGGGCTCATATTTTTTTAAAATTCTAATTGAGGAGCAATTTAGCGTGGCCAATCCATCCATCCGGCACACCTTTTGGGTTGTGGGAGTGAGACCCCGGGCAGACACGGCAAACTCCGCACGGAGAGTGACCAGAACCGAGATCGAACCCGGGTCTTTGGCGCTGTGAGACGGCAGTGCTTTGGAGTAGCGCCGGAAGTAGGGCGGGAGGGTCCGGGGTTCCATACTCACACCGCAGTCATGGCCCCGGCTCAGGCCTACACTTCCCCAACCATCGCAAGAAGCAGCAGCAGCAGTAGGGGGAAGAGAAGAAGAAGGTAGTGGAGCTGCTGGTTTTTGGCTACGCCTGTAAACAGTTCCGGGAGGATATCAAGGTCCAGTTCCACGAGTAAGGCAAGCACCTCATTCCCTGGATGGGAGGCCCGGCCCTCCTCACCGATAGGTCGGTTTACCCACTCACACACTCTCTATCTCCCCCTCCCCACTCTCGAACACCCCCCCCCCCCCCCATCTCTCTCTTTCTCTCTCTCTCCTGAACATAATACAGTCTGTTTCTCTCTTTTTGGAACAATATAAGCTCTAATATCAGAGGTTAGGCGTGCCAACGTGAGCAAAATGTGAGCTTTGCAAAACAAAAATTGCATTTCTGTGACTCCATTGGGGGAGGGCGGTGGATTCTCATCCTTACCCTTTAAGATCTTTTAGACCTGGGTTCAATTACGCCCTTGGGTGACTGTGGAGTTTATACGTTATCCCCGTGTGTGCGTGGGTTTCCTCCGGGTGCTCCGGTTTCCTCCCACAGTTCAAAGGTGTGCAGGTTAGGTGGATTAGCCATGATAAATTGCCCCTTAATGTCCAGGGATGTATAGGTTAGGTCAAGGGGTTATTGGGATAGGACAAGCAAGTGGATTTGGGTGGAGTGCTCTTTTGAAGGGTCGGTGCAAACTCATTGGGCCGAATGGCCTCCTTCTATGTTGATCTAACCGCTGTGCCACCATGTCACCATAAGAGGGGGTAATTTTTAACCTCAGTGTGTGTGGGAAACTCACTGTACTGGGCAGAATGCTGATGTTACTATCCACTGACTTCAATATAAAGCCAGTGCTGCAACCCGATTCCATCAATTTCCCAACGTTTGGGTTCGGTTACAATTTCCCTTTGAACAACTGTTAGCGAAGGTGCTGAAACTAATGTTTTAGAAGCCAATATGGCAGGACAATGCTAATTAGATTGCAGAGAGTGTTGGACACCACTGCATAATAAATTCACTTGATCACTGTTGGTGTGAACAAATAATTACCTGTTGTATTTGTCCTGAACTCAAACATCTTATTCCTTATGTGACTTTTAGGGTTAAGCAATCTCTACCATTTCATGCTTTGTTTAGTGTCTCTGCTTTAGTTTACTTTGCCTGAATTTATTTTCTCACTCCTCACAACTGCTTATCTGTGAAGAGTCTTATCCACTCCGCTTGCTTGTTTTAATTTAAATGAATATGAATTCCTTTTTTTACAGTAATAGTCGTGCTTTGGTGCAGTCCATTTCTCCTGTATCAATCTGTTTTATCAGTGATGCAGAGGTTCACCTGACATGTTAACCCTCCTCCTCTCTTATCTGATGAATCGCTTATGTATTTCTGTGGTGATATGCTGTATATACAGAAGGGGTTAATGTAAATACACTACAACTAAGTAACCACTAGAGGGAGCACCAGAGGTGCCATGACGTGCAGACATACAGCAAATGGGTCATTACAACAGGACACAACCAATGAGTAATCAGGGTATCCAGAGGTGGCATTACCACAAGGGGGCACTTCACAACCCATATAAAATGATAGGGCACACATGCTCTGCCTCTTTCCACAGACAGACATCTAGAGAGTACATCAGGGTTGATCAACAGCATCACACCCAGCATGTGGCTTCGAGCAGGCTGGTAAAGATAGACTGAGTTACTCCAGCTAGATTAGCAGAGAGTCAAACTCATTTAAGAACTGTGTTAATAGTTCAATAAACACATTGAACTCATTTCATAGTCTGGAGCTTCCTGTGTCAAAGCATACATCAAGGAAGCAGCTTATGCTACACAAAGCAGCATAACACAACAATTTCCAGCATTTTTCATTGTTTTACTACTTCCTTATCAGCATTTTGCTAGACACATTTCAACCATGAGACACAGCATGACCTTTTTAAAACAGTTCAAACAATCATAAGTGTTTTCATCTGTTTTGCAACTGTTTGTGTATTATTCATTTTTATGCTATTATTGCAAATATATTTCAAATCAAGACTTGACATTAAAGATTGCGTACTTAACTCCCAATACTTCCAGCTGCACAGGGGCACCAGACAAGGATGCCCACTGTCCCCGCTGCTGTTCGCACTAGCAATCGAACCGCTAGCAATCGCGCTCAGGGCAGCAAAAAATTGGAGGGGGATCAGAAGGGGAGGCAGAGAGCACAGAGTCTCACTCAATGCAGATGACCTGCTCCTCTGCATCTCGGACCCACAGAGCAGCATGGACGGAATCATTGCGCTCCTGAAAGAGTTTGGAGCCTTCTCGGGCTACAAACTCAACATGAGCAAAAGTGAGATCTTCCCAGTACACCCGCAAGGTGTGGTGGGGGGGGGGGGGGGGGGGGGGGGGGGGGGAGAGAGAGATCAAAAGGAACATACTGCCCAGGTTCCTCTTCCTGTTTAGATCTATTCCGATCTACATCCCCAAGGCCTTTTTCAAAGCGCTGGACAAACTAATCATGGCGTTCGTATTGGGGGGTAAAAATGCTAGGATCCCAAAGAAGGTCCTACAAAAAACAAAATCCAGGGGGGGGCTAGCCCTCCCAAACCTACAAGTCTACCACTGGGCGCCAACAGCCGAGCGAGTAAGGGGATGGATCCAGGAGCCAGAGGCCGAGTGGGTGCGTGCGGAGGATGCCTCCTGCATGGGGACCTCCCTCCGGGCCCTCGCCATGGCAGCACTCCCATCCCCACCCAAAAGACACTCCAGCAGCCCAGTGGTGACAGCCACCCTCCAATCCTGGAACCAACTACGACAGCAATTTGGCCTGACCAAAATGTCGGACAAGGCTCCCATCTGCAACAACCATAGGTTCACACCAGCACTGACTGACGCCACCTTCAAAAGGTGGAGGCAGGACGGAGGGACACTGACAGTCAGGGACCTATACACGGACGGCAGGATCGCAACACTGGACGAACTGACAGAGAAATTTTGGCTAGCCAGGGGGAACGAGCTACGGTATCTGCTGCTCAAAAACTTCTTACGACAGGAGACAAGGACGTACCCACAACCGCCACGACAGACACTACTGGAAGACCTACTGGACGCAAGTATCCTAGATAAAGGGAACTGTAGCGACATGTATGACCGACTGGTAGAAAGGGCCGACACCGTACTGGACGCAACAAGAAAGAAATGGGAGGATGACCTGCTGATTGAGATAGGGTGGGGACTCTGGAGCGAAGCACTGCATAGGGTCAACTCCACCTCCACGTGCGCAAGGCTCAGCCTGACGCAGCTAAAAGTGGTACATAGAGCCCACTTAACAAGAAACCGTATGAGTAAGTTCTTCCCGGAGGTGGAGGACAGATGTGAACGGTGCCAAAGAGGCCCGGCCAACCACGCCCACATGTTCTGGTCTTGCCCCAGACTTGTGGAGTACTGGACAGCCTTCTTCGAGGCTATGTCCAAAGTGGTGGGGGTGAGGGTGGAGCCATGCCCGATAGTGGCGGTCTTCGGGGTTTCAGACCAGCCAGATCTATTCCTGGGGAGGAGGGCGGACGCCCTTGCCTTTGCCTCCCTGATCGCCCGCCGTAGAATCCTGTTTGGCTGGCGGTCAGCAGCACCACCCAGAGCTGCAGACTGGCTGTCCGACCTCTCGGAATCTCTCCAAATGGAGAAAATCAAATTCGCCATCCGAGGGTCAGACAACGGCTTCCACAGAACGTGGGAGCCATTCATGCAATTGTTCCGGGACCTCTTTGTGGCCAACGAACAAGAGGAAGAATAGTCGGGTGGCCAAGAATCAGGGGAACATGGACGGGAATCGGGGGAAGGTAGCGGGGGGGGCTACGGGTTCATTATGGGGGTTTGTTCTCATGGTTTTATGCTTATTTCTTTTTCTTGTTAATTTATTGTTTTTGTATTGGAGGGGAGGGGTTACTGTTTTTCTCTGTTGTGATAAAATTTGTTGTTGAAAACTTGAATAAAATTATTCCAAAAAAAAAGGAAGGACAAAGCCGCAAGCGACAGTCTGATGGCAAGCTGAAGGAAACAAGCTAAGGCCCAAAACCAAATTGTAAATAAATGCCTATAAACATGTGCCTCGGCCATATTGGGGAATGTAAAATAGGTATGCCGGTTAAAGGGGGTGGCCATAGTTGTTATTATGAAGATGCTTGCTTGTAAATATACATGTTAATTTTTGCGTGTTTTTTTAATAATAATTTGTAATTTATTGGATATAAAATATGAAAACTCAATAAAAAACATTTCCCAAAAAAAAAAGATTGCGTACTTATCTCGGGAATTAAATTTATTTTTTAGGCAAGTCAGTACTGCCATATTTACCTGATCAGGAACTCTTTACTTAATTTGTGGTCTGAATGTAATACTGTATGACCATTCAAAATTTGCGTCGTAACAAGTTAATTGTATCAGACCCCACAATCATTTACTCAGCTCAAGCTTCTGCATCAGATAAAAATTGATGCTGGAATTTGAAAACAAGCATTAGCGCACGAACTACCATATTTCTGTGGTCGGTATAAAAATCATCAACCGCCACATTGAATCATAGAATTTATAGTGCAGAATGAGGCCATTCGGCCCTTCGAGTCTGTCCTGGCCTTAGAAAGAGCACCCCAATTAAGGCCATGCCTACATCCCATCCCCGTAACCCAGTAATCCCAACTATCCTTTTGGACACGAAGGGGAAATTTAGCTTAGCCAATCCACCTAACCTGCACATCTTTGGACTGGGGAGGAAACCGGAGCACCCGGAGGAAACCCACGCAGACACGGGGAAAAAGTGCAAACTCCACACAGACAGTCACCTGAGGCTGGAATTGAACCTTGGACCCTGGAGCTGTGAGGCAGGAGTACTAATCACTGTGCCACCGTGCGGCTACAATAGTTTTTCATCAACAATCCTAAGTTTCAACGAAAAAGAACTTCATGTTCACCAACAATCTGCATACCTGACTTCCAGTGGTGGCCGTGGTGTGAGTGGTCACATACAGGGCAGCTCCTGTTTGAAGGTATAGAAAAGAGCTCTTTTTACCCAGAAATGGGTGTAACTTCGACAGGAAAGTGCAGCTGAAGGTCGGAGGAGAAATTTCCCCTGGGAGTCTGCTAGTTACCAAACACGGCAGAAGAAGGTGAAAGACCTGGCCAAGGAGTTGGAAGAGACCTGTGGGGAAGGGGGGAAGGAGAAGGGGAGGGAGATGCAATGCGGCAGGGTTGGAGAAGAAGTGTGGTCAGGGGTGGGGAAGGGGGCCATCCTGCACGGGCCAGGTACAGGGTGAAATCAATGAGGGTAGAGCTGAAAGGGGAGAATGGCGAATGGTAGAGACAAATGGAGGCGCAAGCCCCCGGTAAGGCTTATAACATGAAATGTATGAGGGCTCGATGGGCTGTTCAAAAGATCTTGGTCTTTGCGCACCTCAGGAGTTTAAAAGCGGAGGTAGTCTTTCTGCAGGAGTCGCACCTCCACGTGAAGGTTCGGTTGGGTGGGTCAGGTGTTCCACTCGGGGTTTGATTCAAGCCGAAGTGGGTGGCCACTCTGATGAGCACGAAAATTGAGTTTGTGAGTGCGAAGGAAGTAAGGGATCCGGGTGGGAGGTATGTGATGGTGAGCAGAGGGGACGTGTATGCTCTGAATTGGGAAGATGTTGGTCTTATGAGGGGGCAGCTGGCAGCAATCCTGGACTTGGCCATGCACCAGTTCATGTTGGGAGGAGATTTCAATTGTGTTCTAGAGCCAAGGGTAGATAGATTGAGCCCCAGGTCAATGGGTAGGATATGAATGGCAAAGGAGCTGGGAGGGTACATGGAAAAGATGGGTATGGGGGAGCCGTGGCACTTTAAGAACCCAGGGGAAGGGAGTACTCCTTTTTCTCACATGTTTACATGGTGTATTCAAGAGTAAACTTTTTTGTGGTAAATTGTGAGGTTTTGGTAGGGCTGGAGGGAGCTGACTACGCGGGGATAGTAATCTCGGATCATGTGCCCCATTGGCTGGAGATTCAGCTTAGATCAGGACAGGGGCAGAGGCCAGGGTGGAAACTCCATTTGGGGTTGTTGGCAGATAGAGAATTTTGTAATGAAGTGAGGTCGGTGATTAAAGATTATGTAGCGTTGAACCAAAACGGGGAGGTGTCGGCAGCCACATTTTGGGAAGCACTAAAAGCGGTGGTCCAAGAGGAGATTATCTCATTCAAGGCACATGAGGATAGGGAAAGGAGGGAGGAGTATGAGTGGTTAATGAACAAGATAGTTGAGTCCTCGGGGGTGTCCACCATGGTGGGATTGGCGAGGAAGAAAATGTTGCAGGGGCAATTTTATAGTTTGATGATGGGCAGGGCAAGGGGGGTGCAGTACAAATACAGGGAAAAGGCAAGTCGAATGTTAGTACATGAGCTACGGAGGCAGGCCACGTCCAGGGAAATAGTGAGGATAGGGACTGAGACAGGGGATGTGGTATTGGACCGGAGAAGATAAATGAGACGTTTAGGGATTACTATAAGGATCTGTACAGTGCGGACTCGGGGGGTGAAGAGGAGGACATGGGGTAGTTATTACACGAGCTGCAATTTCTACAGTTGGAGGAAGAGAGGAGGCAGGCGCTAGAGGAGCCTTTGGGGCTGAGGGAAGTATTGAACAACAGAAGGGGTATGAAGTCGGGAAAGGCCCTAGGGCCCAATGGCTACCCGGTGGAATTTTATAAGGAGTTTGCGACGGGCACCGCATCTTCTGGGGGTGTTCAATGAGGCGTTGGAGAAGGGGGAACTACCGGAGACGATGACGCAGGCAACGATTACGTTGATACCAAAGGGGAAGGACCCTTTGGAATATGGATCATATAAGCTCATAGCGCTGTTAAATACAGATGTGAAAGTGCTGGTTAAGATTGTGGGGGGAAAGATGGAAGGTTGTGGCCCAGGGGTGGTTGCGGAGGACCCAGACAGGATTCGTAAAGGGCATGCAGCTCCCTAGTAATATAAGGCTATTAAGTGTGATCCGTCAAGAGTCCAGGTGCCGGATGTAGTGGTGTCCATGGATACGGAGAAGGCATTTGACCGGGTGGAGTGCCGGTATTTATTTGAGGTCCCGGAAAGGTTCAGGTTTGGGCTGAAGTTTGTGGCATGGGTGCGCCTGTTACACGTGGCACCACAGGCGAGTATACGGACCAATGATATGGGCTCACGAAATATTCAACTACACAGGGGAACAAGGCAGGGGTGCCGGCTGTCGCCGCTGTTGTTTGTGCTGGCTATAGAACCTCTGGCAATGGACCTTAGAGGGAGTAGGGTCCACCGTGTGTCGCTATATGTGGGCGATCTGCTATTGTACGTATCGGACCCACTGGAGAGCATGGGGAGGATCATGGACCAGTTGGAGAAGTTTGGGGAGTTCTCGGGATATAAATTAAACGTAGGGAAAAGTGAAGTGTTCCCAGTGAACGAGTTGGGTCAGCGAGCCAACCTAGGGAGGCTGCCATTCAAGGTAGCCAGAGACAGGTTGAAATACCTGGAATTTCAGGTAGCGAGAGTGTGGGCGATGCTGCATGAATGGAATTTAACAAGGCTGGTGGAGAAGGTTTAGGGAGGATCTGAAGAGGTGGGACATGCTGCATCTGACTCTGGCAGGGAGGGTCCAAGTGAAGATGAACAG